>NC_071089.1:33603750-33949166 GCF_027358695.1 Spea bombifrons
CTTAAAACAGTGATGGGGAAGCTGGAAAATTGGGACTGCCTCACACAAAATGGGACATATAAGAGGTACGCATTAAACTGTTCTAACTGTCTGCTAAATCTAGACTTAGATTTGTTTTTAAATAAATTAGTTGCTTGTTTATTTGTCTGATAGGATTATTTTCCTTTAACACAATACACTTTTAAAAGCTTGTTGACTACCCTTTAATAGAATTATCTATTGAATAAATGAAAACCTTATTTAACAGCTCTAGTAAACATTCCACCCCACCCCACCCCACCCCACCCCCAAAAGAAAATTATATATATATCTAGGACCTGGGCATGCCCCTTTGTAGTCACGAATGAAAATATAAGTTGGTCTTCCCCAAATGCCCTGAATCCCTTTAATTTTGTTTTCGCAGAAACGAACATATGGAAAATACATAGCAACAATACACATCTGTTCAATGCCTTCCCTTCAGGCATCTCGCACAAAAGAAAGGACATTTTGTGGTTGGGTTTATTTTGGAGAAGGGCTTTTAGAATCAAGCACCAAGATAATGAAGGATATATTATATCGTGTCAGAAACAAATGTGATCATATTTACACAAGACACTAAGATGAAAATGATTTTGAGTGGAAATTGTTTGTGAAAAATTAGGGCACAAAAAAGGAATTAAGATGATGAAAGATCACAGAACGTTTAACAAACCCACAGAAACGGTAACGATGTGTCAAACATCACTTGTGGGTAGGGAAATTTGGAGGGGGGGAATTAAATAAATAAAAAATTACGTAATCTGACTGAGAAAGTGCTATATCCTATCTCAAAGGATGACAGACAAGGCTTTAAACAAGTAGCAGATGTTTTATCTCGATAAGAGAAAAAAAAAACGTTAGGTTCACTAAAATTACAGACAGGACTGTGAGCATTCAACAAGAAGTTGAATCATGAGCTTTATTAACCAGATATTATAATAAGAAAAGCAAACTAACTATCTTGCACAGGGGGATAACATGCATATTATATTTTTGCATCCACACAAATTGTACATTAAAAAAGCAGGCTTTTTTTATGTTTAATGTGTGACACCTTCCAGATGGCTGCCTAAGCATTAAAAATAAACCATATATTAAAATGGACACTCCAGTGTCCCAAGGGCCTCCTAAACAATCAACATATGTGAAAGTACTTTGTAAGTACTTTCATACGCATTGTCTAAAGTTTTACGGAAAAGTGTACCTACCAAGCTGTGTTCCGATATTTCATGGCACTAGTTGGCTCCCAAGTCTGGGGCAATCGCTGAGCCAACACTGGAGCTGACTACCAGTATGTCACGTGCCAGGAGATGTGTTCAGCCAAACAACTCCTGCATGGAAAATAACTGTGGGTGTTTTTTTTAGATTACCAAAAAGTATTTTAGTCCATGGAACAGAGCAAAAAAGACCACTGATCAGGATCATGAGCATGCATGTTCTTTGCGAGAGACGGTGTTGCCATAAGATAGACTAGGTGGGCCTGGGTCCCCAATGGCCTTTTTTAAGGGGTTTATGGGAGAGGAAAGCAAAGATGCTATGACCTAATGATAATCAGGTTCTCTAGATCAGTCTTTTTTGTTACGGGAACGTACTGTTAAATTAAGTTTGAGAATTAGGTGCCATCAGATGACCTTTATAGTCTTACTCTGCTCAAACATATTAAAGCTCTCCTGGGGAAAACCTCAGAAAACCACGCTACAGATTACTTAGTACCTAGAGTCTATACCATATAACTCAATTTGTCATACGCAGAGTTTGCAACCATGTACTCATCTTTCTTAGGAACACCTACTGTACATTCAGGTTGAGTAGTCCAGGAACTTCCCATGATAAAATATAGCAATAACTAATTACACAATTTGTTGCTATCAACAGCTAAACAGATTCTAACATTCGTCCCATTGAGAACCAATGGTTGCATTTACATTTTAAGTATCTCATAAAACTAAAAAGCAGTGTTATGTATTGGGTACGATGGGCAAGTTTATAATTAACGGTTTCCTCCAATTTGTATGTGAGTAGATCAAACAATTTATTAGGCAGGGCTCCATAAAACGTTTGTTACATTTGTTAATGCATTATTAGAGCATAAGAACTGCTTTAAAAAATACTTCTCAAAAAATATCTAAAGCAGGGGGGCAACAGCTAAAGCTCCAGATCTTTTGAAACTACATATCCCGTAATGCTCTGCGAACCATTGCTTTGCTGACCATTGTGACCAAGAGAATCCTTGGAGTTTGCTCTAAAATTCTCTCTCTTTTTCTTCTGTGTACACAGGTATACTGTCCCCGTATAGACACATAGAAAGTGACGGCAGATAAGAATCATTCGGCACATATAGTCTGCCCAAACTCTGAATACTTTCTTTAGTCCCTGGCATTATCGTATTTCTAACTTAGCTTTATGCCTATCCCATGCGTGTTTAAACGCCTTCACTGTATTAACCACTTCTGATGGAAGGCTACACCATTCCATTAATGTCCCCACTACTGATGTAAGAGACACTGTGTACAACCTACCACTTAAAACCTCTACAGCAAGTTAATATTTTCAAACTGCATTGTTTAAAGTCACTTTCCCCTTTTGTGGACAGCCTTGGGTACAGATAAACGTATGGCCAACGAAGCTGATGGGCTTTACAATGCATCTCATAACAGTAGTGTTTTTTTTACAAAGCACTTTGTTCTATAAAACTGTGTTATTGCACCATCATATGCAACAGCTCTGTACAATTAAATAACGTATAATGGATTTCAAACCACGGAATGTATTGGTCTTTCCAGATATATTTCATTGTGTCACCAAATTAGTCATTTCTGGCCCATTTGCTCACTAATATAGTCTGAACATACACCCTGTCCCTAATGATTCATTTTATTGGGATTACTTGGGGTGGATCTGCATATTTAGGCCACACCAAGCTAGAGGACACTGACCTCATTAGTGTTCACAAAAGAAAAGAAAAATATTTTAGCATCAGATATGATGTAGGAGATATGAGGGCCCTACCCAAAACTAGTGCACACAGATTCGTTTTGACTGGGTACAATTAAGAGAGACTTTTGGATTACTCATCCCATTAACTAAAGACATAGCATAAAACTGTACTCAGGGCTGCTGCTGATTTTGCAGTCAATGCATATGATTAATGCCAAGTGGGCCCCCTAAAAGCCTAGGAGCTGGGGGGGCAAAGAAAAGGGGTAAGTGCATACGGGGAATTCTGCAGAATCCCTCCACGCACTTCTAAGGGCGACAACATGAAAATTTAAAGGGACAGCCCCAGCCAACATATGCAAGTTAATGGATAGGATAGCTGTAGTGATGATAGTGGCCATGGAGGAGGCACTGCCGTAGGCCTGACCCAGGATAAAAGGTAAATACTGGCTGTAAGGCAAGCCAACCCTGGTGAGCATCTCTGCAAGAAGAACCAAGCTGTCCCTGTATAATGCATAGTTAATGCACGGAAATGATCGATTTAACTAAGCATTAAGCACACCTGGCCGGTCCATCCTGTAGGAGAAAAGTATTGCATAGGGAATATGAGAAGTTGAAATGTAAACAAGGATCTGGATAAGGTATGAATATGTTTATGCTTCAAAGAAAGCAGACAAGCAAAACTGGATGGAAACCACCTTTTTGTTTCTCAAACACATGTTAGATTATTAAAAAGGTTACAATCTGGCAATGCAGATGTATTTAGGAGCCCCATGACAAGGTAGCTAGCTGCCAAAATTCTGTGTGAAATGCAAATGCTTTATTACACCACATCCAGTGGATTTGAATAGGTCCATGGTAAGACCCATACTTCTGCAATCTCCACTAACCCAGTTACTCTTTGTTCTACAGAACCCCTGCTACTCTACTTTGAATCCTATTTCTAAAAAAGGCTTGTTTATTTATCATGGACAGTTTATGCAAACAGTACTTTGATATGGTAATGATGGAACAAAACAGCGGCATCTATGGTGCTGCAAAGCACATCACAAAATTAGAAATGAAAAGTAGTAACCAAGAAAGAGTACATTGTTTCAAAAATGAACCGGTATGCTTTCGAGTACTGCATTTTGAATGATAGACACACTAGTGAAGACAGTATGTCACTCAAATATCGGAACACCATTGATTTGCTATAATATTACTGTTTAAACCCAGATTTGCCTCCTCAATGGTTTTTAATGAGCTAAATGAGCAGCGTTTCACTTACAAACACCACTGATATCGTTTTCTTTCAAGCACTTCTGGGTGTACTATGCATGCACCCAATTCTTACTCCAACAGTGACAACAGAACACTAGCTATGGGTGATGACACAGGGTCTGGGACCGATATTAATAAAAGAATAACAAAAAAAAAAAGGTATAAATACTCATCTTATAGAGCGGTGCAAATCTGTTACAAACGTTGTCAAGATACACCTGGTAATTATTATATCAATGATTAAACTGAACTTACATTGATTTTTATCAGTGATGATCGCAGTCATTGATACTGTTGTTGCACTATGCTGACATGTACATCAAGGGAAATAGCTAACTATTTACTTAAGTGCAGAAAGATATACTCCACATATGGAAGTCTGATGCCTTTTGTACTTACTTAAAGTATTCTTCTGAAACCATGTGGATATCTCAGAGGTTGTAAGTAACACAATACATTATTCCGACAACCAAAAGCAATATCTATAAGAATTTCACCTAAATAGAGTATTCCACATTAACAGGGGAACTTTTCAAAGGCAGTGTATACTGATGGTTCAATAAAACATCTGAATGAGGAAAAGAAGTTGTGTGTTTTTTAACTAACAGTATACGAAGAGAAATACAGGACCTGCAAAAAGGGAAATGGAGACATGCCAAACAATTCTATCTAGAGGTACTTCAATAGAAATTAGTAATACAGGACATGCACAAAACAAGCTAAGGAACATAGAAAGGAGGTCACAAGTTACACCCAAGCAGCCATGTTACCAAATACCTTTGTAAAAATAAAATATTAAAAAGCGGTATGTTGACATTCATGGTAAACAGATGGTACATCGGCATTCTGAAAACATGAATATGGGTAACATTCGGGTAAAATGAGATGCAGGGACTACAGGTATAATTAAATTTCAAACCCACAATGCCTTGACACGAGAAAGACCTTTCAGACTCTCAGAGAATTGGATAGCAGCGCACATTGGATATGGATTGGGTTATGGGTGTGTATGTTATATGTTATATCAGACCTGGGCAAAGCACGGCCCGCGGGCCACATCCGGCCCGCTGAATAGCTCGGACCGGCCCGCAAAGAGTGTCCTGGTGACTCACCAATGAGTCCGGTGTCCCCCCCCGCCCCGGTCACTTACCTTAAACTCCTGTGTTGGAAGCGTTTGTCTCGGGTGCCGGCGCTTTACGCTGGGCGCCGGCATATGACGTCAGACGCCGGCGATCAGCAGTGAAGCGCCGGCACCCGAGACAAACGCCTCACGCTTCCAACACAGGAGTTTAAGGTAAGTGACCGGGGCGGGGGGGGGAGATCCTGAGAAGGGGGGGTTAGGGAGTTAGAGGGGAGATACTGAGAAGGGGGGGTTAGGGAGTTAGAGGGGAGATACTGAGAAGGGGGGTTAGGGAGGGAGGTCTTACTGTGTGTGTGTGTCTTACTGTGTTTGTGTGTGTGTGTCTTACTGTGTGTGTGTGTATCTTACTGTGTCTGTGTGTGTCTCACTGTGTCTGTGTGTGTCTTACTGTGTCTGTGTGTGTCTGTGTCTGTGTGTGTCTCACTGTGTCTGTGTGTGTCTTACTGTGTCTCACTGTGTCTGTGTGTCTTACTGTGTCTGTGTGTGTCTTACTGTGTCTGTGTGTGTCTCACTGTGTCTGTGTGTATCTTACTGTGTCTGTGTGTGTCTCACTGTGTCTGTGTGTGTCTTACTGTGTCTGTGTGTGTCTCACTGTGTCTGTGTGTGTCTTACTGTGTCTGTGTGTGTCTTACTGTGTCTGTGTGTGTCTTACTGCGTGTGTCTTACTGTGTTCATAGCTTATTCAGTTATTGTAATAAATATTTTAGCCCATTTTTTAGCTCAAAATATTTTTTCCTTTTTTTTCTCCTCTAAAATCTAGGTGCGTCTTATCAGCAGGTGCGTCTTATAGAGCGAAAAATACGGTATGCACTCCGAAGCCTTGTTCATTTTGTTCACTTCTGTGCTGTGCTAATAGTTATTCAGGCCTTACTTATTCAAGCACCTCTACCAATGACGTAGGCTTGAATAACTTTATTAAACAGCACATAAGTTAACAAAATGGACAAGGCTTCGGAGTTTGTAGTTTGTAGAGGTCTGGCCCTCTAAAACCATTCCAATTTCTCATGTGGCCCCGTGGGAAAATTAATTGCCCACCCCTGTGTTATATGTTATGCCACTTTATTAGGTACACCTGTTCAACTGCTTGTTTACACAAATAGCTAATCAGCCAATCACATGGCAGCAACTCAATGCATTAAGGCATGTAGATGTGGTCAAGACAACTTGCTGAAGTTCAAACCGAGCATAAGAATGGGGAAGAAAGTGGATTTAAGTGACTTTGAACGTGGCATGAATGTTGGTCCCAGACGGGCTGGTCCGAGTATTTCATAAACTGCTGATCTACTGGGATTTTCACATACAACCATCTCTACGGTTTACAAAGAATGGTCAAGAAAAACAAACAGTAAGCGGCAGCTGTGCGGACGAAAATGCCTTGTTGATGTCATTGGTCAGAGGAGAATGGGCAGACTGGTTCAAGATGACAGACAGGCAACAGTAACTCAAATAACCACTCGTTGCAACCAAGGTATGCAAAATACCATCTCTGAACGCACAACACATCGAACCTTGAAGCACATGGGCTACAGCAGCAGAAAACCACCGGGAGCCACTCCTGTCAGCTAAGAACAGGAAACCGAAGCTACAATTCGCAACAAGCTCACCAAAATCGGACCATGGAAGACTGGAAGAATGTTGCTTGGTCTTATGAGTCTCGATTCCAGATGAGACATTCAGAAGGCATGAAAGCATGGATCCATTCTGCCTTGTATCAACGGTTCAGGTGGTGGTGGTGTAATGGTGTGGGGGACATTTCCTTGGCAGAGTTTGGGCCCCTTAGTACCAATTGAGCATCATTTAAATGCGACAGCCTACCTGAGTATTGTTGCTGACCATTTCCATCCCTTCATGACCACAGTGTACCCATCTTCTGATGGCTACTTCTAGCAGGATAATGCACACAAAGCTCACATCATCTCCAACTGGTTTCTTGAACATGATAATGAGTTCCCTCTAATCCAAAAGGCTCCACAGTCACCAGATCTCAATCAAATAGAGCACCTTTGAGATGTGGTGGAAGGGAGATTTGCATTGTGGATGTGGAGCCAACAAATCTGTAGCAACTGTGGGATGACATTATGTCCAAAAGGGACCAAAAACTCTGAGGAATGTTTCCAGCCCCTTGTAGAAAGTATGCCACAAAGAATGAAGGCAGTTCTGAAGGCAAAAGGGGGTCCAACCAGGTACTAGCAATGTGTACCTAATAAAGTGACCAGTGAGTGTATACCATTCAATGTAACCAGTGTATGCACATGGATTAAACAACTGGTTATCAGGAGATTTTATTTTTCTCTTGTGGCTCAGTGGTCACAGCTACGACCTTGCTGGCATCAACTACGTACAGCTGCTGAATAAGATGACACAATCCCGCAACGAGACTACTAGACCTGGAAGGTTCAGTTTTTAAACACTGGTCTGAACTACACATGCTTAGAAATAGTCAGGATTTCATGGAAGGAGATACTTAAAACACTAAATATAGCTAATTGAAACATCTACATTAGAGTCCCGTCTAGAGTTTAGTACTTACGCCATTATACACTAAATCTGTTAAATCAACAAACTCATTGATTTTTGTGGTTTTGTAGCAGCCTGTTTTCCTTCTCAAAAACACCTGACTGGCAGGTTTGTTTCTAATAAAAATTGAATTTTCAGTAATTACTTTCCCTTTTCACACATAAGTTTACAAACGTAACCACCACACTGTGTTTTCCGTGTTGTTAGAGGCAATTAGGATTTGTTCTCAAGGCAGGCAGTTCAACTAGCTGTCAAAAAATAAAACAAAAGTCAACAAAACCTTCTAAATGAGTAACGAAAGACAATGCAATGTGTATCCAGATGGTTATTGTTAAAGGAACTTTTCATTTCAGGGCAAAGTATGTACTTCATTTAGCTATTGATGTTCTGACAGGACAAGTGCCTTTCGGCACGTCACTTTCTACAAAGCTTTTCAACAGCCACCAAACAAAGATGGAACAGGGAGAAAAAAAAAAGCGGTGAGCAAATGGTGAAAGAACAAGGTCATTATGACCATGATGTACTGGATAATCCTGATTATAACTGAACCATGTGGTTATCTGGAACGTGCTAATTGAAGTGTGGACTACATCTCAATCAGCACTTTTTAAAACACATCTAATAGTAAAAGTGACATATGGGAGAAAAAAACACAGAAAATAAAATGCCAACATACATTGCAAATTGTTCACCAAGTGGGCACAACTATAAATTCTCAATACCAGAATCAGATTTCACATTTGACTGAAAGGATTTTGTAACATATTGCAAAAATCTTTAATACTTGGGGAGGGGTAGGATATTATACACACCATAGTTAGCAAAAAATTGAATGTCCAAGGCCAAGATATCGGCAAAATTGTGACATCATTTAGGACTATGAATTAGAGAACAGGCGAAATCTGTAGTGCCAGAAATAATCTATTTCAGTAACTCCCCAAGCGGTAACAGTAACACCAATGCATGGCAGTGCTTATGAAGTAGGGCCCTGCAAAAATGTAATTTGTCAAATCGAATCGCTACTGCTTATTTTAGTCTACATCAAAACGTCTTTAACGATTTGAAAAGTTCAATTCTCATAGACCGTTGCCTCGCACTATTGATCAGTCCCTCCACGTGCAGTAAATGCATGGAGAAGCACTAGATACCAATAACAAAAATTATGGTGTTTTTGGTATCTTGTGCTTCTCCAAGCCTCAAGTATTAAGCCAATATCACAACCTCATGCTGACGAGTCCCATTAAGGACGAAACAGCTGTCCATCAGTGGTGATCTGGCTATTGGACCTCTTTCCCAAGTTCTGTCTAAAGGCTGTGGTACAGCGCACATTTGCTCTCAAGGGATCCATGTACAAAGTGGATATAGAGGTGGATTGTGATCATTGTTGACCTCATTTGCATGTGCTTACCCAGAATCACCTGTGATTGTGGCAGCAGCACAAGATTACTGAGGGAAAAAGCCTTCTGGTAACAGTAACACGAATATCAATATTTCATATGTGAGAGTCAATAGTATACACCAAGTTAAACACACAGGAGTACTGTATGAAAACGATACATAGAAATTAAAAATCATACCTGGGAACTGCTCAGGTTTGACTCCAGGTCTCCAGGTAAAGATCTGCTTCCTGGATTTCAAGTTGGTTTCTCCTTTCCCTGGTCAAGGGAGCGGTGTTTGACCACACCACCGCCCACATTCTACTACAATAAAGGCTGTCTTGGCCTTTACTTGCCCCTAGTTTAATAACTATGATCCTAATAGGAATAGCTCAGACCAAATGGTGTTTTATCATTAAACTATGATCCTTTTGTAGTGGGTTATGCAGAACTGTGATTACTGTAGCGAAAGTTTTAGAATGAAAGTTTTAGAATGCTTTCTTTTGAGGTGAGAAAACCAATGCAATGGTTTGTTCTGTTGTTATGAAACATTAGTATGTTAGAATTTATGTCAGAATTATATCCTGCCAACAGGGTAAACAATACAGCGTTACAGCGGCACATAATCACAAATAAATCAGAAGGGGAGCTTCAGAGTTTACCGCCTATTTCCATGAAATAAACGCCACTAGATACGTCTTACGTGTTTTCTACCCCAGGCAGTAAAGGTGAAATTGCTATTTGTGAAGTTCTCTGTACATGAAGATACTTAGTGCCCTACACAGGGCCAAGTTTCACCGTAACCACTTTTCCTTGTGCCAAAAAACATCTGGGAGCCAGTATTCACCTTCAAAGCAGAGGCTTTAAAAGATCTGGCACATTTATTTTAGAGAGACATATGCTGTGCACGTACTGGGAGCTGACATTGATTTCTCTAGTTAGATTTCATACGGAATTACAAACAACCTATTTCGCAAAATCATCATGGCTAGCAGAGTGAATAGATCAACCATAGAAATACATTTTGTTTCAGGTTGTAATCCACTTTGAACCAGACAGTTGTTATATGTGTTCATCTAAACTGTTACATATAAAGCACATTAGACATACATAAGCATGCAAAGAGCTTACTTACAGTTTCTAACTGATCCATAAGCTTAGACAAGAATTTGCGGCACTCCGGGGACTTGCTATCAATCTTCATACCAGTCTGCATGGCATATAAACGGCCTGCATATTTGAAGAAATGATACATATGAGTGTAAATACCAGATCATTACTCAAGAGAGAAAATCTACTTATTACAAAAATATTTTTTTAAAAAAAATTTCTGGTACTTTATTAATTAAAGTAGAACATTTTTTTTTTACCACAAAATACAATGCTGCATACACATTGGGGAAATCTTGGTGTGATTTCATTTTGCTCAAATAAACTTAATTAGTCTGCAGACCTGGAGGCTGCCATTGTTTTCAGTCATGTGATATTTAGGGTGACTTTACCTGCTGAAACACTACAGTTGATTAGTTGTTTATGGCAGTGGTTATGAAGTAGCTACTGCTGATTTTAGTCTACATCAAAAGTTCAGGTCTCACAGGCCGCTGCCTCCCTCTATCGATCAGTCCCTCTACGCACAGTAAATCCATGGAGAGACTGAATGGAGAAGCATAAGATACCAATAACAAAAATGATGGTGTTTTTGGTCTCTTGTGCTTCTCCAAGTCTGAAGTATTAAGCCAGTATCACAACCTCATGCTGTTGGGTCCCATTTAGGGTGGAACGGTTGTCCATCAGTGGTGATCTCTTTCCCAAGTTCTGTCTAAAGGCTGTCCATGTATAAAGCGGATATAGAGGTGTAAAGTGATCATTGCTGACCTTATTTGCATGTGCCTACCCAGAAACCCTTGTGGTTGTGGCAGCACCACAAGATTTGAGGGAAAAAACAAGCCTACTGGCTTGTCTGGTGAATATAGATTAGTGCTTAATAATGCTTCTGCTATCCCCTTAATTTTAAGTGGAAGATTTTTCCATCACCTTTTTTTTACCCACCATAACTTTTGTTATTGGTATCTTGTGTATATATGTTTAAGAGTGTAAAATAATGCATTCAATTTTTCTATTGGTATGATTCTTATTCAAATTTTTGGTCAAGATTCAATTCAACCACAAAAATGTAAAAAATTGCAGGGCCCTATAATGAAATCCTCTATAGGCTTTCATCAGTCAAAGACTGATCCACTGTTCTGTGTACCTAGCAGCAGATCAAGCTCAGGTGTATATATAATATATACATAGACTGCTCTAAGATGACAGTACTAAAACCTGTACAAATGATTAATATGTAGCTGCCTGAAAACATCATGCAAAAAGTAGAACTGTTTAAAAAAGGAAACCGCAAAATACTTCTTTATTGATAAGACGCGGTAGAATTGCCATAAAGACTGAATACTATAGGAATCAACTTGTTTAATTTTAATTGGTCAATTACGATATATTTACTATTTATTTGGTAATCAATCTCTTGGTATAAGCATCAATTTTAATCAAATTTATGGCTCAAAAAACTAATATATAGCCAACACGGAGAACTTTATCAAACAAAACGCATCCAGGTATAATGATGTGTCCTATAATTGGAAAAGACCAATATAAGGGCCAGATCTGTAAAATATATTTATTATTGGCTATTATAATCATAATATTGTTAAATTGGTTACTTGTTTTTTTATGTGTTTGTTTTTTAAATCCCTATAACAGATTTTTATGGGGATATTATCATACTCTATTTAATAAATAAAAAAAGTGGTTCCAGTTCTATATTACTATAGTAAAATGGCCTAATTCTGGCTTCTTCTTTTCTGCATCTCTATAAATTTGTAGTGTAGTAAAAGAGCAATTTCAAGAATGGACCAGGAAATTGTGAATTAACATTCTATGCTCCATAAATTAGTACTGTGACCGGTATTCTGAAAGCTGGCGTCTTAAGGCAGACAAGTCTCACAATTTAAGGAAGAATGACATCTCAGATGGTTCTTGGAAAGTTAATGCATACAATCAGACTAAGAAATTATTGTTTCCAAGTGACCAATCTTAATCTCCCTTTTATGAAAATTATGAAAATTCTTGTGCGTGATAGAGATACTAATAACTCATCTCCAGTATATGAGAAACAGTAGGTTTCACATGCAAGCATCCAGTATGTTTTTTTCCCTTGTGTGCAGGAGGATATAGTTCTCAAGCGATTATAATATGTCCTATTTCAAAACTTTAGTAGTTATCAGATTTCCTCTATATGCTATTACAGTAAACAGACTGGTGGGTGTAGAAAGAAAAACGCATAACAAATATATCCAGTTACACACATCTTAAGAGGGGAATACCTCCCAACAGTTCAGACTTTTGTGGGACTGTCCTGGGTAGTTGCCTGTCTGTACAGTCTTTTGCAGACAGGAAGGATCAAATGAGCCAGTTAAGGAGCTCCTCTGATCCCCCTTGACTGGCCAAGGGAGTTGTAAGATCAATGGAGGTCTGTGTTGTTGCAGAAAAGACCCCCACTGAAGCTCCCACAAGACCATCTATCAATGCTCTATAGCTAAGCAAGGTGGCCTCTTCTGTAGGGCAGGTGGTCATGCCTCGACTATGCCCACTTTTGGTGCTAGTCAAATGAAGCCTCTTGCCTCACTCGCAACATGTCTCCCGATCTGGACAAATGAAATGTTGGGGGATATGGTTGGGTGCTACATCCTTAAGAGGACTAACTAGTCCATTAATAGGACATCACGCCTCCTTGGTGGTGCTTAACTATTAGTCATCATCTGAGCATATAGGTGACTATTCAGTAAACTCTTAATTACCACAGTAAGTTTAGGTCTACATTACCCAAAAATTACCCTTTTTGATATAGCTTATTAAAACCCATTTAAGGAAATCTATTCACTGAATTAATATTATCTACATATACCGTCTCACATTATATGAGAAAGCATCATTGCTTGGCATTATATATAACTATTAAATAGGCAGCGATATCAGCAGTGCATCTGAGTCCAGCCTGGGTGAGAAAGCACAAATGTTTCTGTTGGCCTTGCCATATATATATGATCTACGGTATATTTAAAGTAATGCTACCACACGCCTAACCAAATCCACAACGCAACTCAACACCACAATGTCTCAACAGAAGTCCCAACAAACTGAAATATCTAAAAAAAATACCAAAAGTACTCTACACTTTAATACTCTGTGCTTCTTTGTTCCATCGTACAAGAGTACTGGTGATGTTTCATCTGTCATTGAAAAATTTCAAGCTATCAATTTATAGGCGGTACATTTCCCCTATACATTGTGCTAGCCAATTGCTCATCAAATGTGTAAGTGAAAATGTATTTAAAATGTTTACTTACTTTTGGTGCAAGCTAACTTGTTAGGAAGCGTATATGTGAAATGTTATTTAAATGCCTCCCTCTCCCATTATACATGTGGGCATGAAGCAGGCATAGAGATATAAAAACGATAAATAAGGTGCCCACCCACAATTTTCTCTTCCATCTAACAGAATGCTTTGTGCACGGATACATGTACAGCATTCTAAAGTAAAGCAGAAGACAGTCTGGGTGAGCGGATGTGGCACTCTGGCAGCCATATTGAAAAAAAACATTAATTGTCACCAGTGACATACCCAAGGTGGACTGTCATCCATATATTTATATATATAACTCTACTGAGTTTCCTCACTGGGGCAGTCAGGAGGGGGCACACAGGCTCACTGAAATACTAGTGTATACTAGTATGTAGCCATGCATTTACAAAGCAGAGTGTTAATAACATGAACATGTATTTGCTGCACTACAAAATAAAAGAAAGGAGCATATACATATTAATGTGCTCTTTTAGTCATGGAAGACTTCATTACAGAAACACGACTTTTTCCACCTAACGGCTCTTCTTTGATGGCTAAGCTTTAATGTTGACGGTGCCAAACAATGTTGTTACAGGAGAAAGAAAACATACTTGTTTAGCCTTGCATCAGAAAAGTTTACATGATGAATGTGACCATGCAGACTAAAATACATACCAAGTGGATCATTTGGGACAGAGCACAAAAAATGGATAAACAATGTACAACAGAATAAAAATGGGTTCACTCGTTTCCTCTCCAGGAATTAATCATATCAACTCCAGATTTAGTTAAAATTTATACAGATTATTTACCCTCTCTTAAATGTTGTCTTGTTAAATGGGAACTATCGTCATCATAATGCTTTGCCATAACAAAATTAATTAAAACAAACCATATGTAGTTGAATTGTCAATCTTTTGGAGCTATATTGTTTAAAAGTTTACATCACAATACCTCACATATGCGTGTTAATGTTACACAACTAGTATATACACGCAGTTTGCTGTCCTGTAGAGTGGGAGTTACCTTCCCCCAGTACCCTTACAAAGACTGCATGAAGAAATCAAAAACAACCAACCACTTAACAATATGGCAGAGATAATCTAATAATTGATGCTAGGAGATGCTATACAGCAAAGATCAGACTTCTTTATTTTATCATTATATGGTTGATTAGTTAAAGTATTTATGCATTTATGCATTTGTAACCCTATTACTAGTTAACCCTATGATTAGTTAACCCTATTTACATCCACTTTTTGTTTTGTCATCAGTTCTGATGGATAAACAGAACTGATGACAAAACAAAAAGTGGATGTAAATAGGGTTAACTAATCATGTTGCATCAAGACAAAAATAGACGTTAAGAACAATTATTTATAGAATTATGTTTTTCTATGTCAGCTATTTTAGTCAGCCTAAAACCTTCAATAAGGACCAGGGAACCTGATTTACTTTCAGGCACAATATAAATATTAACTGAGCTATATGTATTGCCTTATGATTTCAGATCACAAGGTCGAACTAGCATACAATAACACAAGCTGTACCACTTTCTCCAAAAATCTAGATAAAAGGTAAGTAATTAAAACTGCATTGCATAGCAACCATTTGTAAACCCACATATACAAGCAATGAATACCTTGCATGTACACCCTGGAGGACTGTTTAAAAATAAAATACTTAACCATTACTCAGGTTATTCTGATAATCAAAATCAAAGCTAAATGTAGCAAAGGGTAGACAAACCTGTCTTGGTCCAGTAAACAATTTTCCGTTTTAAAAAAGGTACTTTGGCACTGTTTGTACAAAGAAACACTTCCTATTTTATATTAAAATGGCTTCAAGTTGCGCATTTTTTCTTCCTATCCATTTTCCTAACCAGGGTAGTAGCATATAATGGAATATTAATAGAGCAAAGTCTTTGCAGCTTTTGTCCCAAAATAATAGGAATACATTTTAAGAATGAAGCCCATTTCTGACCAGACTTCTCCGCACAGTAGATAGGTGAGAGTCCCACTCGTTTCCGGCACTGGCGAGTTAATGACTCTGCTGGACATCTTCCGATTATTTAGGGAAGTAAGCATGATGTGTGTTTCATTTGCTGCACAGCGTTTCACTGGCTGACCACTGTGTCTACAGTCCATAACATTGCCCATTTCTTTGTGCTTCTTCTAAATAACTTGGATAGAACATCTGGAAACCCCTGTCCACCATGAAATCGCTGCCTGGGAGAGACCTTGCTGAAGCGGTATAAATACCTTGTATCTAGTTACTGTGCTCTGTCTTGCCATGCCTTATGACTTTTGACATTAAACTGTTTTCAGCAAACTCACCTTGTTAAGTTTGACTGTTCGTCACCCAGTTTTATTCCTTCTACAAAGATGTTTCTGTTTAATGATTGTGTTTCAGCCTACATATTAAACTGATGATCGTTAGAAGGCAGGAGTACACATAATTCCTGGCCTATTTGGGGCCCTTTAGTACAGTTGTAAAGCCTGAGCTTAATTATACTACTTACATCTTACTAAGGAGGGTCCATGGATAAATGCACTAAATCAGAGTTAATAAGAAACACAAAACCCACCAGAGGCATTGGAACACAAATTGCAGAGTACACCAGGATACAACCCCGGTAACACATTCGGTACGACTAGGCAAGGCACAGGTAATGTTATCATCAAAATGGAGGAGTCGGCTGTGTCAGAGGACTGGTTCAGAGAGCCCGGAAGTTGGCAGGTGATGCCATAAACAAAGATAACATCTTTGTACTAATTTAAGTCCTTTTAGAGACAAGCTTCATAGACTTTCTAAAACAAGTCATAATGTGGACAGAGGACTGTGGATATATACAGAAGAGTGTGACAGTTGTGTGTTATACAGGACAAAGGCCATTATTATCCTTCACTAACATAGCACCAACAACTTCTGCGCCACTTCCAGTATATAGAAAGGGTAAGACAAACCAATACATTAGGTAAAGAGGGCACTGCTCACATTATTACAATGTAGACTATAGTTTTTGTGTTTGTTATTACTGCCATCTGTAAAAGAATAATCTGTGTGCATATATACACAGAGACACACACGTTTTTGTTACTCTATCTTTGACTTCAATAGAATGTTATGTGTTGTTTTTTAATGTCCAACCAATGATACTTTATCAGTTGGGTTTCATGTTTTCATCAGTCAGAAGCTTTATCGGTTCACAGGTGGAGTAAGGTCATTCATTGTTTGCACATTACAATAATTCATCTGTGTAATCTGGGTGCCTTCAGAGCACAGTGGCTTTAGGCAACATACAATAGTCCAATTTTTTATTAACCTTAGTTACCCAACAAATGTTTCCTTACAATAGAGTTTCCACGATGTAAGCTAATATATCATATATAAATATTTGTTTAATTTACTACTTGTAATACAAATAGAATAGGTAAGGGGTCTAAATACTTGAACTAGATATTTTTATTTTTTGGCCATATTATAAAGTTATATAACAACCAAATCGGAGAAGTCAAATTAGTGTGTGATTACCAATAAGAATGTAGCCCACGGAACATATACTAATTGTGACGTTAGTTGCGATCATATAATATTCTTTATCTGGAACATGCTTGTTGCTTCAAGCAATAAAGCATAAGCAAACAAACTGTAAGCTTTCCATGAAAGGCACGGCAAAAAAAAAATGGAGAGAGACGCGTGCCAACTTGGGCAGCTTCCTCTCGATATTTGGAAATGTGTTGTGCAACTGTTTGATTAGCATGCGGAAAGGTTTCAACCACTGAATTAAGCTGTAGTTCTGAACAGTTATATGAAGGAAGGCTTACTAGAACGATCACATCAAAGTACATCTTCAGAAGGTTATGTTTCTCACAACAAGAGAAAACATGGACTTTCATTTACTCGTATTCACCACAAAGCAATGTCTAGCTATACCACGGTTTCAAAAGGTCTGAGCAATTGTCCTAGGAGCTTCTTTTCCCATTGGTAGATCAGATTGTGTGGTTTTTAAAAATAAATTGGATTAAAAAGTGATTATTGTTTTTGTTACATGTTTCTAAATTCACAGAAAAAAATAACAGCCCTGTGACAGATTATACAGAATTTGAGATGATATAGTTAACTTTCACTATGTTAGCCACAGACTGAGAGAAGCTACCAGTACATCTGGGACAAATTAATAAAATAATTAAGGTTGTGATTAGAGGGCTATAAAAGACAGCTCTCAGTCTAGTCTGGGAGAGAGACCTCAGAACATAATGCCGATCACCAAGTTGCAGGTATAATAGGCTTTTGCCTTATGGGGTCTGCTACAGATAGATGGACCAGCTCTGGATACCAAATCCGTTTGGGTCAGTCCAGAGCAACTAGGATCCCCTCTACCTTGATCTTTTTCAGGGTTTGAGCAATCAGCGGAGGGAACACATAGCTCATCTGGAACAACCATCTCTGGGTGATGTAGCAACCCTCTGAAGTCTTCTCCTACTTGTGTCTTACTGCCGTTACAGTTATGGCATCTTGTCATAGATAGGTAGACCTTGACTACCTTATTGAGGGAAAATATATTAATTATCTAGAAAGGATTGGCTCTCTGATGAGGAAGTCTGCTCTGGTGTTATTCAAACCTCTGATATGATTGGCTATGAATCAGTTAAGATAGATGACTTCCAGCCTAAATGCCAATCTTCTCAATTAGGTCTTCTTGTGCCACCTAGCCTGTTCAGGTAGGCAACTACACTCCAATTCTCAGGACAAGATCATAACAGCCTTTCCCGATAGCCAGCATTCCCATGAAAAGAGAGCCTTCCAAAAGCTCCAGGAGATTTACAGGCAGGGAATTCTCTGAAGACATGTGTCTTGAAGACATTTTGTCTCTATAACAGCCTCATCCTTTTAAGCTGGCATCAGTTGAAAAGACTGATTATACAGGGATGACCAAGCCAGACATTGTTGCAGAGTCTTCTGAGGAAGATTCTGCTGAGGAAGTCCAATAGCGGGAATCTGGAATTCTCGGTATATGTGTATGTATGTATGTATGTATGTATGTATGTATGTATGTATGTATGTATATATATATATATATATATATATATATATATATATATATATATATATCAAAAAAAAAAAAAACAGGAGCAAGCCCTGCACATGAAAGCTGGAAGCCATTGTATAGGCAACAGAGCCCAAGGTTCCGCATATCTTGGAGCTGTCATTAGCCCTAGTAACTTTATCACCTGTCTGAGACTGCACCTCTTCTGATGCATAACAACAAAAGTCAAATTTATAACTACCAGTCTGGACCTTGCTTTCAGGAAGGAACGCTTTCTAAAGGAAGGTTTGGAGGTTTATCTCGTAACCTGGCATAGGTTCTAGCTGAATCTTGGATTCTATGGGCAATCGCCTCCTTCTTGGTAGATATTTGTCTCCAGCTGCTTTGAATGCTTAAATTTATATGTAGCCTTCTTTGGGACAAAAGTGTGTTCAGATAGCTCAGGATTGTCTGAGGACATCCCACAAAGTAATACTACTTGGGCAGCAAGGTGGTACAGGGCAGAGAGGGCAAATGGGCAGGAACAAACACCAGCATCTGGTAGCTGTATGGTCCTCGCCAGGGCCCAACCAGGGCTGTAAAATAATTGGCTACTATGGAAAAAAAAACATTTTGTATGCAGTTCCACATAAAGCCACCAGGTCCCATATTTAGAGCAGCATGGAATTAATGTGACCAGGACGGAGGTGATGTCACATGATGTTGAGTGCAAAAAGGAGAGGGGCTGCCATACAGGGGGAAGGAATGGGGGGGGAAGGAAAGTACAGATATAGAGGGAGACACGAGAGGAAGGAAGAAAAACAAGAAAAAGGAAGAAAGAAGACAGAAAGAGAAGGGGGAAGGAATAGAAAGTCATGAATAGAGGAAAGATAGACAGAAGACGGGCACCTTATGCTGATCAAATATAAATCAAACATCCTGTGAAAGGGAACATGAATGGGTCTAAGGAAATCTAGATGTGAATCATTTCTCTGTGAGTGTTCAAGGAAAAACTATATTTGACCCAATAAAAAATGACCAACACCGTTAATTAAAGAGCAAGCAGGTTCAATCGCAAGTCTGTGCCACTGGGCTACAAGGAATACATTTTCATATTCTGTTATTATGAGATTAGTGGTGAAACACAGATGAGGCATGGCACGTCATAACTTGAGCTGTACAATCAGCCCACTTTCATTACTGGTCTTACAAACCAAAATAGAGATTAAGGACTAATAGTAAATTATTCGGTTTCATGTTACATCTTCATGCATCAATGCAAGTAAAAACGATTCACTTTATGGGTAAGCTGCTTGTATTAAAGTACAAGTTCATAGCAAACCTGTCTAATGCTTTGCCATCTTTAGATTTTAAAATGTGGGGAACCACATATTTACATGTTGAAAGTTCAGGTTTCCCAACCTCCATCTCTTGCAAAATATTCCCTACTCTGATCTGTTAAGCCCACTAAAATGACACTGAATTATGTCAGGCTTATAGTTAGGTCACTGCTGCGGTCTTCAAAAATGTTGGAATGTACCCATGATTGAGAAAACCAAGGATAACCATTCAAGTAGCATGTTTTCTGATTATCATATTGCCGAATCCAGCTCCACTCTCCTTTTATTATACTCCTGCAGGATTACTCATCCATACGATTCAGGCATGTTACTACAAAAGACAAAGGATTGATTGATTCTGTGTTAATTATAATCATCAACCTTCTTTTAACTTAATTCCCAACAAAACCCAGATTTTTTTAATCAATGGCAATATAAACAGATTAAAAATTTGTATTATTATGGAGTTTAGAAGTAATACAATAATTGGGTTGGTAGCGTAAGGTCAGTAAAAGATGTACACGAATGTATTTGAAAGATAAACCATTTACAAAAACAGTCAGAAAGAGTTAAATGACAGCAAATAAAGCCTAATAAAATATTTGAACTGATTACACTAATGGCATTCTGAGGCAGAATAACAAAACTAATCTCGTGTTTACATGAGCCATGAATTTTGCGATTAGACTCTGGTTCTACATTCTTATATCACTATTACAAATAAAAGTGTTAAACAATAAAATGATGTTAATTCACTAAAGGGAGAGAAGACAGGAAAGTTTGCAGGGGGAGTTGTGTTTCAGCATCTTAACTTCACTTTACTTATAGTTAAATCAGCGGGATATCTCCTTGCACATTGAATAAGCATTATACAGGGCTAGGTCTCTCCTTCACGCTTGGGAAATATGCACCTGTTGGCCCCTCATAATGAATAGTGAAGTGATAGCGTTAAACAACTCTCCTTTCCAAATCTCCCTGTAGTGAATAAACCCTGAATGTGCCAGTTACCCAGCAGGACTCGCTGACTAATTAAAGTCAATATGGCAAAGGACATAATTAAATAAACACAACTTTTTTAGCAGTATCACAAGTAGTCGGGTCAGGGTGCTGTTCAAGCAGCCTTCGGGTCTGCAGATAAAGTAGGTTTAATTGAACAAAGTAGATGAAAAACAGATTTTCTTTCTGTGTCAAATTAAACTACAATACTGTATTCAGTAATGTACTTGCTGCACTAAAAGGATTTCTTTTTAATTATGTATCCAACAATTGGTGTCAATTCACTAAAGGGAGAGTTTAATATTAATATATATTAATACATTAGGCATTATATATATATATATATATACACACACACACATACATACACACACACACTGGTATATTATATACACATACATGCATTATACAGAGCCAGATCAGCCCATTCTTCTGGAGAAATCTGTAAGTGTTGTCCCTTCATAATAAAATGCAAAGTAAGAGAGTTGAGACTGCAACTCTTTTTCAAGCCCTCCTCTCACTTTAGTGAACAAACCCCATTGTGTAACGTCTCCTAAGAAGAACTACAATATCGCTGCTTATTACCCACAAAATGTCCATTTTCACATTGCTGCAGTGCAATAGGTACACTAACCCAGGAGCTTACAGGAGCTCACCAGGTTTGGTCCTTTATAACGCATTGTGAACCTAGTCCGCCCAACTCCCGCAATTCAAAGACACGCTGATGACTATAGGAGCAGTAAGCGGGGAGATACACAATAATACATATACAATTTCGAATCTGATAGCAATTTACTGCCTTTTACCAGGGGCCGTAGAATGTGTGGTAAATAGACTTGAGGCTTTCAGAACCCTATATATCATTTAACGTTTCAGATAGCATGACCCCGTATGCTGTGAAAATTGAAGAGAATGTTGACTTTTAACCTAAACAGCATGTTCAATGTCATGGTTTACAGCTTTCCTTTCAAAAACAAGAAAATGGTCAATAATGGCTCAGTAACTCACAGCATGACTGTTCTGCAACTTTATTAGGCTAGGTTTCCACTTGGGTTTTTTTCCTGCATTATTTTCTTGATGAAAAACGCCAGGAAAAACGTCCAAGAAAACTGCCACTGCATTTTCCTGTGTTTTGGCGGAGTTTTTCCTGGCATTTTAGCCTTTCTGTGGAAATTGCTTTTTCGACCTTAGGCAGTTTTTCCAGCCTTTACAAGTTAGAATTTTCACCCAGCTAAAAGGGATTAGGATAAATGGCAAGTATCTGCCCCCTCCTGATGTCATTTCCTTGGTAGAGTTCTACTTAAACACGCCCCGGCGGACCCTTTTGTCTCTTTTCTGTGGTTTGTAAGGCATGCTTTATTCCGAATGTCTGCTCCTCTAGGAAGATTGGCCCCAAATGATGGTGCAAATTGTTTGCTGTTGCTTTCGGCACGCAGGATCCAGTTGGGTATGTTTATTTGTAATGGCAAGTTTGTTCCAAATGGTGTAAAATTCAATATGAACTTTGTTTTGTGTGAAACTGTTTGTTTCCAGCCTATTTCTCGTAGTACACACAGATACTGGGTCCATCCTCTGTATTGTAACTGTGGGAAAAAACGCCAAGGCAAAACCCACATGGCGTTTTCATGGCGTTTTTCTCTCCCATAGACTTCTATTGGAGAAAAACGCCAAGATTTCCTTGCAAAAAACACCAGAGTGTCAACATGCTGCGATTTTGAAAAACTGCCACCGAGCCCATAAAAACAGTAAAACGCCATGGAGGACCGAAAAAACGCCAAACAGAAAAACGCCAAGTGGATATGGCATTGTGCGATTTCCTATTGAAGAACAGCTAACATCTGGCCGCAGCGTTTTTTCACTAATGAAACGCCGTGTGGCTGAATTGGCGTTATTATGGGCGTTTTTGCAAAAAATACCCAAGTGGAAACCTAGCCTTAATCAGTAGTAGAAGAGAGTTTAAAGTATAATGCAAGATCAGAGCAAGTAAATTAAGAGTTGATATATGACAGCAACCAATTAAAATCGTTTAAATAATTTTTAAGGGCTAAAACAAAACATCAGGCATTTAAGAATTTTTTTTATTTTTTTTTTAAATCCATGACATTCAAGTATATTAAATAAACAATGGCTGAGTTGACTGAAATGAGTTTGCTAGTTGGATTTTTCAGTGTACTTCTATGTTTGTATTCAACATCTGATGGGTCTTACATATTCTACAACTCCATCATACACAGTTCTGCAAAATTTTTATTTCTTTCACATATTTTTATATACATCGCAAAAACACAGCAATAAAGCTGATTTTGACAAGCTATTTAATAAGATGGCAGCACCAGTGACCAAATGGCAATATTACATACTAATACGAATTATGCCCCTCTAGAGATGTTCCCAGCAGGCAGATGAGGAGTCTGTGTAGGAATATGAGGGAGTGTCATAGTACTGCTTCTGCCATTGTGTTACACACACACATATATATATATACAAATGCTCTGCCACATATAGATAGACTGTCCCTTGCACATACATATAAATTCTTACACAAACACAAATAAATATATTCCTGCCACCACACCTCTCACTCCTGTCTGACCTCAAATATGTAGCTTTGCCAGGAAAATATTAATGAGCATATTATATATGCTGGAACACGTTGGTATGTATAGACTTAGTTGTGCAAAGCCACAATGTGGCGTACACAGAGATGTGAGGTAACATTAGGAAATAAATATTTCCATAAGTTAGGCATGTGTGTCATGTGTCATGTATAACTTTTTATCTTTGTTCTGAATTCCTTCTCCATAATATATGGGGCCATGGGGCCAAGAGGCAAGTCAAATCTGGATTTTACAGGAGATAAACGGGCAATGGATTCCATATTTTACCACCTGCATACAGTCTGCCCGTATAAAGACTCTGTAATCAGCCTAATCAAAGACAAAAAGAGTTAAGCTACTTTATCTGATATCTCATGTCATATTACCCTGGAAACCTTTGTATTGCCAAGTTACGAGGATGTGTACTATTCCAAATCAGAATGCATAACATTATATATTCCTTAAATATTAAGGCAGGTAAAAAAAAAAGTTAAGCACACACATTCACAGGTCAGGCAACAACTGGTTTGTTACGGGAAATCATAACATTCTAATCAATTCCTTTTCCCCAGGGTTTAGAACAAGCCGAGAAATACTATTTTATCTAAGTTACATGATGCAAGCATATGATGGTTGTGAAATATAATGCGTGTAGTTCTTGACATATACCAAGTAAAATCAAAATCTGTCAAAAGACAGCAAACATTCAAGTTAAAAAATAAGTTTGGGAAAATCGTTACTCAGCTTTCTAAAAACCTGGGAGGAAATGTTTATGCTGGCCAAATACAGTATATTAAAAGTCACAGACAGGTTTTTTTTTGTTTTTAAAGGAGGAGTAGAGAGGAGAAGGCTTGGGCAGAGTTTTTCATAAAAAATGTAAGAAAATAGAGTGTGGAATATGTTCTTTTACAATGATAAATAATATGTTTATGATATGATATTCAAACAATATAGCATGAAGAGCTTCATAAAAGAATTCTGAGGTTTTTTCCACGGCCTAAAAATTTCCAGAAATTTTACATATCTAAGGGGGAGTCAGCCCTGTTTTTATTACCATGGTTTTTCTATGGTAAACACTTATTGGTCCTTGAATTGACCCTTTTTTGACTTCACCTGTATCCACAGTGTTTAACCCAGCTTCTAATGGAGTTTATTGGTGTGGGCTCCGTTCCAAGGTTTATGTAGGGTTATGAGACAAATGCCTATGACATGGTTGTCAGGGTTGTTCAGAGGTGTGTCACAATTTACATAGTCCAGGAGGTTTACTTTACCAAGACAGTGGTAGGTGAATGGAAAAGTCTCCAATCAGGAGTCTTGGATGCTAATACACTGATGATATTTAAATATGCACGAAATAGGCACAAAATCTTTTTGAATTTAAGAAAAGACCAATAACTGATTAAGGTTCAGGGTCTCTAGGCTAGGAAAAACGAGCACACTAGATGGGCTGAATGATTCCTATCTGTTGTCAAATACTAGGTTTCTGAGTATCCCTTTTGATTCGGTTAGACCCTTTCCTGCTCTTAACATTACTGGTCACCACCTGATCTCTTTTTACTCCACATATTTGAGCTTTGTATTCCCCAAGACCAATATTATATAGATAACCCCTTGGTGTTACCTGGGGGAATCAGAAGTTTATGGCCCAATCAGACATGTGAGGGACACTAGTGAAGATTTCACATGAAAAATACATAAGGCTTCCCCAGTCATGCAATTTACAGCACACCTCAATAATTTGTCAATCACATTCCCCATATTTTGTGAATATCTGGGCACCAATTATGCTGGGTTTAATTGCTTGCAAAATTGCTTCTTGTAGCTCATGACAGGAACACATCTCACTGGGCATACCAAAATGACACAATCTGGGTATTTTAAATATATATTTATATTCTCAACATGTGATGTTATGATGCTGTGCCTTGAATAACCCATTTTAGAGCAAATGTCCCAGTATATTTTATGACACTGAAGGCCCTGCTCTGGTGATGTTATCTACTCGTTTGATTTATGGCCTAGGACTAGAGTAAGAGCTTTGCTAAGGACTGAAGAGTATCATGTATGCCCCTGTTTCAAAGACTACACAAATATATACATACAGAGGCCCAGATACGCCAAGGCATGCCTTGGCGTGAGACACTTTTACACCCAAATGTATCTTTCCTTACTAAATGATCATCATGTCTCACATCCCACATTAGAACATTTCTGATCCCTTCTTGAATAATCCAAGACCCCCAAAAAATAACAGGTGACATCAATGTAGCAGACAGAGACCTTAGAAAATACACAGGTACATGTATTTTCCAATTATCCAATACATCATAAGCAGGTCAACAGTATTTCTCACAGAAATTATTGCCACTAGATACATTACACTAATTTATTTTAGATTTGTAAGATTTACACATTAAGTGACTAGAATATACACTGACTGGCTACTTTATTAGGTATACCGGTTCAATTGCTTGTTTACACAAATAGCTAACCAGCCAATCACATTTCATTATCGATTATTATCGATTAGTTGTTGCAGCCCTAGTTTCCAGGACCTTGTAAAAAATATGCCACGAAGAATGAAGGCAGTTCTGAAGGCAAAAGGTGGTCCAACCCGGTACTAGCAAGATGTACCTAATAAAACAGCCAGTGAGGGTATAAATAGTCTGCAATGAGAATTTCTTGCAGGACTTCAGTACTCAATGGGTTAAACCAAGGTGGCTGGAACACTTTTGGGAACAGACCTTTCAGTTATATCACAACATCAGATGGATACATCCCAATACAAGTCACCTATAACAAACTACACAAAGTTAAGTAAAAGTATAGTAATCCGACAGCCAACAAAGACTGTTTGGTTTAATAATCTGGCTAAGCAACCTGAAACCCGAAAAAATGTGCACAAAAACACTGAGATGGCAAGGGCTGAGGCTTTCAACAAAATATACACATACAACAAAATGTAAGAATTACCTGCCTTATTTCAAGTCATGTAATACTTAATATAATGTGATAACATAATTTTTATTCTTTTGAGGCTGACCATAATACAATTAAAATCCACTGAGGTAAACCAACCAAAAGAGGAAGTGTTTAGACAATTTAACGCTAGAGCTAATATATATGAAAGTTAGGTAAACACCTTATGAAATAAATAAAAAATGATGACAACATCAACCACAATTTGAGCAGAAACATTATTGTTTTTACATTTTACATGATTGAAATTTGAGCTTAATTTAATATATACCAAATTATCAAACCCCAATTCATTATATAAGAATACAGTTTCCGTCTCCATCTTCTTGTTAATTCTTATTTCAGTGTTACATGCTTTAAGATTTCAAGTAAAGTAGTGGAGATAAACTGCAACATCGAAGCCTTCCTTTAGCCAGAACTATAGATGTAAAGCTGTTAGTGTAGAAGGGCCTTAACTGCAATTACTTATAGCCAGCTTACTTGGGAGGTCCAATACTACAGATTTCCTTAACTGGCACATTTTTATGATTTTGACTGCTGGCAATATGAAGGATTGCTTGGGAGATTTGATGGATAAGCCTTCAATTCTGTAGCAACGTGAAACTTTATTATTTTCGTTAAAAAAATCCTAAGACACCCAGCTCTGAACCTATAGAAAACCAGCAGCTTTCTTCGCAGTAGTATTAAACATGGCATTATAAGAATATCTGTGCAGAGGTGTAATACAAATTCTCACTGTATATGGGACACCCAATCACTATAAATTAACAGGCTAACCATACGTGTTAAGGAAAAAACTAAAATAGATATGTAATTGAATTATTTGTTCAAAGGGTTGTTCACAATAAAACAGAGAGCTTTTTCTCCTCATATGGCAATAAAATATTTAATCTTGTAAAATACTTCTCTGTGTTACAAAGCTACAAATAAGCATTTCCTGCAAAAATAATAAGTAGCATCATGATGCTATTAAATTATTGATCAATGAGTGATGAATGGTGAGGCATCAGTATGTTTAAATGTTTTGAGGTAACAAAAAGCATGACCTTGAACCATAAGTTGGTCTCTCCACTCAGACCCATAGCTAGCTCCTTTTGCGCCACAGGCGGGAATAGAAAATTGTGACCCCCAGCTTTTTTTTTTTTTTTTTTTTTTTTTACAGAGGTGATTTTATTTAAACTACCTTTACACACACCTGTCCATAAACACACATACATGGTGCCTTTATACACACCTGCCCATTAACACGGATATACGCATACACTGCCCTAACACACTGCCTTTACACATACCTGCCCATAAAACACACATATACACACAGCTTACAAACATAAAAATACCTACACTGCCCTTACACACACCCGCTTACAAACACACATGCGTATATACACATTCACGGCCCTTACACACACCTGCCCATTAACACCCATATACACATACACTGTCCTCACACTCCACCGCTTTTACACACACAAATACCTACACTGCTCTTACACGAACACTGCCCATACACACACACATATACACAGCCCTTACACCCTTTTCTCATCTTTCATCATCTTCCAACCTGTGGTGGGAGTGCGAGGTCTGTTACTCCAGGGCTCTGCTTAAGTGCTCCCTCATCACTACGCGCCAGCTATTGATGCAGAGCGCTGGGGTGACGTCATATCCCAACACTCTGCATCATTTGCCGGTGCGCGTGCTCCCTAATGTATAATGTTATAGATACGCTGGTTTTTTTTACGGTCTTCGTGGTAGCAATGTGAATCACCACAGAGCCCTGTTTAGCTGGTTAGAGGGATCTGTGATCTCCCTTACCAGTCCTGGATGCTGTAGCTGCTGATTGGGCGGGCGGACGCCCCCTCGCAGCTGCGCCCGAGGCAAGTGCCTCTCTCACCTCACCCTTCCTATGGCTCTGTATCCATTAAAGGGAGTGTTGCGGTCTCAACCCCCTTCCCACTTCACTATACCATATGAAGGTCCAACCTAAGTTTCTGCTGCAGGAGAAGCTTCACTGGAACCATAAAATGAATAGCTAGACATTGAGCTTACCTAACCTTTACTTAGCTTACTAGTGTTGGCCCTTTATAATCAATAATGAAGCAAGGTTGTTGTAGCTTATCATATAATTATTAATAGTGCCATATTTAAATGATGCTGTATATCTTATTTATTACAAAAAGGATGGCCAGCTTAGCAATACAATTTAGAGTTGATAGGGTTAAACAGTACTTTATTTTAGAGTATAATATCCTTTAATCCTATGTGCAAACATCATCTATGAAGAGCTTCCTACCTTTGAGTCCAATAACACGCTGTAGGGCATGCCACCTTTCTGTTTTACACGACAAACATATAGAACTAACGTGGAGCAGACACAGAAGCTACACAGGATAAGACCCTTCTAGAGTAAATCTTTTGTTGATTTCAGGTAACATTTTAACAATAATGGCTGTGATAACATAATTGTAACAGTTTTCTAATGATCAATTAACCTTTTAAACATAAACTTGGATCAGTCAACACAATGTGCAATTGGAACACAGGAGTGATGGTTGCTGATAAAGGGCCTCTGTAAGCCTATGATGATGTTCCATTAAAAATCAACTACAATACAACATTTACACTGTGTTTCTGATCCATTTCATGTTATTTCATGGACCAAATTTGCGCATTTTTAAAAAACAAGGACATTTCTAAGTGACCCCAAACTTTTGAATGGTGGGGTACATTAGCTAGCAAAATCACTAGAAAACGACACCACTGGAGAAAACAACCGTCAGTTCTACTCCCCAGCTCTTTTATGGAGGGGTTTATTCACTTAAGAAGGCATTGGTAGGAGGGATTCCCAGTTAGCTTGGATAATCCTGAATAAAACATATTTAAACTAAAGATTGTAAACCCTTTTGAGCAGGTCCCTTCTTACCTGCTGTTTCTGTATGTTATCTTGCTACGTTATATATACTAATCGTTAGGTCCTGTCTACCGTTTGCACAGCTTTGCAGAATCTGATTGCAAAACCTATTAGAAAAAGAGGGCCTTCCTCTTAAGCTTTAATATATATATGTATTATTAAGAAGTGCTGTGTAAGTTGTTGGCGATATATAAAGATAATCATAATAATAATAATAATATGCTTCTAGTCATGCCACTGTCCACATATATCCTTGGCAAACAAATGTGAAATGTGCTTGTTCTGTTTCACTTCAATAGGACAGTTGCATGTAAAACATATCAACCCTACTAATAGAAGGTTCCATATACAAAGTAGATAGTTGATTATTTATGTTCTTTTACTGCCACCTAGTGTTCAAAACAGCTATGAACTCATCCAATAAGGCCTTAACAAAAAAAAAATCCAGCATAAAATGGAAATGTTTTTACAGAACACAAACGCAAAAATGCCAAAAAAAAACATTAATTCTTAATGGTGCATTTCCATGAAGACATTGTTTGATGAGTTTGGTAAGGAGGAGGCAGTGCCTCCGCATAGCCCTGACCTTAACCCCATTGAACACCTTTAGGATACATTGGAACACTGATTGCATGCCATAACTTCTTATCTGACGGCAGTGACTGACCTCACAAATTCTCTTTTGCCTGAAAAGACATAAATTCCCACAGACACACTCCAAAATCTTCTGGAAACCCTTCCCAGAAGAGGGGATAGCCACAAAAGGGAGAACACTCCATAAATATGCCTGTGGTTCTGGAATGGGATGTTCAACAAGCTAGTACAGGTGTGGTGGTCACGTGTCCACATGCTTTTCACAATCAAAAACTAAAGGAAACTTACATTAACATTTATTGAAATGCCCTAAAATAATATCCAAAGCTAGTGTAGCTATAGAATGCTTGAGAAGTCTCTAACTAATTGAGGCATGATTGGCAGGGTACTAACATAACTCACTATGCTTTGTGCTACAATATCTAATCGTTCTTTAAATCAGTACCCTCCCAGGTATCTTCAGTGGTGACAGTGTATATTTTACATCTGCTAAATATCACAATAGATATAACAATCAGTTCAGAATTATGCTACGATTGATGACCACATAACTTTTTATGTTATTCGGTTTGGATGGATCAATTCGCATGTCCTGTTGTTAAAAAGTTTGGTTTGGCTGTGGTGCACAAACCTGTTTACTTTTATATTTCAGTAAGACTTGATTGACAGTTCACATAAATTCATTTTTAGTAACAGTGTTAATGATGTCAATGGAACTTCATAGTCTCAAGGAGTGATTATGTATACACAGGTGACCTCTGATCCACCCACTGCCAAAACTGTGTTTTATGTCTGTATGAATGGTAACTGTGCTTTAGTAAGTAGGTGAATGTTAAAAGAAAGGTGAGTTGCAGGGTGACCTAATTTTCACATGATGAATTCTCACAGTGATGTATTAAGAATGGAATGCAGATGCCACTCCTTGCCATGAAACCACTGGTATACTAAGTGTGATAACATCTCCTATGTCAGGTTGGGCTTGTTAGTCATCCGTTCTAGACAAACAAGTTAGTTGTAATGATTAGTATATGTTGTCCATATTAGAGTGTTTCAATATGAAGCTCCAGTGTTACAGTACAAATACTGCACTATTTAGCATTTAACAATTTATATAAAAGGGGTGCAGATAACCTTAAAACACATGGCTTATCTCAAAAGGCATCTAGACAGCACACCAATGCTAACAGATGCTGATGTGGTCACACTAGAACATCAGGTAAAGCATAGGTAATGTGGGAGATTTCTTAAAATTCTTCTCACTGATTTAGCTGTACATTATAAAGGACCAGTTTAGCGCTACTTTTTCATGCAGACAATGTAACAAAGCATCTCAAAAAGCAAGCAGGTTGCACAGGGCAAGGCATTAGTAGCAGGAAGAAGGAGGTGATTATGCCACTTTACAGATCTCAGGCCTCACCTAGCGTACCGTATTTGCTTGAATACAAGACAAGGTTTTTTCAGAGCAAATGCTCTGAAAAATACCCCTCGTCTTATATTCGAGATAGCTCCAGTGCTGCAGGGGACCTGGATCCTCCTCTCCGGTGGCTAGTAGACATCTGCACAATGCGTGCAAAACACCTCCGTTGCTGCCCAGCACTTCTGCCAGGGCTTCTATGACGGAGCACTGGCATGACATGACCTTCCAGTGCTCCAGCATAGAAGCCCCAGCAGAAGTACCAGGCATCAGAGGAGGTTGTCTGCACCCATCGCGCAGACGTTCACTGGCTGTAAGAGAGGAGGATCGGATCCCCCGCAGCTCTGCAGGAGACCTGGATCCTCCCCTCTGGCAGCCGTTGAACATCTGTGCAATGGGTGCAGACAACCTTCGCTGCTACACGGCACTTCCGCTGGGGCTTCTATGACGGAGCGCCAGTGTGACATGACCCTCAGGTACTCAGTCACAGAAGCCCTGGCACAAGCAGTGGAGGACTCTGAAGCATGGGGGACAAGTCTAGGATGCATTGGTAAGTCGGGGGAGGGGGGCAGAGTGGCAAGCCGGGGGCAGATGTGCTGGGGGATCAGGTTGGCAAATAAAAGGAAATAAAAACAAGACATGCATTTTTCTCAATCATAGTTTTTATTTAATATGAAAAAATACCGTATTTGCTCGATTATGAGACGACCCTGGTTATAAGACGAACCCCCAAAATCTGAATATTCATTTATGAAAAAAAGAAAGCCTGAATATAAGACGGCCCCACAGGAAAAAAGTTTTACCAGTAAATTTTAATTCATGTAAACTGTGAATAATTTTTTTTTTAATAAAAGCTATGATTGAGAAAAATATTTTGTTTTTATTTCCTTTTTTTTCAACTTGCTCCCCAGTTATGCACATCTGCCCCCAGGCTTGCCACTCTGCCCCATGAATGCCCCGGCCGCCCCAGTGCGGGGAACTCTGGTCTCTGACAGCCGGGGAAGGTCTGCGCGATGACGCAGACAACCCCCGCTGCTAGCCGCACCTCCTCCCGGCTGCAGCCGAAGTTGTCTACGCGAATCGCGTAGAGCTCTACACGCTGCCCGGACTAAGCACCGGGGAATCAGAAGCACCTGTAAGTTGGGGGGGGGCATAACACAGGAGGATCCAGGTCCCCTGCGTCGCTGCGGGGGATCTGGATCTTAGTCTCATAGTCAGACCTATTTGAGGTCTGATTATAAGACGACCCCGATTATATTTTTCAGAGCATATGAATATTTACTAGTAAATCTTTTTCCTATAGGGTAGTCTTATATTCAGGTTTTTTCTTTTTTTCTAAATTAATATTCAAATTGTGGGGGTCCTTTTATAATCGAGCAAATACGGTATTGTGTACAGTTCTGGAGACCCCATCTCCAGGAGGATATCGACACATTGGAGAGAGTTCAGAGGAGAGCTACAAACATGGTAAGTGGTTTGCAGGACAGAAATTATCAGGAAACGAAAAGGATCTTAATATGTACAGTGAAGGAAAAAATTATTTGATTCCCTGCTGATTTTGTACGGTTGCCCACTGACAAAGACGTGATCAGTCTATAATTTTAATGGTGGGTTTATTTGAACAGTGAGAGACAGGATAACAACAACAAAAATCAGAGGTGAGACGTTTCTTGTAGTTGGCCACCAGGTTTGCACACATCTCAGGAGGGATTTTGTCCCACTACTCTTTGCAGATCCTCTCCAAGTCATTAAGGTTTTGAGCCTAATGTTTGCCAACTCGAACCTTCAGCTCCCACCACAGATTTTCTATGGGATTAAGGTCTGGAGACTGGCTAGGCCACTCCAGGACCTTAACCCGTTCAGTCCCCTATGGACGTACCGGTACATCCAAAAAACGCATCCCAAGAATCCCCTATGGACATACCGGTACATCCTGCCCTTCTTTTTTTAAAAAAAATATATAAAAAATAAAATATATTTAAATAAATGAATAAATAAATAAGATTAAAAAATATATAAAAAAATTCTACAAAAAATGTACACCTTATATTATGTTCCCTATAAGTGCTGGGAAAGTACGGAAAATCTATATAAATTAGGTATTTCTGAAATCAGGACACCAGAATTGATAAACTTGGAGGGGATTTTACCCAATTTTGTGAGGATTCAGAGGGAAAATTTTAAAGAAATTGGGTGCTTTTTTCTAATTTTCGCTAGTTTTTACTAAATTTCTCATTCTAAATTATCAGCTAATCATCCAACTATGGTATCAAAAGAAAGCTCTATCTCTCCTTGAAAAAACAATATATGGGAACACTATTCACAGGAAAAGAGAATAATCGCTGAACCGACATTGAAGGATTGAAGGGGTTAATGTGCTTCTTCTTGAGCCACTCCTTTGTTGCCTTGGCTGTGTGTTTTGGGTCATGCTGAAATGCCCATCCACAACCCATTTTCAATGCCCTGGCTGAGGGAAGGAGATTCTCACCCAAGATTTGACGGTACATGGCCCCATCCATAGTCCCTTTGATGCAGGGAACCCAGTTCTCTGAATCATTCAGATTAGGGCTGCAACTAACGATTATTTTCATAATCGATTAGTTGGCCGATTATTTTTTCGATTAAATCGGATAAAACAAATGAATGTAAATTTTTCATTTATTTAAAATAATTTAATAAACAAACGATGGTAAATATAAACTTTGATAAAATGCATTTCTTGTCTTTATTTTCCAACCAGCCCCCCCAATTTATGCACATTTGAGCCCAGACATGCCACGCTCCCTCCCAGACATGCCACGCTGCCTCCCAGACATGCCACTCCACGCTGCCTCCCACATATGCCACTGTGCCTGATATGCCTTATACCCCCTGATACACCACTCCATCCTCCCCAGACATGCCACACTGCCTCCCAGACATGCCACGCTGCCCTCCCTACATATGCCACTCCACTTTACCTCCAGATATGCCACTGTGGCTCCAGATTTGCCTTATACACCCTGATACACCACTCCGTCCTCCCCACATATGCCTTATATACCATATATGCCTTATACCCCCAGATATGTCTCTCCATCCTCCCCAGATATGCCTTATACCCCCCGATATCTCATAGTGCCCTCATAGAGTCACAGACCCATTCGTATCACACTGACACCATACTTTCATAAATAAGTACTGGGTTAATCTTCACCGCCCCCAGGATTTAGATTCCCCTTAGTTTGCCCCCCCCTTTATCTCTAACTGCACCTTAAGTTAACTTTATTAAATTAATTAAATTAACCCTCAGTCCTCATCATTAAATTAACCCTAAACACCCCATTAACCATAACTACCCCTAAATTAACTCTAAATACCCCATCAAACACAACTACCCTAAATTAACCCTAAACACCCCATTAACCATAGCATCCCCTAAATTAACTCTAAATACCCCATCAACCACAGCATCCTCTAAACTAACCCTAAAGACCCCATCAACAGCCCCTAAATTTTTTGTTGTTATTCTGTCTCTCACTGTTCAAATAAAATTATAGACTAATCATGCAGGGGATCAAATTTTTTTTTCCTTCACTGTATAGATTGGAGGAAACAAGAGAGGGAGGGATGTAATAGAAACTTATAAATATTTAAAGGGATTTAACAAAGTACAGGAGGCATATTTGAAAGGAGGAAGCATATTTGAAAGGAGGAGCAATGTTACAACAAGAGGACATTGTCTAAAAATTGAAGGCCAGAGGCTTAGATGTAATGTGAGGAAGTTGTACTTTACTCAGAGGGAAGTAGATAAATGGAACAGCCTCCCAGCAGCGGTGCTGGAGGCTAATACAATAAGGGAATTTAAACAAGCATGGGATAGACATAAAGCTTTCCTCACTATATGACCTGACCAAAGACTGAAAGGGGTTTAAACCCGTAAGTTAAGGAAAATGGGCAGACTAGATGGGCTGAATGGTTCTTATCTGCCATCAAATTCTATGTTTCTGCCAACTCCCTCTTCAATGAATACACCCCTAAATCCTAACTTAACTTGTTTGGATTTGGTCACAAAGTTTGAAAAAGTGACCTCATAACAATACCATCCAAAACTACATCACTGTTAAGCTGTTCCTTTCTAACAGGGTTATCAGCCTTCCAGAAGATTGTTCTATGCAAGAAAAAGAGCTACCTGTCCTAAACTGGGAGAATAAGGGAAATCACATGTATGCCATAGTCTACGCCACCATTTCTCTGATCACACCTACTGCAACAGCTTCCCCCAACTGCTGAGGTTTCCTTTGCTTTAGAAAATCCAAAACAAAAAAGTAATGAAACCAGGGTCTTTGATACAGCAAACTACATATAGCAATATTTTTGTCACATCTTCAGTCACAAGGTTAGTCACTGATAAATGTCTGTTTATTTCTGTCAAAGGAATTGATGTATTTGGACAAGACTATGCAAGACAACAGAAACCTAGGGCCAAGCAGGAGATGCAGTCAAGCAGACCAAAGGGTATGTAGTTAAATTACCATCTCTGATGGCCGACTGATACTGCTCAATTATGGATGTTACGTTTCTATGATTATGGGTCTCCACAGATGATATGACAGATGGACATGGCTTAGGTTTGTGGATGTAATGCATTCTTCCTATGATTTGTCTCTGCCGATGGATATTTCTTGTATGACGCTAATAATTGGGGGTTCTCCCAAAGTGCACCATTTAGAAAATCAGCTACATTCTTTTTAAAGACTACCAAACCAACCCATCTGGTTCCCCCGACGGAGCTATGTAGTATGGCAAAATTAATCTTTGGCTTTAAATAACCACTGACAATGCTGGTCTTTTCATTTTTAGCATTAGGAGTGAGGATTAGTAATAGCAGGCTTGGATGTTAAATAATAATTGTGTTATAATTTAGATTCAGAGTGGCATATAGGGGGTTCAGTTAGATTCAGAGGAACCATTCCCCTATGACAGGGGTGTCAACCTGCGGCCCTCCAGCTGCTGCAGGACTACATCTCCCATACTCCAATGCCAGGTCCTTAGCTGAAAGAGCATTATGGGAGATGTAGTCCTGCAGCAGCTGGAGGGCGGCAGGTTGGACACCCCTGCCCTATGACATCCACACTATATTAGTAGTGGACAGGCTCTGACTTGTTCTTTTGGGGATTATCTAAGCCTATAGAATTTATAGCATTGCTTTCTATTAATAGGAACATAAACATCATCTGTAACTTTTTTGTTACATTGTAAGTATACTACTAGCTTCAATGGTATTTGGCTGTCTGTCCAGTCTCCTTACCAGTTATTATTTTATTATGTTAATCTAGTAAGTCAATTTAGTGATTTTATCTTCCACCTTATCTACTGGGTTGCCGCTTCAGCCATTTTTTTTTGAGGTACATAAACACATTTCACATAATGCTAATCGGCATATGTAAATTGTACAGCCTAGGGGTTTCCTTAACCCCTTGATGACAATTGACGGTCTGGGCATATCACCGGAAAACAAACGGTTAACGACAATTGACGTGCCAGGACCGTCATGACTTTAAACGGGTGCAGAAAGCGATCTACGTTCGCTTTCTGCACCCAAACGGTGTTGCTGTAATGCCTCGACCTCGAGGCATTCAGCAACACCACGATCGGCACTAGGGGCCATGTCTGGCCCCTCCCCGGGGCGTCAACATCCGCCATACATTGTATGGCGGCGGACGCCTGTTTTAAAAGCGTTTAGGAGGCGATCAACGATCACATGCTAAACTTAAATGGTGTCGCTGGAATGCCTCGATCAGGAGGCATTCAGCGACACCGAACACTTACCCCAGGACGTGCTGTGATGGCGCCAGCCCGGGAAAAAAAATAATAAAGATGAAAAAGTTAGCTAGATGGTCTCCAGACCCTCTAGAGAACTCTGGCTCCAGTTGCAGGTTGAATACAGGTAATGCATTCAACCATGCAAGTCAATGGAGCCCAGCTTTCTAACCACAGTGTGATTAGTAAAAATAAATTAAAAAATAAAATTAATAATTAGAAAAAAAATAGTAACATAGTAAACAGTAAAATGTAAAAATAATTTCCCACTGATGTCACTATCAGGGGAACCTTCAAGTTGAAAAAAATGTAAAAAAAAAAATAAAATTTTAAAAACGCAACAAAAAATAAAATATATATATAAAAAATATATTTTTGTGAGCAAATTATTATTAAATTTATTAAATTAACCCTCAGTCCTCATCATTAAATTAACCCTAAACACCCCATTAACCATAACTACCCCTAAATTAACTCTAAATACCCCATCAACCACAACAGCCCCTAAATTAACCCTAAACACCCCATTAACCACAGCATCCCCTAAATTAACCCTAAAGACCCCCATCAACCACAACAGCCCCTAAATTAACCCTAAACACCCCATTAACCACAACTGCCTCAAATTAACCCCAAACACCCCATTAACCACAGCTGCTCCTATATTAACCCTAAACACCCCATTAACCATAGCTGCCCCTAAATTAACCCTAAACACCCCATTAACCATAGCTTCCCCTAAACACCCCATTAACCATAACTGCCCCTAAATTAACCCTAAACACCCCATTAACCATAACTGCCCCTAAATTAACCCCCACCTCCCCTAACTTTCAGCAGCCCAAATATTAATTTTATACTACAGTTAGATGAGTGTCACAGCCATGTGGTTCTGGCCTTCTGGGAGAAGGAAGGGGCGGGGCCAGTTGTCACAGTGATTACAGGAAGGGACTGGTAAGTAGGAGCTGCTGCTGTGAGTCAGACTAAACGGATTATATAATGAGGGGTATTTTCAGAGTGTTTGCTCTGAAAAAACCCTCATTTTATAATCGATAAAAATCGATTCAACTAATCGATAATGAAATCGTTATCGATTATTATCGATTTTATCGATTAGTTGTTGCAGCCCTAGTTAAAACCAATTCTCGCATGGAAAGAGTTAAAATACTGGCATATTAAATGCCCATGGGGTGTCTACTTTAAAAAAATGTATGATCTGATGGGGCAAATTGAATTGGCTGGGTTCAACATTGTCCCAATTAACACGGGGGGCCACACATCTAATTTCCAATTAGAAAAATGCACACATCCCAAAAGTTCCCCCAAAAAATGACAAACCCATGCATGTGTTTACACATGAGATGTACTCAGGAGATGTTGCTGAACACATATTGGGGTGTTGTGTGACAGCGGCATATAGCAGGAGCTGTAAATTCATACACAAAGTAGGTGTGTGGGGAAAAATACACACAAAAAAATACTACTGCAACTTAAAATACCCTGGGGTGTCTAGTTTTTTAAAAATACATGGTTTTATTGGGCACACTGAAATGGCCCGGCTCAAAGATGTACCAAATAGGGCATGGGTAGTGGATCCCCAAATGCCAAAGTTCAACATTGAAAAATGCGCATACCCCAAATGTGGCCCTTTTTCCCCCCAAACGGCCAGGCAAAATCATTCATGTGAGGTATCGGTGTACTCAGATGTTGCTGAACAAATATTGGGGTGTTTTATGACATATACCAGGACCTGTTTATTCATACCTGAAGTAAAATGTGTGTGAAAAAACAAAGACTGGTGGTAGATATGGTGCATGGAAAGAGTTAAAATACTAGCATTTGAAATACCCTGGGGTGTCTAGTTTTCAAAAATATATGATTTGATGGGGTAAATTGCATTGGCCAGCTTCAAAGATACCCGAAATGGCACATGGGGGGGAAGAATTACCAGATTTGGAAAAAATGGCTTTGAAATAGCAAAACGCTACCTGTACTTATTGCCCCATAACGTGTAGAAAAAAGCAAAAAAACATAAAAACATTGGGTATTTCTAAACTCAGGACAAATAGTAGAATCTATTTAGCAGGTTTTTTCATTACCTTTTATAGATGAGTAAAAGATTTTTCAACTAAAAGTTAGAAAAAGAAATTTTTTTCTAAATTTTTCACCATATTTTATACTTTTTTAATAGTAAATAATATGATACAATCAAAACAATGCCATCTAAAGAAAGCCCTTCTTGTCCTGGAAAAAACAATATATAACTTGTGTGGGTTCAGTAAACGGGAAAGAAGAAAATTACAGCTAAACACGAGCAGCGCAGAAACGCTAAAACGGCCATTGTCCCAAAGGGTACAAAAAGTAAAATCAGCCTTTGTCACGAAGGGGTTAATTGTATTATTGGCCACATAGAGAGATGGGAATTGTTTTACTTTTCTCAAGAACAATTGAACTGTAAGCGAATAATTAATATTATGCTTGTGACTTCTCAAGACCTGAGCGTTACATATCATCTGAACGGCTAATAAGAAAGCTTGCTAAAAGCAGCTGTCAAACTCTAATTTCAATCAATAATCAATGTCAATAAGGGGTGCAGGAGAACTTTGTAGGAAGCAGCAAGTTCTTCATGAGTTCATCTGAACCCAAGAGCTACCATTCAATCATTTTCATTTAACGGGGCTTCGGCTGTCATCATGCCTGATATTTTATATCAGTGTTGACACTCGTGACACCCCTAATTTTGTTTGGTAAGCATTGATGCAATGTCAATACACAGGGAATATAATGATAAATAATCAATAACTAATGATGAAAATGAAAATCTAATTAGCAGTTGGGAAGTTGATGGAAGTTACTTACCAACCTAGCCATACAATTTAAAACACATTTGAAACTTTTTCAACCCATCTTTCTAGATTTATAAAGACTGTCTAACTGAATGGTTTATGGTCAAACAATCATAATACTTCCCTCAATGTGTTTTCTGAGGCAACATTGCTTATGATCAGTGCCCTTCTTCAGGAATATACGGATACCGATAGTATAACACAGGACACTACTCTGTTAAATAAAACATACATGAGTCTCAAGTAGACATTCTGGACACATTGTGGCTGTTTCTCCAGATAGATAGATATATATATATACTCGGTGAGTGTGGTGTTCAATTATATTATACTACTAACATATAGAAATACTAGAGGCGATCAATGTGCAGTAGGAGTAGGCTGAGTATACTATCGGGTCTCAAAGTAGATAACGTCTACTCACAATAATATGCCACCACCGGGTCCCTTTTGTCATGTTCCTGGGCTGTTCTCAGATGATGCTGAATGGACCTGAACTGTGGGGGTAACGGGGGCAGCGGGGTCGCCATACTGTGAATATACACTGAGTACTAAGAGCAAGTAATAGGAGTGCTTGTCCCAAGCAAAAAGCTGTCACAGGGAGAAAAGCAAAGAGCGTACACAGATCACACTTCCGCTTCCGCCTGCGTATAAAGGAAGGGGGGCGGTCGGCCCGAGAATGAGGGAGGGTGACAAGCTTTGAGAGGAATTGTGTGTACGAACCGAAAAAGCACTGGCAGAGTTTATTTTAACAGATAAGGGAAGACAAGTGACATAGGGAGGAATAGCCTCTCGTTAGGGCTAAGGCGCATAAAGGATTTAATGAATATGAAGTAGGGTGAGAGCTGTGTAATGGATACTATTGTCAGAAATGCGCCTTTGGACTACAATGTCACTCTTAATACAAAGCACCCACTGATGTACATTGCACTGGACATGAGTATAGGGGAAGTAATATATAAACTGAGAGTTTGTTTTATAAACGCTAATATTTTAGTAGGAAAAATTTGTTACTACTGTTTAGTTAGTTGAGTTATGATCAATGCCACCCTGGCAACTAACATATTAGTTGGGTAAAGTATCACATGGAGAGGGGTAAATTGTTTTTTTAAAAAAAGAAGAAGAAATGGTACACATATGCAGACAAAGGTGTAGGAAGTGGGAATATTTAAGACAAAGTGCCCGTACAAGGATACCGGTGTCCGTGCTAAGAGATGTGATGGTCCTTAGAACATGATTAAATTGTCCACCACAAACCACACTAAATGTCCGCCATGAGCAATGTTGATCTCAGTTGTATCGGAAGCATACTCCAATGCCCACCAGTGTCAATAGCCCTAAAGGAAGTGCAGTCTGATGGTTATATGATCAGAAAGGATGTACAATATCCCAAAATACATTGCTGGTGTCTCAGCTCTAAAAATAACTCTAAAATGTGGCTGGGGTAATTTATTCCCAAAATGTATAGGTGATTTCTTCATGAAGCTATAATATCATGGTCTTAGTCAGAAAGCCAAGAAGCAACATCCCTAGATTGACTGAGTTTACTCATAGATGGCGTTTAGCCCTAGGTCTTGTGGGTCCTAACGATCATTTCTTGGTTAATATCTTTATTTCCTTCATTCTTTCCTTTACAGTGGTCATGGTCCTTTTGCAGAAAAACAGCCCGAAAGCATGATATTTCCACCCCTATGCTTCACTGTAGGTATGGTGTTCTTTGGATGCAACTCAGCATTCTTTCTCCTCCAAACACGACAAGTTGAGTTTGTACCAAAAAGTTTTACCTTGGTTTCAAATGACCATATGACATTTGGCCAATCCTCTTCTGGATCATCCAAATGCTCTCTAGCAAACTTCAGACGGGCCCGGACATGTACTGGCTTAAGCAGGGGACACATCTGGCACTGCATGATTTGAGTCCCTGGCAGCGTAGTGTGTTACTGATGGTAGCCTTTGTTACTTTGGTCCCAGCTCTCTGCAGGTCATTCACTAGGTCCCCCGTGTGGTTCTGGGATTTTTGCTCACCGTTCTTGTGATCATTTTGACACCACGGGGTGAGATCTTGCGTGGAGCCCCAGATCGAGGGAGATTATCAGTGGTCCTGTATGTCTTCCATTTTCAAATAATTGCTCCCACAGTTGATTTCTTCATACCAAGTTGCTTGCCTATTGCAGATTCAGTCTTCCCAGCCTGGTGCAGGTCTACAATTTTGTTTCTGGTGTCCTTCAACAGCTCTTTGGTCTTGGCCATAGTGGGGTTTGGAGTGTTACTGTTTGAGGTTGTGGACAGGTGTCTTTTATACTGATAACAAGTTCAAACAGGTGCCATTAATACATGTAACGAGTGGAGGACAGAGGAGACTCTTAAAGAAGATGTTACAGGTCTGTGAGAGCCAGATATCTTGCTTGTTTGTAGGTGACCAAATGCTTATTTACCAAGGAATTTACCAATGAATTCATTAGAAATCCTACAATGTGATTTCCTGTATTCTTTCCCCCCATTCTGTCTCTCATAGTTCAAGTGTACCTATGGTGAAAAATACAGGCCTCTCATCTTTTTAAGAGGGAGAACTTGCACAATTGATGGCTGACTAAATACTTTTTTGCCCCACTGTTGGTACCTCTCGCAATCACATCACTTAGCTAATTTTTTGTTTTTGTTTTTTTGTTATATTTTTATTTTATTATTTTTGGTGATTTTTTTTTTGTTTGGAGGGAGAGAACTTCCTCATTAGGAAACTCCACTCACATACAGCTGACTGTACTGACTGTAAACTCAGGAGAAATGAAGGCTGCCCTGGAAAAAGACAGTGTGATTGTTTCAAGGAGCACAATATGACGATACTTGAAAAAAAATGAGCTGCATGGTCGAGTTACCAGAAATAAGCCTTTACTGCGCCAGTGCCACAAAAAAGCCCAGTGCCTGACAATCTCTTGACACGCCTCACAGCTTCTGGCACACTGTAATTTGGAGTGATGAGACCAAAAAAGAGCTTTATGGTCACAACCATAAGTGCTATGTTTGGAAAGGGGTCAACAAGGCCTGTGAAGCATGGTGGTGGCTCACTGATGTTTTGGGAGGGGGTGAGCTCTAAAGGCCGGGACTGCCCACCAACGTCAGCGGGCAATAAGGTGAGCAATACAGGAATCACAAAGTAGGTTTGTACCACACGAGGGCTCTGAGCAAAGTAAGGAAGGGGTTTAAATACCTGTCAGCTGAAGCCATTAATGATCCTGCAGATTGGCAGTGGAGCGACTCCACCCCCTAGATGATGTCAGTAAGCAGTGTCAGGAGGAGGGCAAAGCTCTTCTGTCTATGCCTGCTTTGTAACCATGTACACCCTATATTTGCCCTCCCCGTGCCTCCGCACACTGCCCGTGCCCAGAGCAAACAGGGAGAAGAGAGAGCTGACCCCCTCCCATGCCTGCCGAGTGACACAGCCGACAGAGGCAGTCGGCTGGCCACGCGGTCGAGGTAAGCATCACATCTAGTGAGTGTGTTTGGATTTTTGGTGCTAGCCATGAATGAAATTGCCACAGAAAATCCTTAACAAAAAATTTAAGTAAATGTCTTGGATATACAAAATATGTGTATTTGTCTTTTTGGCTTCAGAGTGTAGGAGTGTACAGCACTGAGGGTATAGATCAAATAAACAATACTTGAAATCTGTGCGAACAATTTCTATTGTCCCGCCCCCAGGGGAAGAAGGAACGGGTTCCTGCTTCCCCTGGCCAGTACAAGAGACGCTGCTCGCACACTGTGCGAGCAACTCGCAGGAAAGCAGCAGGGCCTCTGCGGAAGATTATTTTCGGTCGTTTTAATATTATTATTATTATTTCGCCATTTGCCGATAATGCGCTTTTCGGCAGATATATTTCGGCCACCGATAAATCGGTGCATCCCTATCGTGGATATCAATTTTTTTAGGAGTGCAGTTAAGTTCTAGGAAGAATATGTTAGTTAAAGCCATGTATAAAGCAAAAAAAAAACATATTGGGTATAAGCAGTGGACATTAGCCCGATTGTGAGCTCGGATAGAACCCTAGTCACATTTTCGCTTCATCTGTGGGTCCATCGCAGTTCTCCAGAACTATGTTTGTCATGCAGGGAGAAAAAAAAAATGTTGGTGCGCTAAGCTAGTCTCAGGCTCAAATAATACAAATGTATAATACGAGGCCTGCCAAACAGGTGTAAGCATGCTGCAAATACAGTGTATTGGCTGTACAATGTATACAAAAAAAAAACTGTCTGCAATTAAACCTCCTCCCACTAGTGTGCCCACTATGTAGGAGGTGAGAGTAGGTTCTCACCCTATTGAGAGTGTGCATTGATGTGGCGGGTGAGCTTAATTATGCTTTGGACAATTCATATAAATCCACTTGGGGGCGCTCATACAAGAAAAAAAAACACAAATAGTGTAGCCAGTAGAAGCCAATTATTCAATGTGAAATTCAACCATTACACTCACAATAAAGATGTGATTTTCAAGCCTGTTCTTTGTATATCTTGCAATTCCAGCTATAGGAAAAAAACAAAAGCAGAATGGTGTAGTATGTCAATCTGGTAACTTATTTAGTAATGAGACAATTACACTCATATGGGATTTTGCACATCCAATTGTGTGCAAATAAGCATGGTTATATTCCCATGGATTTTCATATATTTTCTTCTTTGTCTCTTTGTATTGATAAAATCCTGATACAAAGAAATGCCGATATGCAAACGATATATTTATTAAGGGACTAGCCCAAATATAAACTCAATAAATAAATAAATAAAATGGATCCGATAAAAAATATAAAAAGCGAAAAAAGTCCATACAACGACCTTATTATAGTCCTCTCTACGCGTTTCGCCACCGGGGCTTCCTCAGGAGATATTCGTAATGGGTCCTCTACTCCTGAGAAAGCCTTGGTGGCGAAACGCCTAGAGAGGACTATAATTGCAACACTATTTGTGTTTTTTTTCTTGTATGAGCGCCCCCAAGTGGATTTTTTCTGGTTGTGTTCGACATTTGGAGAGTGTTGTGGTTGGGAGGCTGCTATAAGAGGAAAAGGAGGAAGTATATTTATATACATATATCTATTTTTCACTTTCACTGTTGTTTTTGGGGTTTCTCAACACTCACTATACATATTTTTTTATATATAGACAATTCATATAACCAAAACCTTTAATTTATATTATGTTTATATATTTGTTGCCAACTTTATTGGGGTAAGAAGTGCAGACAGTTTCTTTTTTTAATGTTTGTCATGCGATGTACTTAGAGTAATGTAGGGCTACATTATAATGGCTGTTTAGACACTATGGCCCATACTTGGGAGAGGTTTGTGGAGGAGAATGGCCAGGAGTATTCTGAGTTGTAGAAGTATTCAGTGGTGTAGTAGGTTGGAGGCCCTATTTATCAAAAAGGGCTAAATCCTCTTCTGGCGTGGAAACAGTCGAGAATAAACCATCTTTAGACCCAACAAGTTGGGTAGGGAACCTTCATCTGAAGGGGATCTTGTGAGCTCGTAATGTAGCTGTAACTGCCTGGAATGTTCGCAGAGCTTCCAATTGTTTGGAGGGTAGAACATGTGTCCTTAACAGAGTTGTGGGCTGCTGCAAACGCCTCCATTTTGTCTTCTGAGTGGCTTGCATGTTCCCCTATATCTTTGACGTCTTTGTAAATTTGGTCGAGTTTAGCAGACATATCCAATATTAATTTTTGTCTAATTTCTTCGAGGAGAGACTTTAACCCCTTAAGGACAATAGGGGTTTTTACTCGTAGTATATTGTGGGACAATGGCTATTTTAACATTTTTCGGTGTTCCTGTTTAGCTGTGATTTTCTTCTTTCTCATTTCGTGCTCCCACACATATTATATATTGTTTTTTTCAGGACAAACAGGGCTTTCTTTAGATACCATTAATTTTATCATATCATCTAATTTACTATAAAAAAAATGATAAAATATGGGGATTTTTTGTTAAAAAATTACTTTTTCTCACTTTTTAAAACAAAAAACTTTTACTCATCTGCAAAAACGAATGAAAAAACCTGCTAAATAGATTCTACTATTTGTCCTGAGTTTAGAAATACCCAATGTTTTTATGTTTTTTTGCTTTTTTCTGCACGTTATGGGGCAATAAGTACAGGTAGCGTTTTGCTATTTCAAAACCTTTTTTTCCAAATCTGGTAATTCTTCCCCCCATGTGCCATTTTGGGTATCTTTGAAGCCGGATAATGCAATTTACCCCATCAAGTCATATATTTTTAAAAACTAGACACCCCAAGGTATTTCACATGCTGGTAATTTAACCCTTTCCATGCACTAATTTTACCACCAGCCTTTGTGAAACTTTATGGTAGTACATTTTTTTGTATTTTTTTCACACACGTTGTACTTCAGGTATAAATTTATCGCTCCTGGTGTATGTCCGTGTCAAACAACACCCCAATATGTGTTCAGTAACATCTCCTGAGCGCAGTGATACCCCACATGCATGGGTTTGTTGGGTTATTTGGGAGGTAAAAGGCCGCCTTTGTGAGGTGTGTATTTTTTGGCCATTTAGACATCTGATCCTACTGCCCCCATGTCCCATATTTGGGACACCTTTGAACCCGGCCAATTCAATTTATCCCATCCACTCATGCATTTTTTAATACGAGACACCCTATGGGCATTTGTAATGCCAATATTTTAACTCTTTCCATGCTGGATTTTTTGTAAAGATAAAGAATTTTAGGACTTGCTTATTCATTTTTTTTTTTTTTTTTTTGGTGACAGTGGGGATTTTTATATGTTACCATAGTATTTTTATTTTTTTTGTAAAAAAAATTTAATTTTTTTTTAATTTTTTTTTTTTTTTTTTTTTTTTTTTTACTAATCACTCAGTGAGCTGGGCTCCATTTACCTTGCATGGTTGGATGCAGTACCTGCATTCAACCTGCAGGAGGAGCTCGAGAGTTCACAAGAGGGTCTGGATAGACCCTCTATGAACTCAAATCTATTGTTGATGCCATCCTGTGAATGACGGCAACGTCATTTACAGGATGGCACTTGTGGTTGCTCTTCGGAGCAATCACAAGGTGATCAGGGTAGGGGGGTAGTGTTACTGACATGCCTCGATATCGAGGCATGTCAGTAACACCATTTATGCTTAGGAAGCGATTCAGATCGCTTCCTAAGCTGTTTTAGCCGGGCGCCGCCGCGATCTTTCATGATCGGTGCGGCGGCGGTCATTTTTCTTCCGGGGAGGGCTGCCAAGGGCTGCCCTCCCCAGATCCACGGTCAGCCTCACTTGGGAGGCTTCCGTGGATGCTGCAAAGCCGCCGATCGCGGCGAAAACGCCGCGATCGCGGCAATGCAGCTATTTAACGGCAGCCCGTACATGTACGGGCATTGTCGTTAACCCGTTGCACGGCAACCCCGTACATGTACGGGGATTGTCGTTAAGGGGTTAAGGAAGTGACGTTTACATTTTTTTCACCCATAGCAGGATCTATGTCTTCAACGGAGATTAAAGGCTTCAGGGCCCTGGAAGAAATCTGAGTCTTCATCCCCATCTTGTGCAGGTAAGATAGAAGCCTGAGCTGAGGCCTGCCTCTGTGTTTGGCAATTTAGATGTAGAATGCTTAGATTTTGGGCTGGTCATCTTAATAAAGCGTATTTTTATAGATGCCAGCAGGACTGAGGTATATTAGAGGCGATTGTAGTAATATTTAGTAGCTTGCTGGAGACAGCTCCTGTAAAACACATTGGTCTAGCTTGCCATGCAGACCATGCCCCTGCAATACACAGTATTAAGAACTAAGGGTTCAAAAGAACTATTTGGGGCATCTTTGAAGCCAGTTAGTTCAGTGTACCCCATCAAACCCTATATGTTTGGAAACTAGACACCAGAGAGTATTCCAAATGCTAGGATTTAAACTCCTTCCTGCGCTAATTCTACTACCAGCCTTTGTCAACCTTTGTGGTAGGAATTTGTTTTGTGTTTTTTTTTCACAGACATTGTACGTCAGGTATGAATTTACAGCTCCTGGTATATGTCACTCTCAAATGACACCCCAACATGTGCTCAGCAACATCTCCTTATTATAGTGATACCACCCATGCATGGATGTGTCAGGTTGTTTGGGGAAGAGACAATTCAGTTTTTCAACTTGGAATTTTGACATGGCCATTTTGCCCCATGTCCTATTTGGGACATCTTTGAATCAGACCAATTCAATTTATCCCCTCATACCATATATGTTTGAAAACTAGACACACCACTGTATTTCAAATGCTGGTGTTTTAACTCTTTCCATGCACTAATTCTACTGGTTGTGGTTCAGGAATAAACTTACCGCCCCAGGTATATGTCACTATAAAACAACCCCAATATGTGTTCAGCAATACCTCCTGAGTACAGTGATACCACCTAAGCATATGTTTGTCAGGTTGTTCAGTTTTTCAAATTGGAATTTTGACTGGTATTGTAACTTTCCATTGCACACATTTTACCACCAAACTTTGCAGTATGATTTTTTTTGGTTTTTTTTTCACACAGATTCTAGTTTAGATGTAGTTGACAGTTCCTAGTCTGTAGAACTGCAAAACAACAACCCAAAATGTGATATGACAATAATGGGTGCTTTTAAGTGTAAATATTTGTGTGGAATGATATATTATATATGAAACCCACTAGTGAGTGCTGTTGTACCAAAAGAGACAAACTCCACAGTTATCTCTAATTACACTGTGAAATATATAAACAATTGATGCAGGTAGGACAACAAGGAGCAGACTGTATCAAGGTCAAAGTCAAGCCGAAGTCAGGGTGTCAGAGGTCAAGGAACAACGCTGAATGAGCCGAGGTTGAAACTGGAGACTGTAACAGAACACGCACTGAGGAGTAGACACTATGACACATAGGCACAACCTTCAGAGGGCAAGGTCTGATGTCAAGTAAGGGTTTATAAAGGGTAGGAAGTGACTAGGCACCAATTAGTGGTTTTGGCGCCAAAATATGAAATAATTCACTGGATTCATGATGGAGGCGGATGTATTGCTGCAAGAAAATACCACATTTTTTGTTCAGTGACACCACCCATGCAAAGGTGTTCAGTTATTCAACTTGGGATTTTGATATTTGATCATCCTGGGCCCATGACTTATTTGAAACATCTTTATAGACAACCAATTCAATTTACCCAATGAAACCATATGTTTTTGAAAACTAGACACCCCAAACTATTTCAAATGGTGGTGTTTTAACACTTTCCATGCATTAATTCTACCACCAATCTTTGTTAAAGTTTGTAGTAGTATTTTTCCCCCACACATTGTACTTCAGGTACAAGACGAACAAAAAAAGAGAAAAACAATTCTGAGCAATACAGTGTACTGATCAGAGCAATCTCGGTAATAGCACATGGTTGCAAGGGTTAGATTAAATTTAAAAAAAATCACAACATTGACTTTGTCATGTAATTGTCAGGGATTGCTGTGATTGGTTAATAACAGTGATCAGCTGACCCTAGAATGACTGATCAGGTCTAGGAACTCTGCCTCCACTGCGAGGCAGAGTCCTGGACCAGGGAAACACTGAGCATCATAATAATGCAAAGGGATTAATAAACTGAATTGGAATGGCAACATTTTTTCTGACCAGTTCTTGATCAATAAAACAGCTGCAGACACCTGAATTAATTGGATATTGTCATATTCTAGCGTACTTAGATTTCAAGGCGCAAACCACTTTTTAAAGTGTAACCAGTGATCAAAGATCTCCCTTGGAATGGCCTGTTGAAAAGCAGGACACCAGGAGCCTGATCGGTTATGCGCTGGGGTACTGCCATCCTCAGGAGTTGCCGCCCTAGACCTGGGCCTATTTGGCCTAAGCCTAACTACATCACTGTTCATCTTTGATATACCGTATTTACGCACCTTAATTTTGGGGCCCAGGTTCCAAGTTTTATCATGCCCAGGTTCCAGGATGAGTGTGATGTTAGCTGTGCTGGAATCTGGGTATGCCTGGGCATGATAGGAGTGTTATTGCTGTTAGCAGTCATGTATATTTAATATAGCAATCACACTCCTATCATGCACAAGCAGCCAACACATGCACATCACTTTCAGCCTCCCTGTGCCCTACTTACACATCCATGCTATCACACACACATATTCATTCATTCCCTCATTCACGCAGACTCATAACCCTCCCCCACCTTTACATGAACTGCAGATCTTCCGGTGCGGCTCGCTGACTCTGTTTCCCTCTGCGTTGCTCGAACTCCAGGGGAGCAGGAACGGAGCTGAGTCATGTCATGTGATGTACATTCACGTGACTCCACTGGATTCCTGTGTCTCCTCGACGGAACAAGAGACGCTGCTGAGCAACATAGAGGTAAGCGGAATTTTTTTTTCTACAACCACTGTATAAGACCCTGTTTTTAGACCCCAAATTTTTCGAAAACAAATCTTAAACATGAGGAAATATGGTAGTCCAAGGCCACTACCAAATTAATGTAGTAAAGCAGATTTATTCCAAATAATATCATTGGGCCATTTATCAAATTCTACAACATAATCTTTTACTTTTTAAAAAATATATGCTTTTATCAATAAATCCAAAAGGAAAGCGTACATTAAGGGTGTCTAGCTTTTCGCCCCCCCTTCTGCCATCCCTCCCAGCCAACCTTCCCTCCAAAAATCTTTGGCCTTGATGTAGGGATCTGAGCATTCTTGCCTGTATTTTGTTCTGATTTTCAAGGATCCAAGATTACGGAATAGCCCTGGTCTTTATAATTTGTGAAGAATATATTCTTGGTTTGAGTGTAAAGTATAGGCAGCAGGCATGCATGAATTCATGAAACTAAGAACGGTGACCAGTAAGTACTGTAGTTGTAGGTTGAGGTTGGCAAACAATATCTGGACATCAGGAGATTCTATAAGAATCATGCTATAACACATAAACCATTTGTAAAGCCCCAGGTTTGGGTAGGAGGGAGCGGGATTGCTTGAAATTAAATTTATCATCAGCTTTCATTTGTTATTTTCTCTCTTATAAGCAAATAAATAATATTCATTATATCCAATAATTACTTAATAAAGAATTTGTCTGTGAAATAAACCAATGCTTAATTATAACATATTCAGAAGTTGGCTAGTTGTAGAATATTTACTTACAAAGACTAAACTGTATGCGTTTTTGTAGTAGTTGGAGGAGATTTTAAAGTTTAATAGTGCTGCTCTCCAAAACGGTATCCACGTATCTTCTGTGAAACCACTGATTATGCCACTATTCTTGAAAATGGTGAACCCTTGATGACTGAGAGGGGATGGAGACTATTTGTGCAGTGTTCCTATCTGTTCATTTATATTCTAGTAAGTGGTAGAGTTTTTGAGTTTTTAACATTGTTATTGTGCACCAATTCTTCATATATTTAAATTACCTTGTAAGGTTGCTCACACTTAAAATGTAGTTTGCTACAAAAAAAAAATTAACAATTTTAAAAACGCCAATTTCAATAAGATAAGGGCAGCTTTACAACTTATTGACTGGCATAAACTCTTTAGGGATAAAAAATTGAGTATTTTCAAACAAATTGAAACCAATGTGGCTTAGTGGGGACGTTAAGCAGAAAATTAAAAATAAGAAAATTACTTTTACAGCATTTAAATCAGATGAATCAGAGGCAATAAGCCAATAAAGCATGCAAAAAGGTGATTAGATGGGCTAAACTAGAAAATGAGAGAGTGATAACCAAAGAGAGCAAAACTAACTCCAAAAAATTCTTTAAGTAAATAAATTTAAAAAAAATAAACACGTAGGTTCATTAAAAACAGAGATGGGAGTGTTGGTTAAGGAGGATCAGGAAAAAGCAAAAATTTTAAATAACTATTTTTCCCCAGTGAATATATTAAGGAGGAACATATGGCAATGGATATACATAGGACTACTGAAAAAAATTGCAGTCAAACTGTGATTGGATGGCTCAGGACAAGGTGCTGCAGCAACTAAAGAAAGTTAATGTTAACAAAGCTCCGGGGCCTGACGGTATTCATCCTCGAGTACGAGCTGAGTCAGGAAATAAGTGAACCTCTGTTTCTAATCTTTCGGGATTCTTTTCTTTCAGGAATTGTACCAGAGGATGGGAGGAAGGCAGATGTGGTTACTATATTCAAAAAGGGTTCAAACTCTGTGCCCGGAAATTATAGACCTGTGAGCTTAACTTCTGTGGTGGGGAAAATATTTGAAGGCTTATTAAGGGATAATATTCAGGAATTCATAGGGCAGACCAGTATTATTAGCAAAAATCAGCATGGTTTTATGAAACATAGGTCCTGTCAAACTAATTTAATTGCATTCTACGAAGAAGTAAGTAGAAGTGTAGATCAGGGTGTTGCAGTGGATGTAATCTACTTTTGCCAAGGCGTTTGACACGGTTCCACACAATAGGTTAGTATTCAAACTGAAGGAAATTGGTCTAGATGCAAATTATTGTTCTTCGGTAGAACATTGGCTTAGAGAGTACAGAGAGTTGTTATAAATGGTAAATTTTCAAGATGGTCAAAAGTGGTAAGTGGTGTCCCTCAGGGTTCTGTTCTGGGACCAATTTTATTTAACATATTTATAAATGACCTGGCAATAGGCATTGAAAGTCATGTTTCTGTGTTTGCAGATGACACTAAACTAGGTAAAGTAATAAAGTGCGAGCAGGATATTACAGTGCTGCAGAGGGATCTAGATAGACTGGGGGACTGGGCACACAAATTGCAGATGAAATTCAATGTAGATAAATGGAAAGTTATGCACTTAGGGGTAGGGAATGCACAAGCAACCTACACCCTAAACGATAGTGAATTAGAGGCAGGGCCGGCCTTTGGGGTGTGCGACCTGTGCACAGGGCGCCACACTCCAGGGGGCGCCGCCGCGGGGTCCTCCCCCGCTGCCGCCGCCGCGGGGTCCTCCGCCGCTGCCGCCGCCGCCGCGGGGGCCTCCGCCGCCGCCGCCCCCTCTGCACCTAAATGAAAACATTGTTGTTTTTTTTGGTTGTTGGTTTTTTTAACTTTATTTAACAACCTCCATGTTAAATAAAGTTTTTTTTAACTTTATTTAACATGGAGGATGTTAAATAAAGTTAAAAAAAAACAACAACAAAAAAAAACAACAATGTTTTCATTTATGTCCCGGGCAGGGGCGCCGAGCTGCCCGGGACATAAATGAAGTTCTCAGCAACCGCTCAACGCCCCTTACTCTCCGTGACTCCGTCGCGGCGCCTGCGCTCAACATGAAATGCCGGCAGGACTCCTCAAGGTAAGTTAGGATAAGGAGAAGTAGGGAGAGCAGGGGGATAGTTTGAAGGAAGAGGCAGAGGGGGGTAGTTTGAAGGGGCAGAGGGGGGATAGTTTGAAGGGGCAGAGGGGGGATAGTTTGAAGGGGCAGAGGGGGGGTAGTTTGAAGGGGCAGAGGGGGGGTAGTTTGAAGGGGCAGAGGGGGGTAGTTTGAAGGGGCAGAGGGGGGTAGTTTGAAGGGGCAGAGGGGGGGTAGTTTGAAGGGGCAGAGGGGGGGTAGTTTGAAGGGGCAGAGGGGAGTAGTTTGAAGGGGCAGAGGGGAGTAGTTTGAAGGGGCATAGGGGGGTAGTTTGAAGGGGCAGAGGGGGTAGTTTGAAGGGGCAGAGGGGGGGTAGTGAGGGGGGGGCGCCAGAAGAGTAGTTCGCACAGGGCGCCGGAACACCTAAGGCCGGCTCTGATTAGAGGTAACGACAAATGAGAAGGATTTTGGAATTGTTATAGACAACAAACTAGGCAACGATGTGCAATGTCAGTCAGCAGTTGCTAAGGCCAGTAAGGTATTGTTGTGTATAAAAAGAGGCATCAATTCGATAAAAATATAATTTTGCCTCTGTATAAATCAACTGTAAGGCCGCACCTTGAATATGCTGTGCAATAGGAGGAAAAGTAAGTTCTCACATGGAAATAGAAGGGACACAAAATTTGAGAATTTATATCTATAAACAAGAAATAAGAAGAGATGAACTTGAGCTGAATGTGAATTGTGCAGAGAGTGTAATTAATGTGGTATACTGATCTCTTTGGCTAATATACATAATTAAGGTGCACACTCTACTATAAACAACCTCAGATGTATCATAGGTAAATTAATGAACCATTAATGAAATAAATGACCATTATAAAGGCAAACAATAATGCCATTATGAAGCTTCTTAATCAATGTTTTCCATTTTTTTCCATTTTAATATATGCTTTGGTGCCTTGTGGCTGTGTGAACTAGCTATTTGTGTGTAATTGCTTGGCATTTTGACATTTAACATGTTAATGTTAATCTTTTGCCAAATATTACGTGTTTGGTCCCAATGTGGGTTCCCACTTCTTGAGTAACCTCTTTCTCTGAGGAACCACTACACTAATGTGTTTATTGATTACCATGTTCTAACAGAATAAATGAGCAAGAATGTGAATATACAGCCTCGCATTATGAATAGTATATAATGAACCTAAATAACTCTACACAGGTAATACTCCAACACTACAAATTAAAATCAGACTTTTGAACTTACAAGGTCCAGAGCTCCTAAAGTACTACTAAATCCAGGTTACCCAATGTAGTAATATATTTACGCACGCTGGCCTGGATGTGACACAGGGCAGGACCCTCAACCGCCCCATCTGTGGCCTTTGTCATCACTGGGGAGCTTCTCTGTTAAATGTTCCCAGAGCCTCGATATGCACCCTGTAGTATAAATGGACCGTTTGGGGAGCACTTGTAACTAGGACATATTCACCAGTGGCACAGCATAGAAGCAGACTACCACCCCGTTGGCCTAGGCTAGAATCATGGGCGTAGGAACCGAGGGAATCCCCCTGATAAATTAAGCATATATCGTTTTACAGAGGCAGCAGGCACTGGCGCAATTAAACTTACATTGCTGTGCTCAGCTTCCCCTTCACCGAGTCTCACCACGAGGATTCTGCTCCTGTTGCTGCTTGATTTGCATGTTACTATGGTAATGCAAGCAGCAAAAACTACAGCTCACAGCAAAGCTCAAATTTCTTATAGAAAGATAGACTCGGGGCAGGATTGAGGAGAAAACAAAGGAGGGGCTAGATGCCTTGAAGACAGAATGCATAAAAATATACCCTGCCAGTAAAAATGCTGTCCCCCCAGATTTTTAAGGGTTCCTACGCCCATGGCAGAATATGTTACTAATGAATATAAATAAGGTATATCTGTGACACATAGAGTTGATTTAGAGTGATGTGCATACATGTCCATACTGTAGGAGATAAGATCCCCAAACGTGTACTGCATTGGTAACTTGTGAGAATTGCAGATTTAGTGGTAGTTACTGAGACCTGGTACAATGAGCAAAATGATTGGGATGTTGTCATACTAGGATACATGTTATAAAGAAAGGACCAAGAGGGCAGAAAAAAGAGGAGGGGTTGCCCCTTATGTAAGAAATATCTCAAAGGTTAATATGATAAAAGGTAAAGAGGAGAGACTAGAGATGGCTTGGGTAACTTTACAACTTGGAAACAAAATGTTTTTTCTCATAGGTGTGATATATAGACCTCTGGACAAGCAGAAAAGCATAATCATCTGCAAGTTGAAGAAATAGATGTTAAGGGTGAGGTTAAGATATTGAGGACATTAATCATGACTGGAAAAACCAGTTGGGTAAGCTAAGAGTAGAGACATCCTAAATTCTTTACAGGGATCATCAATCACTTCAGAGAAGACTCCGCCAACTATAGACCAGTAAGTCTTACTTCGGGAGTTGGAAATTATTATTCTTTCATTCATATAGTGCCAACAATTTACACAGCACTTAATACAATACATATATTCAAGGTGTATGACAAGACGAGAATTGACAGACTAAGACAAACCGATACAATAGGTGAAGAGAGCTTACAATCTTGAGGGAATGGGATGCGGACAAAAATAAGGCACAGAGAAAGGGTGAGAGGTAGCGTGACAAGGAGGTTCTAGCAGCTAAGATGGTATGCTTCTCTGAAGAAGTGAGTTTTGAGATGTTTCTTGAATGTTGGGAGGGAGGGTGAAATCTGAAGGTTCGGTGGAAGTAGATTCCAGAGATATGGGGCAGCCCCAGTGAAATCTTGTAGGCAGGAAAAGAAAGAGGTGATAAGTGAGGAGGAGAGCCTTAGCCCATGGGAAGAACCTAAGTATTTGCTTATAAGCAGTGTTATGGAGGGCCTTATATGTTCGTACCAGGATTTAATTCTAAAGGTAATAGGGAGCCAGTGGCGGATTTCACAGAGTGGGGAAACAAAAGAAGAGTGGTGTGCAAGGAAGGTAAGCCTAGCAGCATTTGTAACAAAATGCAGAGGAGAGAGTCTTGACAGTGGAATGCCAACCAGAAGAGTGTTGCAGTAGTCAAGACGGGAAATGTAATGGAAACCATGCTAAATGTAATGGAAACCATGCTAAAGGAAAAGATTGTTAAATGTCTAGAAGTAAATGGTTTGCAAAATCCTAAACAGAATAGGTTTATTGCAGAGATATCAATCTAACCTATTTTTTGTGACTGGGTAACTAAAATAATTGACCAGGGACAAGATATAGCCTTTGACATTTGACAGGCATTTGACACTGCTACTCAAGACTTATTCATAAGTTGCAAGTGTTGAATGGATAAGGCAATGGTTGATTGATAAGAGATAGAAGGTTGTAGTTAATGCCTTGTCACTACTGTGGTTACCTTAGGAATCAGTACTTTTTAACATGTTTATTAGCGATATTACAAAAGGTCGTAATGGGAAGGTATGGCAGATGATACAAAGGTCTAAAACAGGGTTGACATTCCCAGGGTTCCAAGCCAAATAACCAGTGATTTAAGTAAAATAGAAGAATAGTCAGGAAGGTGGCATGCTACAGTTTTAATGTTGATAAATATAAAATCATGCACTCGGGATGTAAAAAGGTAGAATATAGCATTAAGGGCACTGTTCTGTGACAACAGACAAGAGGGACTTGGGAGTAATTACTTCTGAGGACTTAAAGTTAAGAAGACAATGCAATGAAACATAGGAAAAAGCAATTAGGGTGTTGGGTTGTATAATTGGAGGCATTATACCATTATACTGTCTCACTTTACAGCTACGTATAGCTTGGGTTAAATTAGAGATGATAGAAACATTTAAATACTTAGAGACATAAGGGTCAGATGTTTAGATGTAATGTAAGGAAATTTTACTTTACAGAGAGTGTGGTAAAACAGCATCCCATCAGAAGTGGTAGAGACTAATACAGTATAGGAATTTAAACATGCATGGGACAGGCATAGAGCTATCCATACTCTAAAGCTATCCTTTGTTTTACCATATTCCAAATTCAGATCCCGCTTCTCACTCCTGGTGCCCAGAACTATCTCTGTCCACATGGTTAATTTTTAACACACCCCTAAAATTAGGTTTAGCTACCTCATTCTTTTTTCTTGATGAGTGTGAAATAGAACATAGATAGTAATATGTCTCTTTTTGTAAAGATACAACATGAAAGATATATATATATATAGGAATGTTTTTTTTTATTTTACATTGTGAACAAGATATTAGTTGACATATGAATTATATAAACGGTGTGTTCAACCAATAGCATTTTAACAAGACACATAGAAAGATAGTTCCTGAGATTACTATTTTTAATTTGAAAGAAGAGATACCCTTTCTTTTAAAACAAGCTGGATGGATATTTGATAAACTGTAAACAGTTTAGAGATGTACACCATAATGCTCACTTTACATCAAAACCAAGGTGAAACCATTAAAGACACATGTTTTTGTATAGAAATAAGGTCTATGAAATAATAAAAGTGTATACTGTATGTACTAAATGATGCTTTATGTAAATTTAAGTATACTGATTCAGTGTATGGGCTTGGGCCCATCACAAAACCATTGCTTTGAGATGGGATATGAACATGTCCTTGCCATTAGGAATTAGCACAAATATTACAGAAAGTAGATACAAAAAAAAAGAGAATACTTTGTAAAATGTACACATCTAATGCATCGTGTTTCAAACGTTCTACGTTAAAACAACATAAAACTGTTGCTGTTAGTGAGTATACTAAACTATAAATCAAACTGTATTCACATTCTTAATAAAAAAACTAATCATGAAGTTACTGGTTTGTGATTTGCAGAATTTCTATATTTTTATAAAACAAGCAGCTCCAGCATGATTTTTGGTCCCCCAATAATCCATAGTCTAGGCAAAAATCAGGGGGTGGTAACATTAAAATATTTGGCAAGCTACATGCTTAAACAATTCTTCAATGCTATTTAAACTAGGAGCCCTTTGGAACTTTCTGGCTGAAGCCAATAGTCTTGTGACATTTAAAGGGGCAGTCATGCTCAATTCCTATTTTCCAAAGATTAGTGAAAGAAACATTGCATCCGCCAAGTATTTGCATATGCACGCACTCAGCAGCCACTCAGCATGTATATTCATGCACTAGAGGCTTTGGTATTTTACTATATAACACAAATGTTTTTAAAAAAACTCTTTAATGAGGCATTCCAGCCATGCACTTTAAAACATATTAGAGCTGAGTAGTCCATTTTAACTATTTGTTTTATCTCAATTGTAAATGCCGCCAGCGGCGACATGAAAAACTTGACCTTGGAGAGGGTGGTGCACTGCAGATGTGGTGCTGCAGCTTCTCCTAAAGGAAAGTGATCAATTGTATTATATTTATTATTAAGTAGATGAATGCATATTTAAGTGCTTGCTAAGCACTTTAATATTTACTCTTGATTGGTGGAACTGTGTAAGACACTGAACTGTCTCATTAATGAACTAAATTATCCACTGTGGACAAAAAGCAAACTGAGTAGTACTACTCTACTCACAGCAATCGACCTTTGTAGTTTCACTCTTTAATATGTCAATCTATAAAATACTATATAAAAAAACTATAAATACTACTTGATTGTTAAATGAAAATTATAATTTGTGATAGCTGTCTCCCTTACGATGTAGTCTTAAACTAAATATTTACATATTTACATATAAATACATTAGAGCATTCATCTATCTCATCTGGAAAAAAAATAATTTCCATAATTTAAAACATATGTTTATGGATATAAAGCTACAAACATTTATCCTACATAAAATCCTGCAGTAAAATTGCAGAGGTATTTTGTAAACAGTCCATGTTTACAAATCAGAACTTTTTTATATATCACCATAAATTTTGAAGTTATAAAAGACCACCAGGTCACTCGTTATTTAGAAAGCCTAACCGTCTGTACAGAATCTCGAAAATTTCACCAACGCATAATACGATCGTAATTCCGGTAAATGTGTACATGGCAATTAAGAAAATGGTCTTCTCAAAGTGCTCAGGAACCATACACCTGGTTAAATTGTACTTTTTATCAAGGGATCCAGCGTCACATTTGAAGATTGCATTAACTTGAAAGCCAAAAAGGTGACTCTGTAGCCAAAAGGCCACCACCTCCAAGGTTATCCGTAACAATACGGAGATAATATAAAAGACAGTGTAGACAGGTTTCTGGAGAATGTCTTCTTGTTCTATACTTTTACAAGCTGCATAAAGATGGAAAACGGCTCCCGGGACTAGTACTGTCACAAGCTGCAGTGCCCAAAAAACCTGTAAAGAGATTTATTGGAGTTATTTGAGGTTTAAACAGAATAATCCAGATTGTTCTTTTTTTTTTTACACTGTTTGGTTTTTACATTACATTTCATATATAGAGCTGCAGCAAATTCCATAGCAATATTTCAATAGAGGAGAGTGAATAATTAATATTGACAGTATATGAAGTTGACAATAACATTCATATACAATAAGACATACAGGTACAGACCAGAAGTGGGCCCTGCTCTTGCAAGCTTACAATGCCTGTCAGACGTTACCTCAGTGTTAGTATCAGTAGCGTACCTGTCGGGGGGCGGGGGGCTGTCCATCCCGGGTGCCGCTCATCAGGGGGGTGCCACCAAGTGTGACCACATGTCCTGGATTGCCCGGGTCCCGGGCACTTTTTTTTTTCTACGCGGAGGAGAGAGAGGGGCGCCACTCGGCGCCCCTCAGTCTCCTCCACGAGGCCTCTAACTCCGTCGCGGTGCCGGTATGTCATGCTGAGCGCGGAATATGACGTAATATTCAGGTGCAATGAAGCAGCAATTCAGCAGCAATGAAGCAGTGCACACCGCGGCAGAGCAGGGAGATGGAGGCGTTGCGCTCCCACCGCAGGACTTCTGGAAGTTTTGGTAAGTCCAAAACCTGTTTGCATTTAACTACAAAGGAGGAGAGGGTAGATAGAAGGGAGGGAGAGGGAGGTAGATAGTTTGAAGGAAGGGGGTAGATAATGAGAAGGGAGGGCGGTAGATAGTGAGAAGCGAGGGGGTAGATAGTGCGAAGCAGTGTTCCCTCTAAGCTGTGCGCTTGTGCGCGCGCACATAGCTTTCAGAGGGAGCGCACACAAACAAAAATTGTGCACACAACCAGTAGTGTACTGAAGGGGCGGGTGGTCCGCTACTGGTTGTGCAGACGGCACCCCTCCAGAGACGGACAGTAATGTCCGCCGCTAGAGGAGCAAGCTCGGTTGGGGAGATCAAGGATCTCCCACTAACCGTCTTTAAAAAAAATCAAGGGAGTGGGAGGTCTGGGAGAAGGGAGGGGGGTAGATGACACAGGCCGGACTGTTTGGGGACAAAGTTGACTCATGCTGGGCTGTTTGGGTTGTGCAACCTGTCATCTATACCTTTATTGCTGAGTTTTTATGTGATTTCTAGTTGATCTATACCTGCAATGCTATGTTTCCATGCATTATTATTGTATACCTGCAAATACGGGATTTGTTAGTCTGATTCTATGCCTCCAGTGCTGAGTTCACATGTGAACAATAATAATAATAACAATATTAACCCCTTAATGACAAAGCCTGTACATGTACGCCAATTGTCCTTAAGGGGTTAATATATATATATATATATATGATTGCTAACAGCAAGCACACGCCTATCATGCCCAGGCAACCAGTACATGCTAGAACCTGGGCATGATAGGAGTGTGATTGCTGCACTCCTATCATGTCAAGTCAGCTAGTACATGCTGGAATCTGGGTATGCCTGGGCATGATAGGAGTGTGATTGCTGTTAACACTCATATATATATTAATATTGTTATTGATTTTTTTTGTCCAATTTTGGTGTGTTACTTACTTTTAATAAAAGTGTGAGGTTTTTTTTATGGTGGGGAGTTTTGGCCAAGTAAATGCTGAATTTTTGGTTTCGGTCCCGAATTTTCATTTCAGTGCTTCCCTACTACTAAGCCAGACACTGAAGTGGTAGGCCTACACCACATCAATGTTTGGCTTAGTATATAGTGATAGGGGTTACGCTGTACCACTGTCAATGGCTGCCTCAGTATATAGTGAGGGTTTATGCTGTACCACCGTCATTGTCTGCCTCAGTATATAGTGATAGGTGTTATGCTGTACCCCCGTCAATGTCTGCCTCAGTATATAGTGATAGGTGTAATGCTGTACCCCGTCAATGTCTGCCTCAGTATATAGTGATCTTCCGTGTATACCTGCCGCTGCAAGAAAGTCAGGAAGTACCGGTAAGTCCATAAGGGTATCTTGCAATGCGTTTTCTGTAGCTTAACTACATGCATTCATACGAATGAATTATGAGATTTATTCCCACATAAATACATACAAACATCTGTAAACATACTGACTGCCATAAACACTGATCCCAGCTCCTACTTAGAGAGTATTTCCCTTCCAGTAAATGCAGGTTGATGGCTGGAAGATGCTCACACATTAACTATGACCCTTGCCTTTTCCTTTCAGCAGAGAGCCATGTAGCCTCCACTCTTACTAACCATAACAAGTGACTACAAAAATACCTTCTTACTGTCAGATCCTGTAACATGACATGAAGTAGGACACTGACTCTGTCATCACTGATGCCCATAATGGAGTCTATCTGTGCCTCTGTAGATACTCCTGCTGCAGGAGAGGTTACCCTGCATTAAGTAGGCCCGCAACTGACCAACCACATCATCCGCCACAAAAAAATACTGTATGCATGCTCTGCAGTGCAGGTTAATACATTGCAGTGTAGCAGGCAAGCAGCAAGTGTCCCATTGTTAATCCACCCCTGCTGTTTGGGACCATTAAGTAGCTGTAAAGCCATAGCCTATCAAATTTAGACTTATCTTGTCAAACTCTATTGTGTAAATCCAGAGATTTTATGTTAGATAAGTAACACTTAACACTCCCATGAGGTTCCTTGACGTGGCACGTGAAATTGCATGCTTTCGGCAAAATACAGTACTATAGCCTCATGTTTATTTGATGTATTTATTTGCATATATTTAAGCAGATACTTTACTTACTGATATTTTTTTTATCCTGAATTGTTTATACCATGTTATACAGCTGGATATCTTAAGGGGTAAAAGCTACCATCTTGCAGCAAGCTCTAACCAAACCTCTGTTGTATTTTGTGAGTAAATTTTACATCTTGCAACCAGTTAACCTTAAATACTGCTTTGGTTTACCATTGCCTCTTTTTACTTCCCCCTTTGTCTTAATTACCCATATAAAATGTAAGCTCACAAGGGGAGTCCTAATAAGTCTACCATTGTATGTTTCAAAATGCTAGGTTGCTGACAGGCAGGGTCTGTGCATCTGTTATGTTATTGATAAAATATTCTGTCATGCTAGGGTTGTTATTGCTAAATAAATAATGATTAATAATAATAGAATGCACATGGAACATGGTTTATCTAAGATAAAATGTTCCCATGGGCAGAGCCAGAGCCTCAAGCGAGGCAGTCGGGTCACCTGACACATGTGACTCTCTACACTCATGTAACATCACTAATCATGTCAGCCAGCCTGACGGTAATATAAATTGACAAAGTGCTTCCTCGCAGTTACGCTCCCACACACAAAATTCTATTTTATTCCACCTCAGGATTCTGCCTTTGTTTCTTCTTCTCTACACTACACTTGCAATCAAGTAGAGTTTTAATGGTCGCCCACATTTAAGGAATCAATGTCTTAAGTGTGGTGCCTTCATTAGTCATCTTTTTGTACAGATTTATACAGTAGCAGGTTGGGTAAAGAACAAGGTTGGACAGAAAAGCATATTTATATAAAAACAAGTGTAACCGATCAACAAGTTTACAATAGTACTTTCTGCTGCACCTCACCTGAGGAGTTATCGGTCGAAACTGATTGTAACAGAATAGGTTCACTTCCCTCTTGTCTGGGTCACAGCTGAAATGCAGGGCCTCATTCCCATATACTGCAAAGCCAAGCACTCCAAGAAAGAACATGCGTACAGAACCAAAGAATAAGGTATGGAACTGACCAATCACCGTGGGAGGTCTGAGCTAGTGGGAAAAAAAAATACAAGTGAGAATTCAAAGGGTTTTATAAACCGACCACCTTTTAACCATTTTAGTCACTGTACTCAGATCTGTGCAATTCTACTATATCCTGAATCCTTAAAAGAATTGTTAGTGTGCGTACCATAAATAATGTGGACCCAGTTCTCCTCTTTGTGTTGACATAACACCATGTGTGCAAAGCTGCCATGTAGACTAGATGAACCACACTTCTCTGACATTAATTGAAGCAATTGTCCTTTTCATTTCTAGAAACACCTCAGAAACATCTGCTATCTATTGGTAGCTCTAGAGGGATCTGATCATTGTAGCTGAGTTGTAGCAAATCAGCAGTAAACAAAATGCCCGATTAATCCCTTGTTATAAACTATGAGTTAACAGAAAGCTCTAGATTTCTGGCAGCAAATAAATAACAAGGCAGATATTTAGAATTATTTCGGAATAGAGCTATGCACATTAACAACCAGAAACCTAAATCTTTTAATCACTGAAAAGGCCCTATCTATTTCAACAGTCAAGCTTCTCGTGATAACAGAGATAATTCTGGTTTTCCAGATTATTCAGCTAGAAGTGAAAAAACAATAGCTAAACCAATTTGCCTGATGTGTTTTTACCAGTATTCAGCCAATATGTAGGCCTGATCTTAACAAACCCACTAAACATCTCATCCATCACCCTATACTCACACATCCTTCATAGAAGTTCTTGATGTAATTTAAAGACATCACTTAGAAGACGTTATCTCGGGATACTTCTGGAGTAATTCATGTCCATCATTGCCAATTTGTTGTCATCAGATCCACCCCAGTGTGATGGCTCTCTCATGACCCTTGCTGTCAAAAAACTCTCACCACTGCACATTTCTCTTTTTATCTCAGAGGCCCCAATCAATTTACTCTCTCGAGACAAAAAAAACTAAAAGCAAAACAATATACCATACATGTGGTGAGCTCAATAATCCCCAGTAAACTCAGTCAGCAGAAAGGCCAGCATAATTATAAGGTCAGAGTACAACAGTTGGGATAATTACAATTTGCTGGCCTACAACCTAATACAGAGACTGACAGCCATCTCTGTTCATTTTAACAGTTCTTAGAAAGTCTTTGTGAAATCAACTATACTAATAAAATAAAATGTTTCAGTAGCTGTGGTGTCAGTGATTGACTATTTATCATTCTGGTTACAATTAAGCAAGTTTGATCACTAAGATATTCCATAATGCTCCTATATAAACAGCGATTGTATACCGTTAATAAATCTACACCATATTTCCAAAACATGTGGAATTTCGATCTGTTGTCTACTAAAAATATCATGTGCAGTCATGCATATGCAATATCAAGGTATGAAGTCTTTAAGTATGTGTATATTGAAAATGCAAGCGTGTGCCTAATTGTGCAGATACCTGGAGGCAGTCAACATATGAATAAAAAAATGGTGCTTTCATACATAATATCTATACATTTTGTTTACGAATGTGTGCATATTGTACACAAGTAAACAAATATTTATTTCTATTGTTCCAAAGAATTTTAGATATACTGTAAATGTCATGCATGATCTATTCAAGGGCATATTTTATGATAAGAATATAACAATAAGGCTGCATATAATTTATACAATTAGGATATGGGAAACATGTTTAATTGTAAATGCAACACTTGTTTAGATAAAGTATGGTGCTTCCATAATATTTTCAGTTTTTCTATAGTGAAATGACATGTTAGGAATGACATCCTAGACATTTGACCTGCAATGGGATTCGTGAGACTTCTGTTTAAGTTTGCTATATCTATCATTTATAAGCGCGCATTCATGACTTCTACATACTGCATGCCTATTTTTTTTGTCAGGAGTATGTAAAATAAGTGAATACTGCTGGGCTGTAGGTGTGTGCAGCAATCCTACTTCTAGAAACAGCTAGCTAATATCATATTTAAATATCTAACATAGTGCTAATTTCTAATAAACTTAGTGTTGATGTTTATTTAATGTTGTTAACTGTTACCAATGCAGATTGTGAACCATTAATTGAAAAAAATGTAATTTCTAGAAATGCTTAAAATAAATCTGAAAATCAAGTTGTCATGCTAACCTAATTGTGTGTGTTTACCATATATTTAACATTTATTAGTACACAGAGTAGAATGTCACAATAATCCCATCAATGTCTTATCCTTATGAGATCATAAAAGGGTATTTTGATTGTGACATCATAATTCTATCATTGTCGTATCATTACAACATTATAAAGGAGTCTTGATTGTGTCAACATAATGTCATTATTGTGTTATCAGTGTGACATCATAAAGTGGTGTTTTGAGTGTGACAAAATAATGCTATCATTCTCTTATCATTATGACAACATAAAAGGGTTTTTTGATTGTGACATATTTTGAATACTGCTGTGCTGTAGGGGTGTGCAGCAATCCTACTTCTCGAAACAGCTAGCTAATATATTTAAATATCTAACATAGTGCTAATTTCTAATAAACTTAATGTTGATCTTTAATTAATGTTGTTAACTGTTACCAATGCAGATTGTGAACCATTAATTTAAAAAATGTAATTTCTAGAAATGCCGAAAATAAATCTGAAACTCAGGTTTTCATGCTAACCTAATTGTGTCTGCTTACCATATATTTAACATTTATTAGTTATCTTAAAACTCAGTTTCAGTGGTTTTAAAGTTTTTTTTTACAGGATACAAATACCATGTAACTATAATTAGCGTGATACATGTTAGGAGCTATGTGTAAAGGAGAGGCTTGTACAAAGTGGTAAAAATGATGCAGTCTCAACAGAAACCCCTGTTAATTTCTCCACTTTTGCTACTTTGTACCAAAATTGCTCATTCAGTCACAATCAGTTGAGAAGCCAGTTAGTTACTCACCAACCTCAGTCCAGGAGTTGTGTTGTTTGGTCGACCCATTTAATCCGATTATCAATCCAGTTTCATTCGTAAATTTAAAGTTCCAAAATCGATCTGGATTAACTGAACCAGTAAAGTCCATGCCTCTGCCATCGTTCAGAATAAATTTGTATAAACAAATCCTCATAATCTAAATCATTGTAATTATGCCACCTCCTACTGAACATGTAAAGGGATGGTAGTCATTTCAGTTAAAGAGTTGCCACATAATGGTCACAGTTTTACTGGAAAGAGGAAGAATGAGTGATACCAGATCAGGTCCACTAGCCTATGCTGCCCTGTACTTTCTGTGTAACAAACAGTGCATAGCTCAGCATCATGTGATATTCCAGGAACTGGAAGCTTTTGTATTAACCCTGTGTATTTTTTATGGGGATTGGCTATTCATCACATAAACTGCTTGCCTTTGTGTCCCTAGACAATTCATGAATGAGAAAATATTTTACATGATTAAATAATTGTTTCTAGGAAGGATTTAGGTTGTAGGAATGGTGTTAGAAGGCTGCATTTAGTTACAAAGGTGTTAAATTTAGACATATAAAAGTTACCAGTTTTCAGTTTCATTTGCTGCAATAAACCTTATTTTTATTAATTTACACCTGTTTTTAAAATGCAGTATATATTTTATCTGGTCATATGCATTACATAGGCAAGTAAGATTGAATAAAGCAATTAGTACACTAACTTCAACCTGACAAGATATCCCTAATGGCTTTAATTTACAGTTAAATCCAGAAATATTTTGACACTAACTTTTTTTTTATGTCTGTTTGAGGGTATGGGCTTAAAGTGCAGTCTCTCAGCTTTAATATGAGGGTATTCACATTCAAATCTGAGGAAGGATTTAAGAATCACAGCTCTTTAATATGGAGCCCCACTATTTTTCAATGGACCAAAAGTAATTGGACAATTCACTCAAAAGCTGTTTCATGGACAGGGGTGAGCTATTCCTTCTTTATTCCTTCTCTATTCCTTCATTAGTTAAGCAGGTGAAAGGTCTGGAGTTGATTCAAATTTCAAAGCTGTTTCTGTAAACCCACAACATGCGGTCAAGGGAGCTCTCAATGCAAGTGAAACAGGCCATCCTTAGAATGAAAAAAAAAAAATCAGAGAGATAGCATGAACATCTGAGGAAAAAAAAGAACGCACTGGCAAAACCAAAAGGCCTGGACGTCCATTGAAAACAACAGTGGTGGATGATCGTAGGATCCTTTCTATGGTAAAGAAAAACCCCTTCACAACATGTAGCAAGTGAAAAACACTCTCCAGGAGGTAGGCATCTCATTATCCAAGCCAACAAACCATTCATTATCCTCAAGAATAGGCCAGAAACACACCATAAAGGCCAACTCAGTTCTGGAACTGCATTCTTTGGGCAGATGAAACTGAAATCAACCTGTGCCAGAATGATAGTGTGATGGAGACCTGTACTCGGATTTAGCAGCTCCGCCCGTAGATATCTTCCTTGCCGCTGGAAGCTCAATTGCTGAAGGGACTAGAATTAAAATAGAATTAGGAGTATAATCTTTTCAACCACCAGACAGCCTGGCGCCGCTATACAGTTCTATGGCCAGCAATGCCTACCTGACAAAGAGTCACTATTTCCCAAGGGAGCAGTGTCAATCCTGAGGTACCAATAGAGAGCTCAGGCTCCGAGAATGTTATGGTCCAAAAAGTGACGTGATCCAACAACGGGACCCTGAGCAACGGCGTTGGAAACTTCCCCAGGAATAGTCCGCACGGTAGTCGAGCCAAAGTTCCATAGCTGTGGCTGGGTAAACCCTGGTCCTAAAGATTGGTAATAAAACCAGGGCTCCCAAATGAGCTCCCTCTCCGTAACTACCACTGAGTGTTGCCCACTCAACACTTAATGTAACCTCAAGAGAGCGACGTGGTGGGACAACGGGTGTCTGGAGCGATGTAGTTCCGATTGTTGGTGGACATCAACGTGGTTCCTAGCTGCCTAGACATAAGTGGGGGCTGGGCAGGCAGGTAAGGAGTCTCTCCTGGATCCCAGCAGTGCCCCCCTCCCAAATTCAAACATACCCCCATGGGGCCTCAGAGGTTTACTGTGATAGATGGCACAAACAAAGTATGGGGAAGGCTTGGAACGGCTCGTGATCCGAAGCATACCACATCATCTCTAAAACACAATGGAGGCAGTATGATGGCATGGGCATGCATTGCTTCCAATGGCACTGGATCACTAGTGTTTATGGATAATGTAACAGAAGCAGCCAGATGAATTCTGAAGTGCATAAGGATATTGTAACAGATTGCAGTACCATAAATTGGTAAATCAACTAAAGTCATCTTCCTCCATTACTCTGACCGCTGAAAATCTCACTTATTATGAGCTGATGTCAGAATATCGGCCACTAACTCCTTTTCCTCAAAATTCATCAGCTGAGAGTAGATGCTTGAGGGTAAAATCAGGAACTGAGTATGATGGGAAATACACCAGTATTGAAAAATTACAAGGGGGTAATTTACATGCAATAGTCACAGCAAAATACACAGGGTTCTCAATCAGGCCCTCCTCTGCACACTGCTCAGTATTTGAACTCTACCCACCTCAGCCCAATGCGGGGTTATTGTAGTCATACAAGATGACTAAACACAGATGGTAAACACAGGCAGCTTCCTGACTTCTGGTCTAAACCAGTTTAAAACTGGATATCAGTTCTTGGTGCAAATACTACCCTAACCACCTCCCAAAATGCAGCTACCCAAAATCTGTGTCTGAGCTCTCTGGTAATTGGGGAAACGTGGCACTCTATACCAGTTTGAAGAAGTAGTCCCAATGGACCCCAAAAAACAGAACCCCTTCCAAGGCCAGGGCCCATAGTCTATATGGAGAAGGCTGGGACTTCTATGACAAGATATATTGTCTGCTCAGATACAGCCTAATTCAGCGAAGTTGATTGGACAGAGCTTCACTTTACAGATGGACAATGACCCAAAACATACTGCGAAACCAACCCAGGAGTTTTTTAAGGCGAAGAATATTCTGCAGTGGCCAAGTAAATCACCTGATCTCAACCCGATCGAGCATGCATTTTACTTGCTGAAGAAAAAACTTAAGGCAGAAAGACCCACAAACACAGTAAAGGCCTAACAAAGCGTTCCAGACTTCAAGCAGTCATTGCCTGCAAAGGATTTTTGACAAAGTATTAAGAATTAACATTTTACAGTATGTATGATTGTGTTGATTTGTCCAGTTACATTTGAGTCCTTCAAATAAGTGGACTGTGTAAATGGTTGCAATTAAAAAGTTTCATACGATATTTTTGTTCAAGCCCCTTGAATTAAAGCTGAAAGTGTGCACTTCAATTAAATCTTGGTTGTTTCATTTGAAAAGCATTGTGGTGGCGTACAGAACCAGAATTATGAAAATTGTGCCAGTGTCCAAATATTTCCAGACCTAACTGTATATTAACGCACAAAACGCTGAAAGTTCCTTAATAACTCCATGGGCTGGAATTATACATGAGAATTTCCAAGGTTTGACCCAGAGTGTCCAGATGTAGCCTTGCTTCCTTGGATTGATTTGGATCAACAAGTTTTACATTGTGTACCCATAAACAAGTCCATCTTTAAATATAAACAAGCCTGGGACAAGCCTGTGTGTTCACCTCACCCAGCATAGTTGCACCTGAGTAGAGGTTTGTGCTGCTACTGGCACAGACATCTCTACTTATGTGGTCTGCTTGTTGCCTGTTGCTGGACACTGGCATATAGAGACATGGCAGGCCAAATAGTCGTTCCATTTTTCCTGAGGGTAAAGACTTGGTCCTTGGTCTTGTCTTAGGTTCAAGATAGCTAAATGTATGTTTAAATTCCCTCACTGTATTGGACTCTACCACTTCTGCTGGAAGGCTGTCATACAGCACTCTCAGCAGGTGGTGCACAGTACACTAGAGAGGGGAAAATATGAGATGTCTGTGCTGACAGGTGGAAAAGCTGCAACTTCTGGCCAGCCTTAAAGATTGAATTGTCCATGATAAAAGCCAATACAGTGTATTCATAAAATCATTCATAGTGCTTGCTGAACCAATCATACAGATAGTTGATTCTTTGTATTTAGAATGTCTTCTCTATTTAAATTAAAACCATTAAAAATAAGTGGCAGTGTTAATATTTCACTTGCGGTGGCCTTTTATGGGTACATTGTGATGAGGTCACTCCTTACCATATCTCCCAGCATTCCATACTGGCAGAGAGGGACATTGCATATGCATTTACCCCATTCCTCAACCAACTACACTATATGGACATTATACCAACATGGACTTTTATGACTTTGCAATATAAATACATAAACATTAATATGTAGTGGGCCCCACATTCATCCAGTAGAGCATTTGTAATGTAAGGTCAGGCACTATTGCTGGATAAGAAGGCCTTTCTCACAGTCTCAGTTCATCCCAAAGGTGCTCAATGAGGTTGTGGTCAACTTTGTTGCATCAGTTTGGTGAAGACCCTTTCCTATTTTAGCATAACTGTTCCCCTGTGCACAAAGCAAGGTCCATAAAAGCATGTTTTGATAGGTTTGGTGTGGAGAAACTCTAGTGACCTGCACAGAGCCCTGACCTCAATACCATTTAACACCTTTGAGGCTGATTGTGAACCATGCCCTCTTGACCAATATCAGTGCCTAACCTCACAAATGCTCTTTTGGCTGAATGGGCACATATTCCCACAAACCCACTCCAATGGCTTGTTGAAAGCCTTCCAAGAAGAGACCAGGCTGTTACAGCTGCACGGGGGGTTGCAGTTCCAATTTAAAATTTACCAGCACTGCAGAGGACCTGGATCCTCCCCTCTGCCAGCCAGTGGAGGTCTGTGCGATGCGCGTATAGGGTAGTCTTATACTCAGGCTTTTTCTTTTTTTCCTAAATTAATTTAAAAATTTGGGGCGGTCGTCTTATAATCGGGGTTGTCTTATAATCAAGTAAATATGATATATACCACAGTGTATGCCTTATGACTGGTGCTATATTATTATTAGTTTAAAATCAAACACCTGGGAACTTAAATGAGCTCATCTTAAGACTTATATTTTAGAGACTTACTAATGGTGGCAAACAAATGGTTCTTATAAGGGAGCTGATTAATATGATTAGTTCTCATCAGATATAGATATCAGGAATTAAGTTACCTCTATTCAAGAAGGAAACCAGCTGTGATATACCAGCAGCCCAAATGAGCCTATCAGCATAGGGCAAAATAAGTTGTTGCAAGTAACAATTTCCTATGTGTGAGGACAGTTTTGTACGATTACATTTGAAAGATTTAAATTAATTTGAGTGGTAGGAATAAATTCAGAAGATGATTAAAAGGCAAAACTGCACTTTTAATCAGAGTAAAGTATGACACGTGTTCATAAATGTGATGATACAGTACATCAGCAGAGAGATAATGGGTTAACATCTTTAACTCATATGTAATAATCAGTCTGTGCTAGTAAAAAGAAATTTTATTTAATTGATTAACACTCATAAAAATACCACATGCAATATAGTAGCTCAGTTATCTAGATACGGTCCATGGTTTCAACTTCTAAGTAGGCAACTTTCAGTTTGCTTGCTTTCGCTGGTCTAAAAGAAAAATATATGTATACATGAGTTCATTATTATTCATGTGTATCGTTACAAGCAAAAACCTTTTTTCTTCCTCTTCCAGTAAGTATATAAAGTGGAGGATATAAGTTTGGTCAGCTACTCTTGGGTGGTATTTGCATTACACATGTTTTAGAGACTTTCAGATCATTAAATGCACATATGGTTTATGGTCATGTACAATGAGGTATTTCATACAAAGTAGATATTATCACATATTTTTCACAAGATAACACTATGAAAGTGAACTTTTCAGCTTACTTGTGCATTCCTTCTACTTCTTCGATTGTTTCTGGAAGAGCCATTCCTTTTGTTTCAGGAAGTAACAGAACAAGTATGCCAGATATTACTGACAGCACAGCTAAAAACATACAATTAAATAGTTTTAGGAAATCACTCCACCCAGACTGATGTTTTGCCTACAAAGAGAATATGCTGAAAAGCAAAAAGTGAGGTGTGAAAATAAAAAAAAGTTACCCCCCCAGTATTTGGAATCATACTTAGAAACCTTGTAGGTATGTCTATCCAGTAGCCTTCCTTGTATAGTCAGGCCACTGTGGACATGGCTTACTGTGTTGAGGTGGCATTGCTACCCACAAATTGCTGGAAAGTTGTGGTGGAACTGGGCATGAAGGGAGTGTAGATAAACATCACACATGCTCACCCAGAGATCAAAGGCTGCTTTTGAGGCTTGGTAATTTATAGTACTACTATAAACAGCGTTCCCAAGTATGATCACATATTTTATCAATACTTGATCCCACAATGTAAGAAAGCTTATTTAATGGGCCTGATCTAGATTTCTAAAGCAGCTCAAATTATGCATATTATTTTATACTGTCACTTAGGAAAAACAAAGACATACACTTTTATTGCAACTATGATTCATTCGTTGCTTGAAGACATAGCTAACAATTTCAGTTTACATGAACTAGTATGGTATATATAATAGTCTTACACAAGTTTTCATACACCAATGCCATTCATGTAGTGGCCCACAGGCCAGTTGTGTCTATTTTTTGACATAGGCATAACCTAAAGCTTTTTAGACAGAATGAGGCTAACTGCATTACATAATTAGTCCCTGACAGCCCCACAAAAAAAGAATGACTATTAACCCCTTAATGACAAGGCTCAAAATGCATTGTTTTCAATGGGTTTAGGGACCGCCCATTGTCCTTAAGGGGTTAAGATACTTACCTGAGGTAGTAGCTGCAGTTCTGTAGCTGTCCTCTTTCTTGATGGTCTTGACGAAGCTTCAAATGCTGCCATAGAAAATTGTTGTTTCTACCCACAGCAAAACCGAAGAGTTGACTGGAGGTGAGTATACCCCATTTACTCAAAATAGCTGGGGGGGGTCAGTGGGAAGAGGCAAGTGCATATGGGAGATTCTGGAGAAACCCCCATGCATTTGCAAAGTGGACACCATAAAAATATAAAGGGACCACACAGCCCTCATATCCATTATTGTGCATATGGTGGCTGGAGTGTCCCTTTAATGCTGCATTGTTCCATACAAATATAAGTAGGGGATGAAATGAGGACCTTGCACCTGCTAGCATAGTAGTTAAATTATATTGGAGTGGTGAAGAACAATTTTTTTCAGTTGTGAAAACTCCTTACCAAACACTATAAGTGGTAGTTCTGCCAATATATTTGCCAGTCGGTAAACTATGAAAGGTGTTATGGTACCACCAAGATCACACATAGATGAACAAACCATTATGCCCAGGTTCCTAAAAAAAAAAAAAAAGAAAACACATATACCGCTTTTACTAAAAGGCACTAGAGTAGGGGCATTTAAGGAACACAGTCATTAAGCTGGCATGGTTATGTTTAATATATATTTTCCATGTTGGAGATGAAGAAAATTCACAAGAGTCAGACAGATGACATTTTCTTAAAATATAAACCCTTTTCTCCTTTATCATCTAACAAATATTTATGAATCAGAAGAAATCATATTCTACTAGGTACCAATATTTTAACAATATAGCAATAAAAATAATTTTCTTATTTCCAATACTAGATAACAGATATGAAAATCATGTCAGTTTAAAAGTAATAGATAAATGTATACTGTAGCTACACAGACAAATGGACAGGCCTATTTGCTAATCTTAAAGTTTTTACTAGAGTTGACTGACTTAACTCTAAACTACTTCCCTAAGCTAACTCAAACAACAGCTTGTTTATCCAAAAAGAAAAAGTCAAGTCAGTGGTTGAGCTGATGGTTGAGTCTGTCAGTTCGAAAGATATTCATGGAGTTCCAGATCAACTTGTCTGCTCTTTATGAGTAGATTTTGTTGAGGTGGGGCCTATTTGGAACTTGTCTATTAAATTCTTTTCATAGCAACCCAATGCTAGATTACAGTTGAGTTCACTTAAACTGTGATCTGTATATCAAATGAGTTCATGTTAGTGACTGATAACCCTAAACGTTTTTGAGCAGCCTGTACATACTAATTAAATACCTGATAAAAGTTGGATATAGCTCTGCATTCACCAGGCAAATCATTTCATAGGAGAGTGTTATACCCATTCTGCTCACGCAGGATAGTGTTACTTTTAGCCAATGTAGTTCTGGAACCATAAAAATACAAAAATGATGTAAGCAGAAACTACAAGATACAAATGTTACCAAATTTAATTCCTCATGAATAAGTAAAAAAAAAAAGCCTAAACCCAGTAATTTTTTTTTTCCTGTGAATTTATTTTTGAATTGGTTAGATTCCCTGTCATTGGAAGCTTTCCATAGCAGAAAGCTAATTTTGTGAAAGATACAAACTTTCTTCATTTTTAGCAGTGAATATAACTTAAGTAAAGCTACAATTTTATTTGCTGAAAGGAAATAAAGGACTTGCATGTGAAAAGAAAAAAAGCAACAAGAAAATGTATATTTTTCTACACTGTTTGTCATTCCCTTTCTCTGAGTCCTGCATCTTACATCCTAGTCCTCTCCCAAATAATCCCTACAAGCAGTGCCTACTAAATTAAAAAGAAATAAAACATTCTTTGGAACATAACCTTAAAAGGCAGTTGGAGGCCATTTGCTTGGCTGATCCCTGCTTTAATAAAATCCTAGCTGCTAGTTCTTTTACCTTGTTGCTAGAGAAATATTACTGTTGGGTGCTGCCCTGGGCCTGACCCAAGGCGATACTCCAAGTCACCGCCCTTTACGGTTGAGTGACAGGATATAATATATCCTGATGTTCTGCCTCTTAAGGATGACTGGCTCTGTGTACAAGACTCCTCCATAGCCTAAATGGGCTGATTGAAGTGGTCAGAAATCTCCCTTGTAACCAGACCATTGAACACCGGTGCATTGAGGAGCCTGCTTACCCAACTGGCAAATAGGAGTTTGTGGCAGAAGGGCTGCATAGTTAGCTTAGGTAAAAACAAAAGCAGTCTATAACCTAACACCTGTCATCTGTTAGTTATAATTCCAGGGTCTCTGTGAATGCACACATGCACATATGCATGTGCTCCTAAAGCATTCCCCACCTAGCAGCTGGGTTTAAGGGACCAGGCAGTCCTGTAAAGTGTATCTCATGGAAACAGGACATACTGAACTTAGGTTTTAAGTTTATATGGGATGACATGCCATAACCTTTTCTGATTGTGATGAGAATGTGCACATTGCATTGCAAACATTTCATGTAAATATTCATTCATTCTAATTTACCATTTGAGATGAAGGCAGACACCAAACAGGCAATTCCAGTTACAATGCATCCAATTGCCCACGGGTATCGACGACCAATGCGCTCCACTGTAAGGATTATTATCAGAGCAGAAGGGAATTCAACCAGGGCAGAAATGGAAAAGTCAAAATAAAGATTTCCACTGGTAGATCCCATATGCATGATTAAGCCCTGATACACAACAGCACATGTAAACCTGCAAGCACATGAAAGGATGCATTAATTAGAAAAACTAATGTATTCATTATCAAGAGACCTTGTGTTACATGGAATAAATCGCACTATGAAAGGAATGAAAACAGTTGTGTAGCAAAGAAGGCCCCATATGTCCTGTACATTTTGGGACACATCACTGCTGCTCATCTTTTGCCTATATGGATGTAAGGAAAATGTCCTTATGTCGATTAAAATTGGTAGATGTGTGTTTTGAAATACCATAAATAGGGGGCAAAATGTATTATATTTAGATTGTAAGGTCTAACAACCAGAATCCTCTACTTTAATTGGTATTTTATTAATAAAAAAAACAAATCATACACATTGAGGACAATATTTATCTATATGTATTTTTCTCTTTTCTCTATATGATAACAAGGCAAAGATGATATATAAAATGCATGGGTAATATAATTACAGACTGGGCACTCAGTAGAGCCCGTTTTGTTTCTCGAAACGTCAAGATTAGGAGACTGCAATAAACAACCCTTCCTGAAGCTTTGTCCAAACAAGAGGCTCCCAGGCCAACTGGTAAGTATGGTTTTGTGTGCTAAAACAAATGACATTAAACGCGGAAAGAAATATAAAACATAACATTCACACTTACCAGATATACATCAAAATAAAGGTGTGCTTCCTAATCTGAGGGGTCCTGAACAAGGCCAAGAAAGAAGGCGTCTGTTTTTCAACGGCTTCATCATCTTCAGTTAGACTCTGTGGTTAAAACACTGCATTATACATTATATTATAGCTGTGGTGTATAATGTGACACATGAAATACAAATCAAAATTTTGCATTCAAAAAAACAATTACTCCGTAGTAAACATTCACCATGGTGCACTGAACAGATGCCACTTTCAAATTGGTTTTGCGCAAATTTTATCAGTATTTTTCACAATGCTTTCAAGTTACTTGTAAACTTGTTTCTGAAAAATGTAATCACTACCTTTTTACAATCACCGTATTTGCTCGATTATAAGACGAGGTTTTTTCCAGAGCAAACTAGGTCTGACTATGAGATCCCCCGCAGCGATGCAGGGGACCTGGATCCTCCTGTCTCCCCCACCCCCCCAACTTACCGGTACTTCTGAGTCCCCGGTGCTTAGTCCGGGCTGTGTGTAGAGCTCTACACGATTCGCATACACAACTTCCGCTGCATCCGGGAGGAGGTGCGGTTAGCAGCGGGGGTTGTCTGCTTCCATCGCGCAGACCTTCCCCGGCTGTCAGAGATCAGAGTTCCCCATGGAGGCAGAGTGCTCTGTGAAATGCCTTTTAACCCCCTTAATGCCACTCTGCCTCCAGAAATGCCTTTTAACCCTCTATACGCCACTCTGCCTCCTGCAATACCTTATATCTCCCTATATGCCACTCTGCCCCATAATACGCCTTTTAACCCCCTAAATGCCAGAGTGGCATATAGGGGTATAAGGCATATCATGGGGCACAGTGGCATTTAGAGGGTTAAAAGGCATATCATGGGGCACAGTGGCATATAGGGGATATAAGGCATTTCTGGGGCAAAGTGGCAAGCCAGGGGGCAGATGTGCATAACTGGGGGGGCAGGTTGAAAAAAAAGGAAATAAACACAAAATATTTTTCTCAATCATAGCTTTTATTTAAAAAAAATGTTCACATAGTTTACATGAATTAACATTTACTGGTAAAACTTTTTTCCTATAGGGTCATCTTATATTCAGGCTTTTTCTTTTTTTCATAAATTAATATTCAGATTTTGGTGGGTCGTCTTATAATCAGGGTCATCTTATAATCGAGCAAATATGGTATTAGTCATGTAGTTGCTACGTGTTTTTTTTTAATTGTGACCATTAATGTTAGTTTTTTCATTAAAGTACCACTAAATGTTTATTATAATAAAAGTAAGGTTCTCACAGTTGCTTCCTTAAGGAGTTAAGAGAACTCACCCCTTACTTGAGGTTTTGACTTTGTGGCCACATGGGAGAAAGTCAACATAGGTAAGTAAGTTAATGGGAGTTTTTCTTGGACTCGGAATAATTGTACAAATCTTTCAACATAAGAGTAAGAAATAAAGTTTAGTGATACTTTAACATGGAAGTTTGCAGTAGAGTTCAACATTTAAACTCGTGAAATTCATCATCCATTATGAAAAATCAGCCCCAATAAGATATAATGCATAGATAATATGATGTGATTTTTTGGAAGCTGTCTCACAGATTAGTAAGACCTTTTTTGTAGAATAACTTCAATGAGTTTGGGCGTTCATAATGCATCATGAAGTCAGAAAGTTTTGGTTTTTTGACCTAGAGATATTTGGTTGTCGTTTTCCACTGTAATGTACCCTAGAAAGGGTGTTTGTTGATCTCCCGTATGATTTTTCATCCCAAACTGGAAACATAATAGAAATGTTTTTTCATGTGTTCTTGCTCATTAGAAATTAATTCAAAAATGTATAACAGTAATAAGAAAGAAAAATATACACTCAGATAATCTCAGTGCAAACTCTGAAAATGCAAATGGTCGTTTACAAGTGCAGCATGATGAAAATTGGAAATGATTGGGAAATAAAATGCTTATTTACCTCTAATGTCTCAGGTACTGTTTTTCCATTGGTTTTTGCTATATGTTGGATGATTATTTTTGCTTCATTTTTGCGTTTTTGGGATAGAAGCCACCGGGGGGATTCTGGGACACACCTATACCAGGAAAAATTTGGTATCAATGTGGACACTAGAAAGGTGAAACATCAATTGGCCCTTTTATATCCAATAACATACTGCGTAAAATAAACCTTAAATTACTTGTTTTTTTTAACAGTTAATACTTGTATTATCATTAACAAAGGTTGATGTGGGTGAGGATAGGGAATATGTTTCATGCAGATATACACTACAGTTCAAAAGTTTGAGGTCACTTAGCTGTCCAACATAATTGCAAACATTCTTTCTAATTATCAATTAGCCTTTTAAGCCTTAACTTGGATTAGCTAACACAATGTGCCACTGGACACAGGCAGGTGCCTTTTGGGGGTTAAAATGCCTATCCACTAATTCAGCTTGGTAAGCAATATTGGCATGAAAAGATAAGTAGAAATCTCCCAACTTTTGGACTCCTTAATCTTTATGCCTTAAATAGGTGTTTTTGAATGATATTTGCAGGGTATGTGCTGAATCATTGCTTTGTTTTGCATGCCGGAGTGAACGATGAACCCCCAAAGTGCTGTCAACCTAGACACCATTTTGAGGGACCGTCACTCCCCTGAGTTACCATCAGGGCCGGCCCAAGACATAATGCCGCCTGGGGCGAAGTTTAAAATGCCGCCCCTCCCTTGCGGACACCTGGGGGGGGCGGCATTTTAAACTTCGCCGACGCCATTATCTACCCTCCCTATTATCTACCCTATCCCCCCCCTTTGTACTTACCTTTAAACACTCCTGCGGCGAGTCTACCTGCTCGGGCACGGTGCCGGCTTGTAATGCTGAGCGCCGGAAATTTACGTCACTTCCGGTGCTCAGCCGGCACCGAGACCGAGCTAGAGGGCTCGCATAGGAGAGAGAGGGCACCGAGCGGGTACTGACAACTTGGTAAGCGAAAACCACTCGGCGCCCCTCTCTCTCCTCCGCTAAAAAAAAAAAAAGAAAAAAAAATGCGAGATTTTACAGTGCAGAAGGAACTCTTGAAATGAGTGTTGAAGTTATTTTGGATCTAGCATGTGATGTTCTTCCACAGTCACTAATGACTGCTAATTTATTACCATCCACTTGAATGCAGGCCACTATACAGAAGTTTAACCCCTTCAGGACCGGGACATACCCAGTACTTCCTGGTCATACATCACCGCCAGACCGGGACGTACCAGATACGTCATCGCCAATAAACGGTCCCGCGTCGCACTGAACGCTGGGATCGCGAGGGGCTGGCTGCTACTGACCGCTGCCACTAGCAGCCACTCCCCCTCACGATCACGTGCACGGAATTAAAATATTTAAATAAAACTGCGGGAAGACGCAGTACGAGAACGCCGGTCCTGAAGGGGTTAAAAGAAAAAAAAATGTTTCATTTTGCGCTCCTGTTTTTCGGTTACAAAAACCTTGGTAAAAATTAGACTTGTGCATTCGTTTTCGGGCGAACATGAAAACGAACACAAATAGTGCGTTTTCGTTGTTCAAACCGGAAAACGAAGAAACAACGGTGGCAGCTGCAAAACGTAGACAAAGACACACAACACGAAGAATCTTCGTCTTTGTCTTCCTCTACTAATCTCCCTGGTACCTTCCCCATCTAGTCTACCTTATCTATGCAGCATTGCAGGGGTTGAAGGAAGCGGAAATCCATAGGTTCGCCGTCAGGGGTTAAGGGTCCTCCTCTGGCATCAACCAAATGGACCCTGCAGGCGACCAATAGGCTCACCCGCACAGCCTTTTTAACTCCTGATGGCAAACCTACGGATTTCCGCTCCCGTTAACCCCTGCGATGCTGCGTAGATAACTGGAGCGGAAATCGGTAGGTTCGCCGTCAGGGGTTAACTTGGTGCAACTTGGCCGGCAGAGGCCACTGGTCTCCCTGTTCCAACAGTTAAAAGTCCATACGAACGCCCAATAAAGTCGCTTGTACGGACCTTTAACTGTTGGAGCAGGGAGACCAGTGGTCTCTGCCGGCCAAGTTGCTGGACCAGGATTTTAAAAGTCTGTACGAGCGACTCTATTGGTCGCCAGCCGGGGGCTCGTCTGCCATCAACACCTGCACTTCATTGGGTTGATGGCAGAGGAGGCCCCTGCAGGCGACCAACAGAGTTGCTCGTATGGGCATTTAAAATCCTAGCGCCAAAGCTGCTGCGTAGTCCGTACCGCATTAAACCCGTATTAACCCCTTCTACAAAAAACTGAAAAAAATAAGAAAAAAACGAACACGAAGAATGTACATGAATATTCGCCCGAACCGAACACAGGAACGGGCGAATATTCGCGGAATACGAAGATTTTTTCCCCTACGAAGACGAACACGAAGAGTTTGCCGGCGGCCAAGTTTAGTAAAAATAACAGCAGTTAATCTTTGAAGATGGGGTTTGGTCAGATCAAGACCCAATGCAGAAGGGAAGATGGTGTGTGAAGAATAATGGAAAGCAGGGCTTTCATGAGGTCTTGGAAAACCAAAGTCATCTAGCACCCAATCATTTCTTCTTTATTCACTCATATTTATTCAAAAGACCAAGAAGCAACAGCAGAAATCTGTGCCAGCCCGTTCAAAGCATAATGCTGTTGACTATGACAAAGCTGATCTAATTTATGTAGTAAATTAAAAATAAATAAATAAGTAAATTTTTCTGACCAATACACTTGACATTAAAGTAGTTATTTTCTTAATAAAAAAACACATATATTTACCAGTAATATGTCAAGAATAAGAAATTTGGTAATGTGATTGCCAGCTGCAGCCATCTCCAATTCGTAATTCCATATGCGACTCCTGAAAGTATTAGAAGTCCAACACTAAAAGCCGCCTGATATACAATGCCTACTGTTCTTCTGTGGCACAAGCCAACAAATTCTGCAACTTAAATATAAAAAAAATGGTTAGGAAATGTGGCCCAGTATATACCATCTACAGCCTGGGAAACATAATGTGGAACAGGACACTTACCATTAATGGTAATTAACCAACTTTCCTAAACATTTCAATTATTATGTAATATACACTTGTATACATGTTAAAAAAAAAACATATTGCTGTTTTCAAATATTTTACTTTTTCTGTAGTGCAGTGCCTCTTAATTTGTTCCCTCTGCACTACTCTACTCTGGCTGTCTGCCAATTTCTGACATCACAGAAGCAGTGGTGACTCTAGAAACAATATATCGGGGGCACACAAGATACCACAGTCAAACTGGGGGGGGCATTAATAATTTCCACCATTAAATCATACCACGGAAAACACACACACACACACGCATATATATATATATATATATATTGCCAAAAGTAATGTGCTATGGAATGATGCTTTTGTTATTGGACTAACATAATACTTGATCATTCAACATGGGAAGCCTGAAGCCACAATTTAGTACGACTAATCCTTGAAATAAATATTATAGAATAAACAACACAATACCTTAACTTTTTCACTAAATGATTTCAGGGGCTTGAACGTTTTGTCCACTGAAGTCACTACAACTTCAGGAGGGCATTTTATCTCTGGATAAGTATAAATTAAATAATCCCTTTTGTAATTAAGTGCAAGGAAACAGATGACCAAACACACACACCAGGACAGGCTCTGCCACACTGACTCCTAAACACACACACCAGGACAGGCTCACACCAGGACAGGCTCTGCCAAACCAACACCCAAAAAACACACCAGGACACCCAAACACACACACACACACAGGACAGGCTCTGCCACACGGACACCCAAACACACATCCCAGGACAGCCTATGCCACACCCACATCCAAACACACACACACCAGGGCAGGCTCTGCCACACTGACACCCGAACACACACACCAGGACAGGCTCTGCCACACCAACACCCAAACACATACCAGGACAGGCTCTTCCACACCAACACCTATACACACCCCAGGACAGGCTCTGCTACACTGATAACCAAAAACACACCCCAGGACAGCCTCTGCCACACCCACATCCAAACACACACACACACCAGGACAGGCTCTGCCACACTGACACCCGAACACACACACACCAGGACAGGCTCTGCCACACCAACACCCAAACACACCCCAGGACAGGCTCTGCTACACTGATAACCAAAAACACACAAACAGCAGGACACAATCTACATCACAGACATCTATATCAGGATGGATTTTTCACATTGCATTGTTATTTATACCCCCCTTAGTCTTTTTGCCCCTTGTGTATTGATGCCCCAGCCAGCACCCTTTTAGTATAGATTAATGTATACACCCTTGTATGATCGCCTCCAGCCACCGCTATTTCTATTAATGCCCCAGCAAGACCCTCCCTTTATTATTGATTTATGTGATGGACATGCATTTTTAACTACATACTTATCTCTTTGACGTAAAGACTATCATTGAAACATGAGTTCAAAATTACAGCTGAACTGGCAGTTTCGCTAATATTAGACCCTGCTGCTGATATATATATAAATATTAGATCCTGCTGCTGATAAATAGATTAATATTAGCCCCAGTTGCCGATATATATTAATATTAGTCCCTGCTGCCCCAAATACACCCTGCCTGTGCCATCTTGGTCCCCAAGGCTCAAACATCCTGCTAGTGCCATCTTTGCCCTTCCACAATTATACATTTATGATATACACAAACACATTAACTCATGCTCTCCCTCATTCAGACAACTCATCCACATATTAACTCATGCTCTCCCTCATTCAGACAACTCATCCACATATTAGCTCATGCTCTCCCTCATTTAGACAATTCATCCACATATTAACTCATGCTCTCCCTCATTCAGACAATTCATCCACATATTAACTCATGCTCTTCCTCATTCAGACAACTCATCCACATATTAACTCATGCTCTCCCTCATTCAGACAATTCATCCACATATTAACTCATGCTCTCCCTCATTCAGACAACTCATCCACACATTAATTCATACTCACTCATTCACACTTTACTTATTTCAATATTCTTACTACCCTCTTTCTCACTATGTACCCCCTCTCCCTCCCTCATCCCTTTCTACCCCCTCTCCCTCCCTCATCCCTTTCTACCCCTTCTCCCTCCCTCATCCCTTTCTACCCCTTTTCCCTCCCTTATCACTTTCTACCCCTTCTCCCTCCCTTATCACTTTCTACCCCTTCTGCCTCCCTTATCACTTTCTAACCCGTCTCCCTCCTCTTTCCCTACTCACCCCTCTCCCTCCTCCGCATAAAAAAAAAAGGCGTTTGAGGCTGCCCGGGACTTAAAGTCCCATTGCGGGACTGTCCTGGGCAATCCGTTGGGTGGTTCCAAATTCGGCGGGGGGTCAACAGGGGGGGGCAAGGAATAACCTAGGGGGGGCAATTGCCCCCCTTGCCCCCCTGTAGCGATGCCACTGCACAAAAAGGGCCTATCCGCGGGTGGAGGTCTTTTATTTTAAAGAGGACTAGGAGTGATTGTAAGACTGCTGAGATTTTATACCTAGGGGGTTTTGTAAGAATGACAGCTCTGCTGCTAAGCGACCAATATCTTAATAAACATGTTAATGTATTTATAAGTCATAGGGAGCATTGAGGAGAAAAATAAAATGTAACATATGTATATTTAACTTCTCTTTACATGATACAGCACGTACAGTTGTGTAAAAAAGAAAGTACACCCTCTTTGAACTCTATGGTTTTATATATCAGGGCATAATAACAATCGACTGTTCCTTAACATGTCTAAAAATTAATTTAATACAACACTTTCCTAAAGTGTAGTTTTTCGCACATGGCTTCTCCATTTTTGGTTTTTTTCTGCTCAATAAATTATGACACATTGTAATATATCATGTGTTTATCTGAGGTTGTATTTACCTAATTTTTGGACCTGCTAAGGAACAGATGATTGTTATTATCTCCTGATATGTAAAACCATAGAACTCAAAGTACGGTAGGTGTACTTTATTTTCTTTTTTTTTTGTATCTGGTGATATTATGAGGAACATAATCTATAATCTATATAATCTATTTCACCTGTTTCAATATGCCCCTAATAGTTTAGATGGATTTTAGATTTCCTATCATTGTCAGTTTACCTTGAATTAGACATTAGGTCAGCAGTTATAGGTTATATAAAAGTTTTTATTTTAAAGTAAAGTATTTCCTACTCAGTGGAAGTTCTTACACCAAAGAGTTGAGCGTTTTAGCTAAGGGGATCATTGAGAAGGCTCCCAATCTGAAACTAAGGTTCTGTGAATGAACGATCCACGAAGATAGACATGAGGGGACATTTCCTCCATTAACAGGGATATCAGGCAATGTGTAACTTGTACCTATCACTAAAGTTCCCAAGGGCAATACGTTTTTGCCTATTTTCAGACACAGGCATATTTTTTTCTCCAGCTCTACCTGTCACCCAAGTTAACATGCTAGGTGTTGTCTTTTTAACCACTTTATGGTCTGTGCATATTAATTTAATCATAATCATATGCAATGTACTCTGAACCTTTCACATTTACTCACAATCACCATTACAGCCTGAAGAGTAAGCACAAGAATTAGTAACATTTCAAAACTGGCAATAAAGAAAAGCTTATATTTAATTTCTGTTTTGAATTTGCCAGGGACACTTACCAAGAATATAGCCTGACAACCAGGAGCCTTTGCTGACTAACCCTTGAATAAAGCGGAAAAATACTACCAAAGGGTACGTTGGAGCAAAGGCCACGAGTACACCAGAAACAGCAGTGGTAAAAAGAGTGATTAATAGACAAGGTTTACGGCCAAATCTGGAGGGAAACACAAACATAATTATTATCGTTAGGATGTTCACATAATGTTATAGAAAGGAGGATAAACAAAAAGCCGAATCCTACAAGTGGCCTGCATTTTGTATCTTGTCAATACGGCAGCAACAGCTGGTTCATTATTTAACCCAGGGCTCGACAAATCCCAGGCGCCAGGTCGCCATGGCGACATAGAATTTTGCAGGGGTTAACATTTGTCCCCACAAGCTTGTGGGGACTAAATATCTGTCAATGCTGTGCTCCAATGGAACATCAGCATCGAAAGAGTTAAAAAAATGAAAAAAATTAATTTAAAAAAAAAACAAACAGCACTGACCTGAAAGTCCAGGGTGCTTCCAGGTCAAACGCTGTGAGTTTAGTAAGTGGGCTGACGATGATCGGATCACTCCTGACCAACTGTTAGTTTAAAAAAATCCTGGCTCCTAACTTTTTTACCTGGCGCCTAGATTCACAACAAATTTGTCAAGCCCTGATTTAACCCATAATAAATGACAGTAAAAGTATCCTGACCTATCCTAATTACATGTAAAACTAGACAATTACAAGCTTTAACAAATGATAAAGTTTATACATTTAATAGGATAAATGCTAAATAATCCTGATGCAAATGCATCCCACAGATGTTGGCAAAGGCATTATTTGGCAATGATTTCAAGTGCTCCTGTCCTGAGATGCCTCTACCTGTTAAGGTCAATTCTTCCCTAAAGGGAACTCACACCCACTTTAACCCTTTTTTATAATAAAAAATATAATTGAAGATAATATATTGTTTATAAATATGAGGGCAGGCAATTCACTAGTTAGACACAGCATGCGCCAATCAGAAAGGCATTGTGTGGACAGTCGATGGGGATGGAGCTTACTGTGCAGCCTACTTAGCATTATGCTACAGATTCAATCTACCAAAGCAGCATCATCAGCATGACAACACACAGGAGTATATACTTGTGGTTAGCAGATATCTACGTTATGGTATAGTACACATTGGGTACGTACCTGTCAGCAATGTATCCGATGAACAATGATCCAAAAAAGAATCCAAGATTTACGAACGATTGAAACAAATCCATCTTCCATGAATCAGCACATACTAGGTTAAACTGCATCCACAAATGCGTGTTTTCCATTAAACATAGGTCACAATATACACATTTGATTTTTAAATAGTAAATAATATGTATTTTCAAAACTTTTATGGAATCATTTTTCATTCCATCCTTATTTTTACTTTACTTATAGAGATTTGAAAAATTGTAGACCTGATCTCAAGTTATATCATGGTAGACTCAGACAAGCATCATATTTTTACTCTTATCTTATCTTTACACAGTAATGCTGCCTCATACTTTTTCAACTTACAGATATGCTCTGTAGAAGCAGTTCTGTCATATTTAAAACAATACAATTTAAATAATTGTATGCTATATTGTTTAGTGTACTGGTTATTCTTAATCCTGTTAATGTATTTGATTAAACATTGTATGGCCATTTGTACCAAAATTTGGGGTTTCTATGTAAGGCTTTTTTGGAGGCTAGCCAGATAGGTCTATACACACATTGCGAAAGAATGACAGCCCTTTAGAACTTAATTGCTTTCTAGCAGATGTTTTACTGCCAATAAATATTTACCTTATGGACAAATGGCTATCATCTAAAGGAAATAATCTAGCTATATATTTTACACATCAAGGCTAGTATACAAAATTACAATGTACCTCTGTAACAATAGACGATCCTGTAGTATCATAAATCCATCCATCCTTACAGTCAGTAACCGACAACCCATCACTGCTAGGTGTTGTAATATCAAATAAGGGATCTATACAACTGAGAGATGTCTTGTTCCAGTCAATATCATACCGGACACACTGACTGGTATAAGTGAAGTCTGTGCTGCCTTCCGGTCTTGGAACTGTATAATTAAGCTCTTCTTCTAAACTCCATCCACATTTCCTCTGTAGGTCCACAAGTCCAGGTTCCACACATCTGTATGGAGGCACAACCCCTAGAAAAACAATACCCACATAGATTGGGCAAAATACAACAGAAATCATGCACGTCAGAAAAAATATCTGCTTCTGGAACAAGCCAAATTTTCCAATGTGCTCCAGGGTGTCATCGAAACTTGTCATCTTTGCTTGAATATTCCAACTTAAGCTGTAGAGTTTGTAGCGCCCAAGACTTGAATTTGTTTCCTTTATGTCTAAGTTTATTAATGGCTCACCAGTTACAAGATGTTTGGCTGAGGTGAACTTGCTTCATCAATGGCTAAACTGGTGAGTTTAATGTAGAAAAGAACAAATGAGCACAGTAAAGAAAAAATAGTGGGTTAAATTTGACTGGGCAGACTTCAAAAGCTTTTCAATCATTTCTGCATAAAGAGTAACAGGAAAAACAGGTCTTGAAATCATACATTAATCTGAGAGTGCTTTATCAGGTCTGAGTCTCCATTGGGCCCTTGGGCAATATGGGTTATCAATATGGCTTCCTTTATACCTTCAACTAAACTGTATAACAAATGTACCAGTTTCATAGGATCTGGGACTTCGATGTTCTCATTGTTTTAATCAATATATTTTATTTCATTTATATTACTAAAATATGTTTAATTTCATGATAATTATGATCTCTGTTTTTTTCACAAAATGATCTTCATAATTGTGAGCATTCCAAAAAAGTAGAAGAGCTAGTTTCTAGACTCCCTTGTTTGTATATTCATACTACCTTATTCATAAATAGAAGTAGCTACATTGTGGTATTCTCATTTTTGTAGGTTATATGCATGTGAATATGTTGAAAGGTAAAACACCAAAGGTTCCAAAAGTTTATGTTGAGCAAAAGTAGTGTTGTGTTTGCGCTTCCATGAAACTACTCATGTAAAGGTCTTAGCTTGGTTTAATGTTAGGTCATGTCAAAGAGGGAGAAAACATTTATGACTATTGTAGGTGTGACAACTATTACTATTGGGACAACACAATATCAGTGAGGTAAACCTAACCTGTCGCACGATGGTCTAAACCCAGGTCACGTTCCCTATTAGTGGGGGAACAATCCAACGCTTGGTGACTGCTGCTTCACAATTATAGGAAGGATCAAAAAAGCGACGTTGCTAGGTTTCTCTATTGTAGGTGAAAAGTAAGTACGAAAGTATTTCTTATTAAAATGCAGCTTAAAGCAACAGAATTTTCAGGCCTTGTCTCACTAGCCTTTGGAAAAAAAACTGGTTGTATTTTTGTTACTACTTATATTTTGTAATAGATAGAAAATCTAAGTCATCAGTTATGTCACTGAAAAAAACAAACAATTAAGCTTCTGACTTTACTCAGTCCCAAAAAGACGGTATGGAACAGCCACCCTATTTTATTTTAAGTTTTCTTTATTCGTATACACCTGTATAATATCTCCATGAGAAACACTACAGACTATCGCCTGTCTGTCTCCTGTGCCGGTGTCAGCCCCCCGGCTAAGAAACATCCATTCTCATGTAATGGACAGGCTCACCTGTGGTTCTCACTGAACCTGTGACATCAGGTCGCAGAAGAAACCGCTTGAATATAGGTTGGAAAGCTCCTCAAGACACACTTAAAACATTCTTTCCATTTAATTCATGTTTACATTACTTTTGCCTGTATTAATGAGTATCCTCTACATTTGTTAGATTAATCATGAAAAAGGTTAACTTGTAAAATGTTTAACAAATGTACCAGAGCAAATCACCCTTCTGTTTATCATTACTATGGACTACAGTAAAGCTTCACATTTGTCTGCTTTGTGCCAGTGTGGATGTCCCCACCCATGCAATCTCAAGTACAATTATTCTTCCCAACAGTCATGCCTGATTTATTTTCTTCAGGGATCAGTAAGGTCAATAGCGAGAAATGCTACTTGGTTACTTTTGTGGTTAGATTTGTGAGTTCGAGGGTCCCAATAAAACAAATGAAAATGAACGCTAAACAAAAATGTCATTAGAGAACGTGTTCATTGGTTTACCCCGTCTCCGCACTATTACAAGCCGTTTGGTGCTCTTTCAGCTGGGAAGGTTCCAAGCGACTGTATGTAGGGTAAATCCTGAACTTTATTTGTGATTAATCGGAGTCACTTTAAATGATGGCATGTGTGTGATGACTTCTATTTAACATGAGTTTGAATGTGCTTGGTTAATTCTGAACACAGCCACAGCCCCAGTTATAAGAGGGTGTGTACACTTACACTACCAGGTTATTGTGAGTTTTTGTCGTCCCCCCCTCGATTTCAGTTTGTTTTGCAGTTGAATTATTCGCGTTATAGGTCACATTAAAGGTGAAAAATAGACTTTTTATTTCCACTGTATATGACCAAAAGTTTGTGGGCACCTGATCATCACACTTACATTAGATTGCTGAACATCCCATTCGAAAACCATGAACATTATTAAGGAGTTGGTCTCCCCTTTGTGGCTGTAACAGCCTCTAATCTTCTAGGAAGGCTTTCCATAAGATTTTGGAGTGTGCCTGTGTTAATTTGTGCCTATTCAGCACAAAAAAAAAAAAGTTTGCGATCTTTGGCACTGATGTTGGATAAGAAGGCCTGATTCATAATCCATGTTCTGTGTCATTCTAAATGCGTTACATGGGGTTTAGGTCTGGACTGGAGTCCAGTTCCTACACGCCAAGTTTGTCAAACTATGTCTTTGTGGACTTTGCTTTCTGTACAAGGGGTGAGGTCATGCTGGGACAGGCAAAAGTTTTCCCCAAACTAGTGCCGTAAAATTGAAAGCATGCAATTGTCTTAAATGGTTTTATATGATGTAGCATTAACATTACCCTTCACTGAAAATGAGGGGCCTAGCTTAAACCTGGACAAACAGCCCCAGACCATTATCACTTCATTATCACTCCACTAAACATTACATTAGGCACTATGCATTTTACTGGCATCCTCAAAAACCCAGATTCGTCCATCAGAATTCCAGAAGCATGATTCATCACTCCAGAAAACACGTTTCCGCTGCTCCAGAATACAGTGGTTATGTCATTTGCACTAGGCCTCCTTTAATATTGATTGGACCCTGAGCAAACATAGGGGAGGAGTGCAATACTATGCAGATTGCATAGCAAATTAATTGCGTGGGTCGGGCCGAGTGACCTGAAACGGACGTGTCAGTCGTAACCAGGGCCAGCTTTAGGTGTTCATGCACCCTGAGAGGGTCACTCCTTTGGTGTCCCCTCCTTCAATTTGCTGCACCTCTCTTTTTCTCAGTCATGTAGCTCAGGTATAGGTCAAATAAACACATTGAAACACAGCATTGCAGGTATAGAGCAACTGAATAAGACATACAAACCCTGAATTTGCAGGTATTAATAACATGTGAAACATAGCATTGCCGGTACAGAGCAACTAAATAACACACAAACCCAGCCTTGCAACTATAGATCAAGTGAAAAATCACAAGCAAACAGCGTTGAATGTATACATCAACTAAATAATGCATGCAGACCCTAAATTGCAGACATAGTTTACAGGTTGTAAACCCCAAAAGCCAGATTGCAAAACCCAGATTGCACACAGGATGTGTCCCAGGATCTAGAATACATCCACAGGACCTGCCTAGCGCCCAAATTGGATGCAGCATGTCTGTGCTATCATTGCCTCTCACTTACACAACCATGCTATCACATAAATACTCATTCATTCACACAGTGAGGTTACTGAAAGTGATTATTTTATTGTAGAAAGCCACAGTAACTCAGGGGTGATAGTGTCATAATAATATAATGCCTTACTCGTTTCAAGCTACACAGATCTCTTAATCACCCTTATATGGACCATATCGGTTTGCAGACAGTTTTAGAACAAGTTATAATAAGGGTTATCTGCAAACAAAAAGGCTGGAAGGGTTGGTTGAAAGTTACTATACATTTATACCAATATTTTTTTTCCTGGTTCATCTCCTAGCAGAAGTTAGAGACACCTCCTCCTGACTGAGGGGACCAATGCTTGCGTTAGCAACCTTACATAAATGGGCAGAGAGCATATCTTCACCAGCTCGGACAATCAATTTCTTGGCCAATCTAAATTAGTATCACTGATGCACTGGTTGGTGCAGGGCCAGTGGAAGTGGTGGAAAAATATAGGAAGCAGACATTTTGGTCCTCTGGCAGACCACATAAGGGCCAATCTTTGGTGTAATAGTTCCAATAGTGATGTACAAGTAAATGTTCATTGGTAGGATACACATCTCCTGACACAAAAAAGCTAGTTCATTTCAACTTTGCTTTTAATGAATTTGCTCAATGGTTTTATATTACATTTGGATCAAACATGACAGAAATGACAACAAATTAATTGTTTCAATAAACCCAAAGAAATGATCTGGAAGGTACAAGAATGAACCATCATGTGATGTACCGTGTTTTTGGGCATACACCCGCATATTTAAAATGTGTTGCTCACCCAAAAGTGTTTTTTTTTTTTTTTTTTTTTTTATAAACTTTCTTGACGAAACAGGTATGTAAAAGCAGTACCAAAACGTGTTTGTCTTGCACAGCATTTCTGCTAAAGTAAGTTAGTAAATACTTTTCTGGTTAAATTTGTTTACGTATTTGTAGGATATATGCATTTAAATTGATAAAATGCGGTTTCCGTTTCATGGTAGAACCTGTGAGAAATTGCTTAGTTGCAATTTAAATTGCAGCTGAATAAGCCTCCTAAAAAAAAAAAAAAAAAAAAGCTGTACCATTAATAATACTTGAAATACCGTGTTATACATTAAGAGCAACCACAATCACATTTTCCCAGAAACCTTAAAGGGGAACAGTCGCCTTAGTGGACTATAATATCATAAATAAATATATATCCTATACCTTTTGTCAGTTTCATTATTTTGGAGATATTTAGTTAGGGCTCATTTAACTCAGGAAAGCTACGATAAAAGCAGTGGGATATGGATGCTGTAGATCTAGGAATGGCCCATTAGTACAGATACCTGTACCATGTATAACACATGTTCTGTGCTAGCTTCCATCAGAACGACCATCCATACATTTCTGCAGTCTACACAATGCACAGGTGTATGTGATGAGAGACTGGTGCCAAAGATTGCTGCTCCATTGTAGATGGTCCCTCTTAAAGGTAAAATACCAGGCCTGAATATGCCCTGGCTAAAGTTGATAAAGCTAGCACGTCCAATTAGTTCCTTGGGTGTACGCTCCCTTTTCCTTGCAAAGGCTGCCTGGACAACTTAATAAGGGAGGGTGTTCATTAAATTAGATAAATTAATAATTATACATAACCTGAGAACGGAAAACAACTGCTCCCATAGGTGGATTTTTATTACATTACTTATTTTGAACATAATAACTCAGGCTTAAATGACAGATCTCTCTTTCGCTAAGGTTATGTATACTTCTGAATCACACAAGTACCGGTTATAATACGTTCTGCACCTCGTATTCATCAAACGTGTGTCTGCCATTAATACCAAAAAATCTCTAATGTCCCTTTAACATTCAAACAAAGCAAAAGAAATAACTAGAAATAATAGATGTGTTAACAAGATTTCTCAAATGAGGAAATATATACCCTTTAAAGTGTAATTTAGGATATATGAGTGGAAAACATGGAGACCTTAAAAAAAAGGGCTCTACTTTCATATGCTTGCCTATTTATTTTTTTTGCATTTACAGGTCATTCAAGACTTGTTTAGCTTGGAGTGCTACACAAACTTTCATTACATTACTATTGTAAACTAGCAGAATCTGTGAACTACACAACATTCTTTAAGGACCATTGAACAAGCCAATTTCAAGTGATAAAAATTGGCATAAGACTACGTCATCTCTAAAACGGATTTAATGAAAACAAAATAGAGGCGGGAGACATTTTGCTGTTGGGGGAGCCCGTTGGCCTAAGTGGCAAGGGAAAATGTATCAAGTCCACTGCATCTTGCCCCCCTGCTGACTGCCTAACAAAGGTCCTCCATGTGTGCAAATTAAGGCTAATGTAAATATTGTATTTAAACATATAGGAGGATAATACAGCTTTCACTGGTTTGTCAGCTAAAATATAGCCAAACTTCCAGACAAGCTGACAGGGATAAAAACACTGTCCCATTAAGGTGTATGCTAATCCAATTCAAGTTTTTAAACATATTTTCCAATACATATGCATTTCAATACCTTTCTTTTACAGTTTGATGTTGTGCACAAAGCAGCAGATTCCAGACTATATATACACATACAATACATACATATATGTATACATATATACACACACAGACATATTTTCGTAGCAAATGTTAATTTTTCATGTAATGCTTCAAATGCTAACAAAAGGTCATTATTATCAAACAATGCAAGCTTAAATTACAGGCCTGACTCAAGCTCAAGTACCAGTTGTACAAGAAGAGTGCATTTACTTTGGATTCTTGGATCAGTCCCATACAATTAATATGATTTTTGAAGAAGACCCTGCCGGCAGGAAGAACTTGCTGCTGTTTATTCAGCCAACCTGAGTTGTGTGTACTTCAAGTGAATAAATAAAGAGGAATTTGAAAAATCCCAGTAGTTAAATTGATTGTTGTGTCACTCCTAGCAAAGAATTCAAAAAACTTGATTCTGTTTTTTAGAATTAGAAGGTACAGTCAATGATACAAGAAGACGCCAGCTCTCATGATAAGGTAAGAAACATACAGCAACATATGGCCATCGGGTTCTCCACAGATTACTGAATTGTCCAAAATCTTTCAAGCTGATCATTTCAAGAATCTTAAGAAAAAAAAAACAATGAGCTGTGCAAGGGAATTTAAGCCACTATTCATCATGGTAAATTGAAGGCCTTTTCCCTTTCTTTAATAATATTTTTCTTTCCAATAAAGTCAAAAGTAAGCAAAATAAAATAAACACATAAAATACAAACCCCATCTCCCGCAGGAAAACTCATGTTTAGTTACATATTTTTGGTTGCGGTAGCTTTGTCCATTCAAACATTTTTTTTTATTTTTTAGGCACAAAGGAATAAAGGAAAGGTAACCAATGTCTCTAGATGTTAAGCAGGTCCTCATCACTGTCATCATGAAAAGAAGCTACATTCATGCCATCCCCTTTTACACTTTGGCTGGACCGGGTTTTTCCTTTCTTGTCTTTCATTCCATTTAACACCCCTATCAAGTTCTCATCACTACCAGAACGGTACTGGTTATTTGGCCTGTTAGAATTCTTCTCTTTGCTCCTTGTAGAATTAACTCTGACTTCTGGTACTGTCAAAACTTCATCTTCACTGTCCAGATCATCAATGTGCAGCGAAGTAAAGGCTCCAGGTTTAGTACATCTGACGTGCCCATTCTCATGATGGGGTTTTGTGTGGTTAGAGGACACTTCTTCCATGAGCCAATCAGTTTCATTTTCATCTGCATCATCTTCTGTATTGATCTGCATCATTAAGAGGAGGCAAAGGGGTTCAATTTCAGCGCTAGATGTTTCTAGATGAGTAAAATATATAAATCCTTCTTTCTCCTGGCTGGTTATGTTAACATGAAAGCCTGAAATACTAAAAAAAACTCATGTCTTGATAACCTTAATCAACCAGCTTCCATAAATCATGTAAACAGGAAGATGGCTGTGTACATTTACATTACTATATATAGAATATAAATATATATATATATATATATATATATATATATATATATATATAGTTTTCCACTATATAGGTTTATTTAGTATACTGAACTATAAACTGTAAAGCACAGGAAAGGGATAGATCCACTTTGTCATTTTTTGTCTACAGATTTTTTTTCTAAATAACCTATGTTAAAAAAAATAATACAGAGAACTAAAGATCGGTGAAGGGGTGTGTGACATTCATTACCTTGCTGTATTTGTAAGATACATTTGAACTTCTCCTGCAGCAGCTGGATATCTTGTACATTATAGTGTCCCTACAAACAACAATAAACATCAACAAAAATAAATTGTACACTAATATTTTAATATTTGTTAAAATGCTCTCACACCATATTTTAGCAATTTTTAATCCATCTTAAAAGTTATATTAACAAACCACATAAGAAGTGGAACTTGTTATTAGCACTTAACTGGGTTTTGGAACAAGGTCCACTACCACGGACGGAGAGGACAATCTGCAGTTTGGGCTAGCACTAATGTTGCACATATGAATAATTTAATGGTAGCAGGAAAGACATGAAGTTCCCCAGAAGGCTGCTTGGCCATGTCAAAGAGCTCTCGAGTAACCGTAGGAAAAGGATTGCCAAAAATGAAGAATGGTTAACAAAATCTTAGTACCATAGACTGGAAACGAACAATGTGCTATGTGATAATAAATAAGTGGAGACAAATGCAGATGAACTCAATGGATCAGGATGCGGACTAGTTTTATGCAGAGAACGCTTATAAAACTCCAAAAAAGAATTTAATCAAAAAGGCAATGTTTGAGAATACAATTATTATGGTTGTTCAGCTTGAGAGAATCCAGCAAAACGTAGAGGGGTCCTAAAAAACTTTAGTCCGTAGTTAATAATAATATGTACCAAATGAGGAAATGCCATTGAAACTTGCTTCTACTTCTCACATATTTCATTAATGTCATGTTTATAGCATTAACTATTTACCTTCGTTCCTTCTTGTGAAGCAGCAACACGACCAAACAAGCAATAAGGATCACCAGTAGTACACTCAATATGGCACCTACAGCTTGGCTTCTCCCAGAAAGACCCTGGAAATTTGTATCTGTGTCTTCAGGGCTGTTAACAGTGTCTACACCTTGTGGTCTGCCATGCAAATAAAAGTAGGAAATTATCATGTATATGACATACATAAAAAAAAACACAGCCCACAGCAAAGGTTGTTTTAAATTAAAACAAAATTAACACAATTCATTGTAGGTCAACAAAAGACCGGAGAGCCTGGGATGTAATTAATTGTGCCCGTAGAGAATTCAGCATTGTTAATTTTAGGAAAAAAAACCTGGCAATTTAGTGTCCCAGGAAATATTAAAAGTACCTTTGTGAAAACGTTAATGTGCATTCATTAAACCTCAAAGAAAAATTGCCTACCTTTCATAGAAGCTAAAGCTCTGCACACTGCTTGAAGCAGCCACTCAATGGCAAGAGTTACCACTGAAATCAATAGGAACGCTTTCCACATATTTAAATGGTGTGTCTCATTAGACCCACTCCGACACTCCACCACTACACTTCAGTACTGGAACTGACTGATTTTAAGTTAGTCTAGTGTCAGGAGATGCAGAGTCATGCAGGGCAAACTGCCGAGGGTGGGGAAAGGGGCAAATGCATTCAAGGTGATTCTGCAGAATCCCCCAATCCCTGATTGCATTTGCAAAAGAGACTTCACAAATATTTAAAGGGACCAGTCAGCTATCACATGCATTAAAGTGCATACGATGGCTGGAGTGTTTACATCTGTAAAACTGTCTTTAGGTTTGAAATATAAGGCTCAATGATATATTTTAATTCAGACAAAATGAAAGCAGTTTGTACAAATGTTGTCGGAATGTCATTTATGAAGCCAAGTTCTAGGAGCCTAAAATCAAAAACTAAAATTGAGAAATATATATATATTTTTATATATATATATATATTTAAAATAAATATTTAAAAATAATCTTGTCTGGCATACTACTTTTGAGAGCTTCCTATGCAATTCTGAAATGTATTAAATATAAACATGGGGAGCAACCAGACTGCTGTGCTCCACTAAAGGACCAAAATGTCATTGTGGGTCAGAGCAGTTACAAACAACAAAGATAAAAAACAAACAACAAAAAAAACAAAGATAACTTAGCAGCAACAGAACATTGGTTTAATTCTGTACATCTAACTATATTGGAATGATTATGGCACGGTACTATTGCGTCTTTCCCAACACAAACGTTATAGTGTACAAGTTCTTAAATGTTCACTTACACCAAAGGACAGACTGCCGATGTGTACCAGGTGAAGATGTATTGGCAATCTGTTGTTTCATGAAAGAATTCTGGATTTCCCTCTCCCACCATTAAGCTGCAATGGAAGATAATGGTGGAGGTTGCGTTCTTTGACTTATCTTTACCGCACTTTGATTTTGAAGTGAATACAACATCCAAGTCATCATCTGAAATAAAATGCACAGATAGGTCAGATAAAATAGAAAGATTTGGCGCTGCCATAAGCACGGTTTGTTTCACAAGGTTAAGTACTCACCATTAAGGTAGTATTTTACCGTTTCTGAAGAACCCACTGCCCTGGCGAAGTTGCCATTGGTTTTTATCTGGCACACACTGGCTCCATTGCATGTCTGTTGAGGTGAGTTTCCTGTCCCAGAAAGTTTAATTTCGTACACATACTGATCATTAGCTTCATTCCGAAGTACATCGCCTGTAGCATTATATGATCTGCACAAAACACCACAATCAGTTTCACTATTGTTATTAAAGTTTCAAGCTCAAAAAAACAATTTAACGAGTCTAGTTTTATTTGCAAAAGTATTGAGGAAATAAATCATTGCAGCTTCAATCGTTTAAGCTTGTGGAGAGTATTAGGGTTTGGGACACTTTAATCCGCCTCAAGCAAATGGATTTTAGTGTTACTATTTACGAGGAGGGTACCCTACAATATTTCTGCACTATGACTAATAACCTAAGGACAACCGAATGACCACACAGTTGTTGCACCAGAAAGATTACTGACTGGCTTTGTTTTAATCTGCCTGTACAGTAAAGGGTTTGTTTCTGTGGTGACTTAAGAGTGGTTTCAAAAACTACCTAATAGCAGGAGAAAAGTATAATATATAATATTGGCTGGTTGTATTGTATGTACCTAATGTATCAGTTTGTAAATAAAAGATAATAATAATATGTAAACAACACAACTAGTCCTGTATGTAAGCAAGAGTGGAAGACATTAGGATATTGATAATTTTAATATATGTAAACATTTTGATGGAAATGGTTTCTGTTGAACAAGCTACAACATGGACACAGCAGCTGTTGCCTAGAAGCTGTATTTTCTTTTCTTTTTTTTTACTAATACTCATGGATTTTCCTTTAGTACTAAAATGTGTCGAAACATTTTATGTGTCACACAAACCTTGATTATATAGAAAAGAAATCAAAATTAAACTAAAATCTAGAAAAATAACCCAAGATTTCACTTACTTGAAATAAATGTTGGTAAGGTTAACATTTATTCCATCTTTTACATGAATTATGCCATTTACCATCTCCACTTTCTTTGGGGTTATGGCACAGGCTGCTCTTGTTTGCCACAGAATGTGATACTCACAAGCGTCTTCATCAAATCTAGAACACAAGGCAAATTTAATTAATTAATCTAATAAATACTGAGCCAAATGCAAATCACTTACAAACATGATCTTTGGCTGGAAAAGTTGGGAAAGAAAACCTAACATCCCAGACGACGCAGGTAATAGCGATGTTATTTCTGGATGCCTGGCTTAGCATGGCAAAACTAGAGTAACAGAAAACCCAACACCACTCCAGTAGTTTGGCTGTTGCAAATGTCTGTATGCATGTAAGAAATTATTTCTGGTGTCCAACTGCAAAGTTCAGAGATTGCACGTGGCTCAGAGCTGGAGCTCAGGGGCCTCTCCACCTCTAAGTGATGCCATGTGGAAAATGGGGGGAAGTTAGACCATAGAGTGACCTTATATTTGGAAGCCTCAATCAGTAATTACATACCAAGCATTACTTTTAAACTTACCTTTGGAGGGTTGGTATGCCGACTGTATGTGAACATTTTAGTTCCAAAGTGGTAGAAAGATTTTTGCCACCTTTACACTGATCTCCATTTGAATATCTCACGAAAACAGTGTTACCTTATGGAGCCATAAAAAATAAAGAAAAATTAAAAAAGGAGTCTACAAGGCAGAGGAATCATCATGTTCTGCTGTATGAAGTGAAATCTAACACTCAAATGTAAAAACATGAACCTGGATTCTATTATCCTTTAAATGATTTAAGACTAAAAAGTTTAACAAAAATGTAATCAATGCAATACAGTAGATTGGATAATTAACCCCTTCAATCCCAGGGTTTTTTTGGTACCTCCAAACCCGGAGCAATTTTGCCATTTTTGCGCTATGTCGGTTCAGAGATTATTCTCTTTTCCTGTGAATAGTGTACCCATGTAAACTATATATTGTTTTTTCAAGGAGAGATATAGCTTTCTTTTGATACCATAGTTGGATGATTAGCTGAAAATTTAGAATGAGAAATTTAGTAAAAACTAGAGAAAATTAGAAAAAAAATGATTTTTCTAACATTTTCCCTCTGAATCCTCACAAAATTAGGTAAAGTGATGGAAAATCCCCTCCAAATTTATCAATTCAGGTGTCCTGATTTCAGAAATACCTAATTTATATAGATTTTCCATACTTTCCCAGCACCAGGGAGCATACTATAAGGTATAAATATTTTTATGCCTATGGCTTAACGGGTTTGGGGGTTGTGAACGGGGGCAGGAGGGTTATACTGGCTAGATGTTATGCTAAGGCAATGGGAAGTAAGTTTTTTTAATAATTTTTTTATTATCTTTTTTTATATATATATATTTTTTTTATATATTTTATTTTAATTTTTTTTTGTATTTTTTATATATATATATATATATATATATATATATATATATATATATATTTTTTTATTACACAAAAATGGTTAGAGGACCTCTTAGGGACCTCCTGAACATGCCAGTGATGTCACAATGACGTCACAGCTCACATTATGTTTTTATTAATATTTATATTATTATTTTAATGATTTTTTTACTATTATTTTTTAAATGAATAAACTTTTTTTTTTCTTCTTTTCTGTTTCAGGACGGGAGGGGGAGTGAGAGACATGGTTTCTCACTCCCCTCCCCGCGATCCCCCTGCACCGATCACACTGATCTCTATGCAGGGGATATCCTGTCCTCCGATGACCTTCCGGGTTACGTCAGCAGTGACGCAACCCGGAAGGGAATGCCCGATCGCGCAGTTTGAAATGTAACAGCTCTCCGGCTTTCATGCCGGAAGCTGTTACAGCAGATTGGACAGCAGAAAGCCGGCAATGCCGGCTTCTGCTGTCAGTGGGGAGTCCAGGCTGTCAAACGACAGCCTGGTCTCCCGTGCAGCGGCAGGGATGTGTCCCTGACACTGCAAGAAGGGCTGGACGTACATAGGGGTTTCTTAATAGGCGGTTTTTGGACGTCCCGGTATGTCTATAGGGGATTGAAGGGGTTAATACACAATGTTTATATGCTACAGGCGTTTGCTCTCGGATGTATTTGGTTTCAGGATATTCTGAATGCATACATGCACATAATGGATTATTTACAATCATTTTTAATAATTTAAAGTGTTTTATGAAGAATTCAATGTAATAAATAATTCTAAAATAAACGCCTTAATTTCTTTTTAAAGGCGCTGTTCACTGTATTTTAAATAACATACAATTTTGCTATATTTTCTTTTTGAAAACATTTCAGCTGGGCCTCTAAATCCTGCCCTCTTTAAGCTTTTCTAATAACTCTCATCACACCTATCACACAGAATACCACACTCAATCACACTCACTGGTCTTCACCTTGAAGCTTTTCCGTTTCACATGCAGGAGCATAAAATGGTAGGTGGGTATACCAGTAGGCAGTTGGGCTGCTGTGACATTATACACAGGGGAGGAATGACAATGTTTCTAGGCAACTGTAGTAGAGCCCTGCGCGGGACTGCTTTTTTAATCCCGCTCCCGCAATGTGGGTGTTCCGCTCCCGCCACATTTGTGGCCAATCCCGTCCGCCACATTTGTGGCCAATCACGCCCGCCTCCTTACCCGATTTCCCGCGCAGTGCCGCAAGGCTGTCCTCGAGTTGTTCCCTCAGTGTCTCTTCTCTTGCTCCGCCCAGGAACAAGGCGGAGTCACAGGAAGTGACGTCATCACGTGGCTCCGCCTTGTTCCTTGTTAGATAGGAGACACTAATGGAGCAGCGAGAAGGCAGCCTTGCGGGACTGCGCTGGATTACCGGGACCCGCAGGTACAGTGCCTGACCGCCCACTCCCGCCCGCATGCCCCAGCAAGACCGCCCGCTCCCCCACGGGACCCGCCTCCCAATGCAGTCCTCTAAACTGGTGCATTTCAATACATTTGCCATGGCACAGCTGCCCTCCAACTTCCGGTTGCTTAAATTACATTGTGGCAAACAGAGCTCTAGGAAAATCCCTTGAGTGCCAAGTAAGAAAACAGGACAGAATAGAAGCAAACAACGCATTAAGTCTACAGTGTAATGAAAATAGTGCATTACCAAAAGACATACAGCCTTCACATTTAGGCTGTACAGTGAAAACTGGATTACCCCAAGGAGAAAGTCCACTATGCTGTTTGAAGCATTTACTTTCAGTGAAGCAGACATTGTTCAGACATGCCCTATAGAATATTGGGATCACTGGATTGGCTTTTCTGACATGTGTGATCCAAATCTGTAGATGAACATGGGCTACATTTACCTTCTACACGGAATGTCTGTGTGTGAACTTGTCCCAGGACCTTAACATCTCCATGTTGGCTTTTTCGGCACACACTGGCACTTGCAGAGCAACCAGGGGGACCGTGATTCACCCGCTGGCAAAGGTTCAGGTAGTAACTATGTACAAAAATTGACACGTGTCATGTCAGACCGCCTGCATATAAAAACTCTGTTCACACTGCCTATCCAGCCACCTTTTTTTGTTTTAAAGAAAAACATAAAAGACTTAAAGAGTTATTTTAAAATTCAAGAGCCGTGCACTCCAACTTCATTTACAATGATGTCATTGATACATTTTCTATTTTTAACTGCAGTGTATCAATGTATTAAATCCTTATAAATAAAAATGGAAACCTAATGGGGTTGTAAGTGCTTGAGTCTTTAAGGTTTTACTATAACTGAAATAATGCATTTAGGTATCTTCATATAGGTTGTGCTATTTGTCCGCCAATCAGTATATTTTTTGCATGCCTTATTGTAATCTGTAAACACAATTAGACATTAATTTGGTGCAAACAGCACAAATAGACAAATAGATTTGGTTAAGGTAAAAGTGAGATATTAAATGAGTTAGTTCAAACATTTTTATGTAACCACATATACATAATGAAGAGATCTACCCCTGGTCAGTCAAAAAAAAACTGGCTTAGCCCTTCAGATCACATATGTCCCTCTTCACTATGATGGCTGTTTACAGTACCAATGTGTGTTTCTATAGTTACTTACAAACTGCCTTCATGAACAAATGACCAGGAACCTGTCAGGGAGGAGAGCATCCTTAGATCATAGGTGTTTTGCTGATCTGTGAACTTGCATGCTACCATTCTTGGAAGACAAACAACTTGAGTCTTCCATTCAAAGGTAGCTGAACAGCCCAAAGATTCACTTAACAGTACAGGGCTCCCGTTTCCAGAGCTTTCATCACATTTAAACAAGATGGTTGATTGTCTTCTTTCAGATGCTGAAAAAGATGAATATATGTCAAACACAAATTGTTAACACTACGAACAAGTTACAAATTGTGCTCCACTGTGATAACGTGGGTTTTTAATACTGGCTCAATTGCACGTTCTGGTGCTAGCTCTAAGCCTGTGTTCCAGCATTTGCAATATTATATTGAAAAGACGAATGATAAACTCCCTTTTGAAAGAAATTTAAGAAATATCTGGACACTGTGCAATTACACTACTTACATAACAGTTCTCTAAAACTAATTAGGGGGACGTGCCTAGAAATATATTTATTTTTCTTAAAACATTTTTTTTAAACATAAAACCCAAGGCTGCATACAGTAATGTAGATTAGCATTGACAAAAACCTGGTGTTATCTTGTTTTGTATTAATAAATATCCTGTATTTGCAGACCTGGAGGCTGCCATTGATGTTGGTCATGTATTATTTTGGCTGACTCCCTTCTCGAGCACCACACTGAGCTGATTCTATACGGCAATGCTAATGAAGTCTGGACTTTCGCTAGGCAGAGTGTCAGGCTGGGTGATTGGTATTGAGACATTCTATTGCTTATGGCAAGGCAGTATAATCAGGAACTAGGATATTTGTCTAGTAGATTGGGATAAGATACAGCTGGAACCCATAGTCTAATAGACGTACTGACGGGAATTCCCCACTTAAAGTAAAGCAAGTTGACACCGCTACATAACACAATGGGGGTTACGTGGTGTTATCCCATAGCAGTCAATGATTAGGTTACTATGGCAATAAGAACACTACGTAAATTGTGTCTGACCAACTCTCCTGCAAATGGTAAACCAATATTATGGGGATTTTACCAATCCTCCAAAGTTAAATTCATATTTAACTGTTAATTTCTATCAAACGCAAAAATCACACATTTGGTTCACATCATCTATTAAAAGATTATGATCATAGCACTTACAGTTAACACAATAGCCCCATTTCCCATCCTTGTCATACTCAGAGGTTGTTGCACACCATGCTCGTCCACGCTCCTCACTGGTGCATGTATTATAGGTTTTTCCTTTGGACTTAAATGGAAGGACACACAGCTCACCTTTTTCAGTCACTGAAATCACACAAATAGGTCATATATAATGCTAGGCTTAAGCAATATACATAATCTCTGACATTATCTAGCTGTGAGCGAACCTGAAGTCTGTTTTATAAGGTTTAAGGGAGAAACCATACATTGATCCTAGCTAAGTGTAGCTTGGTACTGCCTGCATCATACCAAGAGGCGCAATGTGATCTGGTACTGTAACATGACAGTTAGTTAATGGCAAATTAAACCTAGGTTGATTCTAATATATGACACTTTTAGCGAACACTTAATAGTATACAAGACAGGGGGCTTCATATTTGCATTACTTCTTTACTACAAAACCTCCAGCAGCAAAGAATGGTTAACAGAACAAAACAACCAACCAATCAGGAACAGAGTCCACAAAAAGTAACTCCTCAGAACCTCCAACTTCCTCTTTGCTGCTAGCCTCCAGATGAGCACCCTCGATATTAGTGTGCTACACACGTTACGCTAGACTATGTCATTGTCTGAGTGACCCTCTTTGGCACCTTCGGGTGACCCTTGCGCTGTGATCGGAAACCAATTTTCTCTCTCTGTACATGTTTTGCAGATACAAGTTACCTATGCCTGCTGCCCTCCAGGCATGGCTGAAGTCTGCATTGGTCAAGTCCCTATCAGCTGCTCTGGCCCAAGATCTCCGCCCAGCAACGGATCTCCACGTTTGGAGGGATCAGACTCCGAGGGGTCGCAGCGATACGGCCGTCCTCGCAAGTGTCAGTGGACAGATGCCAAGCCATGGCTTAAGGGCAAGGCCCCCCTCCCTCACATCAGTCAACGTCCAGAGTTGAAGCAGAGGATCTTGAGGAGGAATATGAGGTGATCGACGAATGCTCTGCTGAGGTCTCAAGACAGGGGTCACCTGTGGCACAGCCCTCCTACGTCCACAAGATGGCCGTGGATTGCATTCATTCCACCTCCAAGGCATCTTCGAAGGAAATTCTGGATTCCGCTGGTCTCCCTATGTTCTTACCCACGAACCTTAAGGCATCCAAGGTCCTCCGAATGGACACCACTGTCCCATATTGCGGAGCTCCTCCGGTTCTGGCTGCTGCTGCCACTGGAGAAAGAGGCTCGCCAAAAGCTGCGTGCAGAGTGCCCGTTTCCTATGCTCCGTGACAAGTATGCCTGAATTAGACTCCACGTTTGTCATTTTTATGACTAGGAGTGGGAAAGATGCTGGTTGTAGCGGGCCCCTTGACTCAGATACTGTCCATGGCTGACAAGGCCATGTCTGAAAGCACCAAGGTGGACCCCTACCTGGATGCAACGCAATGTCTGTCTTCTGTGTAATGCAAATGCGGCCATACAGTGGATACAAAAAGTCTACACACCCCTAACAACACCAGGTTCTTGCGATGTTAAAGAATGAGACAAAAATCATGTCACAACTTTTTCCATCTTTAATGTGACCTATAACATGAACAATTCAATTGCAAAACAAACTGAAATATTTGGGGGGGGGCTCACAATAACCTGGTTGCATAAGACAGAGACGAAACGAGGCTTCCACATAAATTGCTTGGAACTAATAAAAAATTGACTCCCTGATGATTTTGTACATTTGTCCACTGACAAAGACATGATCAGTCTATAATTTTAATGGTAGGTTTATTTAAACTGTGAGAGACAGAACAAAAAAAAAGCCAGAATAATACATTTCGAATATGTTATAAATTGATCTGCATTTTACTCAGTGAAATAAGTATTTGACCCCTTTGCAAAACATGACTTAGTACTTGGTGGCAAAACCTGTCCTGGCAATCACTGAGGTCAGACGTTTCTTGTAGTTGGCCACCAGGTTTGCACACATCTCAGGAGGGATTTTGTCCCACTCCTCTTTGCAGATCCTCTCTTGTCAACTCGAACCTTTAGCTCCCTCCACAGATTTTCTATGGGATTAAGGTCTGGAGACTGGCTAGGCCACTCCAGGACCTTAATGTGCTTCTTCTTGAGCCACTCCTTTGTTGCCTTGGCCGTGTGTTTTGGGTCATTGTCATGCTGTAATACCCATCCACGACCCATTTTCAATGCCCTGGCTGAGGGAAGGAGGTTCTCACCCAAGATTTGATGGTACATGGCCCCATCCATTGTCACTTTGATGCAGTGAAGTTGTCCTGTCCCCTTAGCAGAAAAACACACCCAAAGCATAATGTTTCCACCTCCATGTTTGATGGTGAGGATGGTGTTCTTTGGGTCATAGGCAGCATTCCTCCCCTCCTCCTCCAGACACAGTAAGTTGAGTTGATGCCAAATAGCTTGATTTTGGTCTCATCTGATCACAACACTTTCATACAGTTCTCCTCTGAATCAAACCGGATTAAAATAGAAAATCAAGCCCCTTTATGCATTTCGCTGGATGTAGACGTTTACAGCGTCATCAGGAGCAAATTGGCAAGGGATCTGGTTTGGCTGGTATGCATAACTTGCTGATTTACTGTAAATTGCTTTACCACAACAACAGGCACTATTTTGTACACTTCTTTTTATATAGAAATACCTCATGAACCTAGATGATCTCTATTCCGTGTTTGAAGCCTTTATTGCACCTACACTTGTGAGTGCATCTTATTATTTACACTCGTTTTATGCATTTATGTATTACACTATGATTTGATTTTTTCCCCCCACATATGATCCTGCGCTATCCATTGCCTTGAGATTTGTATTACCGTATTGGCCCGAATATAGGCCGCACTTTTTTCCCCCACTTTAAGTCTTTAAAGTGGGGGTGCGGCCTATATTCGGGGTCTAGCGCCCGACGCCCGGGACATGCAGTCCCGGGCGCCGGACAGGCAGCGGGGTTAGGATACAGACCTGTATCCTACTGTCTGATACGCTCAGATAGCCTCCCCTGCCGGCACTTTCCACGGGGGGAGTACCGGCACGGGAGGTTGTCTAAGCGCATCGCACGGACGTTCACCGGCAGCGGCGATGCACCGTTGCCGGTGAACATCCGCACGATGCATTTTAACCCCCCTGACTTACCAGGGCAGACTCCCGGGTGTCTTGCAGGGCCGGCGGAAGACATCTACGCAATACGCGTATACAACTTCCGGTTCCGGCACTTCCGCTGAGTGCCGGCACCGGGAGTTGTATACACGATGTGCATAGATGTCCCCCTCTGGCCCCGTAAGACACCCGGGAGTCTACTCTGGTAAATCGGGGGGGGGGACAGAGTGGCAGCATATCGAGGGGAAGGACAGAGTGGCAGCATATCGAGGGGGGGGGAGGACAGAGTGGCAGCAAATCTTGGGGGGAGGGACAGAGTGGCAGCATATCTCAGGGGGGGAGAGGACAGAGTGGCAGCATGTTTTTTGGGGTTTTTTTAAAGAAAAAAACTTTTTCTTTAAAAAAGCACCAAACTTTTAGGGTGCGGCCTATATACGGGGGCGGCCTATATCCGAGCCAATACGGTATTTGGACACTGAGAGGAGTGTCTAGAATAGCTGCATTTACACTGTGGGTGTTTGATTTATTTTTACTGTGTGGCACATTGCACTTTTTCTTTGTCCCTGACATCCTTGGACAGCTCTTTGGTCTTGGCCACGGTAGAGATTTTGGAATCTGATTAATTGCTTCTATGGACATGTGGACAGGTGTCTTTTTTTTTATTTATTTTTACAGGTAACAAGCTGAGATGAGGAGCACTCCCTGTAAGAGAGTGATCCTAATCCCAGCTCGTTACCTGTATAAGACACCTGGGAGCCAGACATCTTGCTGATTGACAGGGGATGCAAATCAATTTATGACTTATTTGAAATGTGTTATTCTGGATTTTTTTGTTGGTGTTCTGTCTCTCACTGTTCAAATAAACCTACCATTTAAATCATAGACTGATCATGTCTTTGTCAGTGGGCAAATGTACAAAATCAGCAGAAGATCAAATACATTTTGTTGTTCACTGTACATCAACCACCTGGGTGTCTCGAGATCAAATCTCCTGTCAGATCTGACCGCGGACCTGTATCAATACTGCCTGGACAACAATTTTTCCATCAGAGCGGAGTACATTCCGGGGAAGGAGAACCTGGTGGTGGACTGGTTCTCCAGACACTTGAGAGACACCAGCGATTGGCGTTTACAACCCCACGTCTTCAGAGCTCTAGATCAAGCTTGGGGTCCGTTGCGGCTAGACCTGTTCGCATTCCGGACAAACTGGCAGAAGCCAGATTTCTTCAGTTGGCTACCGGATCCACCGTCTCTTGCAGTGGACCCGTTTCTCCAGGTGTGGCCAACCTCAGGGGCGTATGCTTTTCCCCATTCTCGATGATCCTCCGGGCTCTACACCAGGTGAGCAGATGTGAGCGGGTGACGTTGCTGTTGATCACTCCGTTCTGGAAGGCACAACCCTGGTTTCCTCTGCTACTGGAACTGTCATGTGCCGACCCGCTTTTGCTCCCTTCGTCTCAGGATCTGCTCCCTGACCCGGAGGGCAAGCCTCACCCGCTGGTGCTCCTCGATCAGCCATTGGTAGCCTGGATGGTTTCTGGGACTCTTGGGCACTAGAAGATCTTACCTTCAGGGGAGCTGGTGTTTAGAACAACACGTGGATCCCTTTTCGGCACCAGCGGTGATGGTTTTGAATTTCTTAGCGCATCTTTTTTCGCTAGGGAAATCATATCGGTTCAGCTGCGCATGTTCCGGACGCGGGGATGAGTGACTGGAAAGATCAGACTGTTTGTCATCTCCTCGGGGGGGTGTGGGTTTCTAGACCTCCTTCTTCGAGGTATGCAACTTTTTGGGAGGTTTCTGATGCTCTCCGTTCTTTAGAACCGTGGCCAGATACTGATGCCTTGTTGTTACGCTAACTTTCAGCGAAGCTGGCTCTCTTGCTTTGTTTGGTCTCCTTCCTTTCCCCAAATGTCATTAGAGTATTGATTTCACGTATAACTGTTTTTCTTCTACGGTGTCGTATCCCTATTTCCCTGGACGTCCTGGCGTGGCGCGGTGTGTTCCTGCATATTTCTCTGCCACGGCGAATCTGCAGTCGTTGTCTGAGCCCTTTGCTGATTTCTTATGTTTCTCCTTTCAAACCTTTGTAAGCTCTTATGGTTGCCAGGTGGATTAAGTGGATGGATCCTTTGGGGCACACTCGGTAAGGGGTGCGGCTATTGCAGCTTTTGACTTGGGCAGGTCTCTATGGTATATTTTTTCTGCAGCAATTTGGTCCAGGGAATCAACCTTTCGTACATTTTATTACCATCCTTCTGCGCATGCTTCTTTGCGTTTATGGGGTAGCTTTAAAACGGCAATATATCAAGCCTTCTGTCTTGCCATTATTTCCCTGTTTTCTCCATCCCTATGGCCCGCTGTTTTTTTGATTATCTGTATGTTTCACTATGAGATTTTCTATGATATATGTGGATGTTTCTACTGATGGATTCTTTGTGCTTAGGTTACGCTTTTATGTATACAGTTAACTTTCACAATGTTTTTTTTTCCCCACACACACAGCTTGATTACACTGGGAGGTTCTTCCAGATTATTTTCGGAAGTTCGGTTCCTGTGGTCCATGGTTTGTTTCGAGTTCGACTAATGTTTCTGTTTGTGCTACCTCTTTAGCACATCAAAGAAGAGGAAGTTGGAGGTTCTGAGGAGTTACTTATGGACTCTGTTCAGTTCCTGATTGGTTGGTTGTTTTTTCTGTTAACCATTTCTTTGCTGCTGGAGGTTTTGTAGTAAAGATGTAATGCAAATATTAACCTCCTGTCTTTAATAAAATTTAGATTAACTCTACACCAAGGCTAGAGTAATCCCCAATCCCCTGCTTACTTGAACCCATAGCCCAAAGTCTATGGGGTTGCTGCAATTCTGGTATTTAAAACTTATCTTATGATGTTTGCCAAGTAATGTTTAAAAGCAAGTATCAAGATGTATTTAAAATATAATATAAAAATATACTTCTTGTAATCCTAACTTGATTTAAAACATATATGGAAAACTAACCATTTTGATGACAATTTGGTATTACTGAGCTTTATCTGAGAAGATTTTTACCTGGTGGGCAGGGGTCTCCCCCAATGTACTGCAGTACTAGAGTCTTTTCTTGATGCAGATAGTTCATTTTCATGGTTTTTACGCTGCCAAAAGAGACGACTTCATTTGCTGATGTAAGGCAGACAGCTCCATTGCATTTACCAGTTGGCACGTTTGGTGCTGCTGAGCATATGCCAATGTAATAGGTGCTGGGACCAGAAGCCTGCAAAGACCAGGATGGTAAAGGTGTTACATGCAGGAGGACAAATGACTACGAATACTTCCAATTCTTCATTTACAGTATGTGGTCTTTCCCCCATTTATGAACACGTTTTGATACCATTTACTGTAGTAAAATGCATATGAAGATACAGATGTGGACCAGACATTACTATCCAAGATTGTTTTTCTTAAATTCTTATTTAATGCAACAGGACCTGCATACATACACACATTTTTCTTTTTTTTTGCCGATTATTGGTATTCCTTTGTAAGGACCACATACATATGCTAAATATAAATCAGCCGTGTAAAATTTATACATCTGGTATTCATTACCTTTATGAATGTACTTGGGTGGGTAAGTGATCTATGATCTTACTAGCAACATTTCTGGAATACGACAAATGCTTTTCTTACCCTGTAATCAACCCCAGAAAGGCTGGTCAAGTTAAACGTGTACTTGAGGCGCTCGTCTGTTAAAGTACACCCTGAATTAATCACTTCATCTGGGCACACTACTGGGGTTTCCCACTCAAATACAAAGTTACAGGCACCCATTTCCACAATTTTCGGCTTTCCCTGAAAAACAAGAAAAGTGAAATTTTTTTTAGCAGTTTGTGACCAGTTTTCTATAAAAAGGATATTATATATCTACCAGAAAAACTGTAGTATTTCAAGTTTATTGGGTAAATGTAACCTAGTTACACAGTACTTTATAATAAAAAAAGTTGAGTTTATTCACTATACTGTGAGATGGAATAAACTCACTCACCTAGCACATTTTGCTTGCAAAATGCACTCTTGAACGAGCAAAAAGTAATTCAAGATCACCCTTTGATTTAACAATTCATTATTAAAAGGGCCACATTGTCCCTTTTCAAAGGAAACACTCAACTAGGATGCCTTCATAATCCATGGTAAATTTTGTCTCTAGAATACATATCATCGTTCAGAAACCTATGGATCTTGCAGAAAAAAAACACCAGAAGAGTCCAGAAATTGTTTTCAGTCCATCAGTCTAAACAGCAATCAAACAATAGCGATAATTATTAGGCCCAGCTATAAGAAGTATAGTATAGTTGGCCTAGCAAAACACAAGTACATTTTTTGCCACGCTCTGGACTTACCAAATCAGTCCCTGCTTTACAATGAAATATGATGATGGAAGAATAGTTCATCTGTGGGTTTATATCACATGCTGTTGGACTATCAAGAGTAATTAGAACATTCTGAGTGGCTGGGTTAAACTGAGGAGGGCTGGATACATGTCCCACATCCTGTGAAGGCAACAAAAAAAAGCATAATATTTAGCAGGTGCTCACGCAGTCACATAAGAGCCTGTAATGAAAAATCTAGCTTCAGGGCAATGATTCCAGATTTCTAAAACGTATGTATGGACTTTGCAATGGTTGCTAATACTTGCAATTATTTGGAACAGGTAAGATAATACATAATTATAAATTATAATTTAATAATAACAATTTGGAGTTTCTGATAGCATGTCACTGACAAGAGAGCAATTTATATTCTGTAAATCTCATACAGCCGTATTTCAATGTGGAGAGTACAATTATTAGAGTGTTCTTAGATCGCATTAACCGGACAGCTTGGTGTCTTCCAGGTGCTCGGGTTTGGCATGTTGCTGATCGTGTGGACAGATTATTGGCCGGGCTGAAGAGGATCTGGCTGTCTTCGTTCATGTTGGCACCAATGACAAAGTTAGTGGGAAATGGAGGGTCCTAAAGAGTGAGTTCAGGGAATTGGGTAGCACGCATAAGAAAAGAACCTCCGAGGTAATATTTTCTGAAATATTACCTGTGCCATGCGCAACTGCAGAAAGACAGCGGGAGATCAGGGAGGCTGAAGACTTGGTTTAAGGAGGAGGGTTTTGGGTTCTTAGCAGCATTTATACCAAGAGGGGAGGATATTCGTGTAGATAGAAGGGTGGTTAGTGGGGTTAAAGATAGTAGTAGCATAAAGAATAAGGTTGCACCTGATGCAGATTGTTTTCATGAGAAAATAACTGATGGCAAACTAAATTATCTACTAGCTAATGCATGAAGCCTGGCTAACAAAATGGGAGAACTAGAGATACTTGCATATGAAGAACATTTTGATATAATTTGGCATTACGGAAACCCATGACTGGAAGTTAATTTAAAAGGCTATATACTGTTCAGGAGGTAGAGAGGAATTGGGAAAGGAGGGGGTGTGTGCTTTTATGTTAAACCAGAGTTAATGCCTCGTATAAAGGATTCTGCATGTCAGATTACCATACCTGAGAACTTCCCTTGCTGGACGCGGCCAGGACTGCCCCTGACATCAGGGGGCGGTCCCGTGACGTCGGTAGTGAGTTCCCACTGACGTCAGCGGGAAACAACCCCAAAGGAGAAGATGGAGGAACTTCTTTGCCGGCGACCAACCCTCCCACCCATATAGTGCTTGATTCATATATATATATATATATATATATATATATATATATATATATATATATATATATATATATATATATATATATATATATATATATATATATATATATATATATATATATATATATATAAATAGGTGAACTGGTGGTTCAGTATGCCTTCTGGCTTTAGGGCGGATGGCCTGGATTATTGTTAAATGTTAAAAAGTTAGTTGCACTCCGGGTTTGGGCCAAGAGTGTTAATATGTTACAAATCATTTATACCGTATTTGCTCGATTATAAGACGAGGTTTTTTCCAGAGCAAATGCTCTGAAAAATACCCCTCGTCTTATAATCGGGGTCGTCTTCTAATCAGACCCCAAAAAAATGCTGGCGCCATGCTGCTTACCGGTCACGAGCAGCGTCTCTTCTGTTAGAAGCAGGAGGACAGGAAGCTTGCAGCGTCCTCACAGAACTCTATCTCCCCCCTCCCTCCTCTGAGGGCGGGGCCAGAGAAGTTGCTACAGCCGGTCCCCTGCAGAAGTCTGCGAGTGGGAGATCTGCAGTTCAGGTGAGGGGGTGGGGGAGGGTTTTTGAGTATGTGTGAAGTGTGTGTGATTAAGGGAATGAATGAGTATTTAAATGTTTGTGAATGAGTGTGAGTGTGTGTGTGATAGCATGGATGTGTAAGGGGGGTGGGGGTTGTAGCATGGCATATGGAGGCTGTAATCCCACTGCTATCATCCCCAGGTTCCAGCATGTACTGGCTGCCTTGGCTTGATAGGAGTGTGATTGCTGTTAGCAGTTTGATATATATATATATATCAAACTGCTAACAGCAATCACACTCCTATCAAGCCAAGGCAGCCAGTACATGCTGGGTTAAAAGGCATATCATGGGGCTGAGTGGCATATAGGGGGTTAAAATGCATTTCTGGACCTCCAGAAATGCATTTTAACCCCCTATATGCCACTCAGCCCCATGATATGCCTATATACCTCCAGAAATGCTTTATACCCCCCCTATATGCCACTCAGCCCCATGATATGCCTTTTAACCCCCTATATGCCAGAGTGGCATACAGGGGTATAAGGCATATCATGGGGCAGAGTGGCAAATAGGGGGGTATAAAGCATTTCTGGGGGCAGAGTGGCATAACTGGGGGGGGCAGGTTGGCAAATAAAAGGAAATTTAAAAAATATATTTTTCTCAATCATAGCTTTTATTAAACATGAAAATAATTTACATTAATTAATATTTACTGGTAAAACTTTTTCCCTATAGGGTAGTCTTATATTCAGGCTTTTTGTTTTTTTCCTAAATTAATATTTTGATTTTGGGGGGTCGTCTTATAATCGGGGTCGTCTTATAATCGAGCAAATACGGTATATATGAATAAGTTATGGTTTATTGGTAATTGTATTACAAGCTAAATAAAAGACCACGGCCTGTTTATCCAATTTCAGTTTGTTGTCTTTATTATGCGACCATATGTATATTTTGTTTGTGTTTGGTTCTTTGTCTGTTTAGTTATATCCCTTACAATCACATGCACAAGTCAGAGGGCTCAGTGGCATCATGTGTCAAGTATAAAGATGCCAACAGAACTTGCAAAAGAGCTATTAGACTGGCTAAATTTAACAATGAGAAGATGATAGCCAAGGAGAGCAAAACAAATCCAAAAATATTTTTTTTTAAGTACATTAATGCCACAAACTTTAGGAGTGACAATGTAGGTGTTTTGAAATCTGGAGATGGTAAGTTAATTAGTGAGGATCAGGAAAGGGCAGAAGGAAGAACCAGCACTACGGAAACCTTAAATCACTCTTTGGAATGGCGGACTCAAGTAAAAGTTTTTAAAGCTGGACAACTGTGGTAAGTGGGGTGCCTCAGGGTTCTGTCTTGGGTCCAGTTCTCTAACTTATTTATTAATGATCTTGAAACAGATATTGGAAGTCACTTGTCTGTGTTTGCTGATGACACAAAATGAGGTAAGGTTATAAAGTCTGACCAGGATGTAGCATCTCTTCAGAATGATTTGGATAAACTAGGGGACTGGGCTAATAAGTGGCAGATGAGATTCAATATAGAGAAGTGTAAGGTAATGGTACTTTGGTTTGAAAAATAAGCATGCAACTTACACTCTTAAGGGCATTGCATTGGGAAAATCAAAAAACAAGAAGGACTTCGGTATAATTATAGACCATAGACAAAGTGCAGTGCCAGCCAGCGGTTGAAAAAGCCAGTAAGGTATTGGCATGCATAAAGAGGAGTATTAAATCACGAGATGAAAATATAATTTTACCTCTTTATAAAGCAATGGTGAGGAATCACCTTGTATATACCGTGCAATTTTGGGCACCAGTTTTTTAGAAGGATGTTATAGGGCTATAGCAAGTGCAGAGGCGGGCTACAAAGTTAATTAGAGGAATGGAGAATTTTAGTTATGAAAAAAGGCTAGAAAAACTGAACTTGTTTTCACTTGAAAAGAGATGTCTAAGAGGGGATCTGATCACATTGTACAAATCTTGATCCAAATCACATGGGACTGGTCTGGGAAATTCCAACCAGTGATGTCAGCAACAAAGGTACTATAATGCAAGTACTATGAAAACAAAATAAAACGTCCCACATTCTGAAACAAACGGCTGTACTGAATTCCCTTATTTTGCATATCTAAAAATCTACTTACAACTGGTTGTCCTTTATGATGATCCATGCATACTGCTGCTCCTGGAGGGCACTGCACACCCGCAATTTGGTTAAGAGGTTGGCATATACTGACATAGAAATCAAACTTGTCTTCTCCATCACCAGTCTTCTGTGTTTTATAATAACCCATGTGATTCAGAGGACTTAGATCAATGAGAGATGTACCATTCCACACGGAGCACTTTGCCTGTTAAAGAAAAAAAAGTGTTTTTTGTTGAATGTGGTTAGTTGTACCAACTTCAGAGCATCCTTATGTCCATACTGACAAGTGGTGTTTACATACCTTGGGTATGCATTACCCTGTCCTTTAAAGGCAATGTAATCTTACCTACTACAAAAATATATTGCTTATGCCTTGAAAGTCTTACAAGTCCAAAGAAATGTTGGTGTTTATATATAAGCCATTCTGTCTCATTGTATTTAAAAATCCCTCTATGTCTCTGACTGTAAAATGATGATTTTTTTTTTAAACTATAGCAATGCTTTCCCAAAAACTGTTGGAAAAGAAGTGATTTTGGTGCAATTGGGACTGCACCCCTGAACATGGGGGACAAACAACATACATTGAAATTCCCATACCTCCTGTTCACACGCCAGAGATGTGCGCCAAGAAAAGTACCATGTGCAGGTTTGGTCATCAAATGACACAAGGACTGGATGACTGCCTAGCTTGGTATCCATTGCACACACAAAGCTAAAAACACTTCTGTGCTTCAGATTGGGGTTGGCACTGCATGGGTCACCATCTTGATAAACTAGATTCAAAACCTGATCCACGTAGGTGATTTTATCCTGAGACTTTCCAGCGTTGATGTGCTTGTCCCCTTCAGTGATGCACACACCTGCCCGTGGAAAGAAATCAAAAACAAAAATAGTTTACCTTTATCCTATCATCAGTTAGAAAGAAAATGTGATGCCATCAAAAAGAAGAGTCTCAGACTAAATTGACTGTCCTATCACCTCAAAGCCACTTTAAATCACCAAATCATACATTTTAGGGTTGTCTACAATTAACAGTTTTGATTTCTGTGGCAATTGTTTTTAAAAGTGAAAAACTTTTCAACTAGAACAGGCAATAGACACATTCAGCACATTAGTACAGGAAACAGAAGTCCACCTTTATTTTTCTTACCAATAATATGCACAGCACTGTAAGTTTTAAAAAGATGATTAGAGAATACTTAGTTTACACAATGCATCTCCAAGATTTGATTTAATGAGTGCCATGAATATGCCTTTTAATCAGGTGACAGAACTATCAGAGGATTGCTCTGGAATTCTTGTGTGATGTAGTGGGTACATGAGACAAAATGTATGTGGGCACCAACCCTAATCATTGCATTTAGGTGTTAGTGCCACATTTAAAGTCACAATGGGTGCAGCTGTGTCATAGGATGCCACCTTTGCCACAAATCAGTCCATGAAATGTCTGCCTGCTAGGTCTGAACCAGTCCACTGTAAGTGCTATCATTGTTACTCGAAGATGCTTTCACTTCACAACAGTTCAACCATGAAGCTGTAGACCACACATTCACGGAGCAGTGTTGCAGAATGCTGATGCACATAGTGTGTAAAAAAACACCTGTCCTCTGTAGCATCACTTACTACAGAGTTCCAAACTGCCTCTGGAAGCAACATCGGCACAAACTCTGTGCGTCAGGAGCTTCAAGAAATGAGGTTCCGCTCACAGCAACTGCACACAAGCCCCTGATCACTATGTGCAAAGCATCGGCTGAACTGGTATAAAGCACACTGCCACCGGCATCTGGAGCACTGAAAACGTGTACTCTGGAGTTATGAATCACACTTCACTATCTGTAAGTCAGTGTTTGGCGGTAGGCAGAACGATACCTACCAGAATGCTTCACCTTGCTGTTGCAGAAGGGTATAAGGGCAAGGTCACCCTCTACCCTATGTCTTCCACCATGCCTACTCTTTCTCCTCTGTTGGTTCAAGAATCAAGAGCATACAGCACCCACCTTCCATTGTCCTGTTTTTACATGTCATCAATTGGTGCCGTACGTACATATGCTTTGTATAAGTAACAACAAAACTAGACATAGAAACTGTAGTTTGGTTGGATCTTTGGTCACTGAGACATTTAAAATATTTAGTCCAAACAAATACCCAACAATACCTATTTAAGATTATTGAGTAATTTCAAGAGCTGCTGTGAATACTAAAAAATAAAATAAAATAATGGCATTTTAGGGATTATTGATATTTTCTGAACAGTCTATTAATTTGGGGATTTACATTTTTAGTTTTTTTTTTAACCCCTTAAGGACAATGGGCAGTCCCTAAACCTATTGAAAACAATGCATTTTGAGCTCGTACATGTACGGGCATTGTCATTAAGAGGGTAAAATGTATTTATTGGTGAGGATTATTGTGACAGTACAGCAATATACACTGTCTCCAGCAAACCACCAAAAGCTGTGAAATAAAACACCCAGGAAGCACTTGTTTTCAAGTCTATAATATCAAGAAATGAGCAGAAATGCTTTCAGAAAAATGCATTTTTAAGAAATTAAAAGGCATCATAAGTTTCTTAGAAAATCAGTAAAATGAAGTAACTGACAGAAATTTAAAAAACCATGCACGGTTCTTACCTATTCCAGCATCACAAGAACTTTTGACTGCACTGCAGACATTCAGCTGAACAGAACGCTTTCTATCTTTAATCACATATCCATCATTAGTAGTCAATGAAGAAAGATCAAAGGTGTGACCTAAAGTAATAGAACACAGGAATACTGAGATGACTAGATCATAAACTCCCAAGAGCAGGGTCCTATTTTTCTTTTGTACCAGTTTGTGTGTGTTAAAATTGTTTCACTGATTCTGATTGTAACAGTGCTACAGAATCTGATGGCGCTATATACATAACACACCCACAACCCACTGACAGCTGGAAAGGTATGGAAAGAAAAGGCAGCAATATATTGGTTGTTAAAGAGAATCCTGTTGACTTTGAAAAAGGAAAACAATTCCAGCAAGGCATAGAATACAGTCTTCCTCAGCCAGGAAGTGATTGTTTGGACACAATGGCAGGTATAGTTCAACATTACTAGAAGAATCAAGGCTGCACAACACAAAATTCCACTAACCAACCAGCTACTAACCTGAGGCAGGGTTTGTCACTCTGCATTTGTCATGTGATGTGATCTTCAAAGGACATGCTAAGGCGGTAACCCACATGAAGGTGTATTCACAATCCTCCAAAGCTGTGATGAACTGAGGCCTGCTGTCCTACAAACATAGTATAAGAGTAGATGAGACCTCAGACATCTCAAAGGCTTACTAAAGGGCAACTCTTGTTTCTGTGTTGGCATATATAACGTGTCAACTTCAACTCAAGTCTCAGTTTTCCTATATGGCTAACACGGCTATATCCACTTTTCTTAATAAACAGGCAACATTTGTGCTGTAGATTACATACTTCTATCACTGATACACCAATTCTATTATCAATATTTACATTCTACCTAAACTGTTCCAATTAACAATGTATGCACCACATACATCAAAGGGTAGGAAAACTAGAATTGACAGACTAAGACAAACAGATACATTAGGCTGTGTTTTACAGCTACTTGAGCACATAACATACTTACAAGAATTTCTTCGTCACATTTGAAACGTAATGTGGTTGTTTTCCTCCTTTTTCCATCAGGACACAGATCTCCATTTGTATACTTTAGGACCAGGACATCCTTTTCCCACCTTAATCCTTCTACAAGTTCCCCAAGATTTGTGGAATTAGATCCCTCCAAGAGGCAGGCAGCTGCACCATCTGGACATGAAGCCGGTCCTGGGCAAAAGAGAGAAAATTAAACCAAGTTTACGGAACCATATTGTAAAATGTGCGGCATTTATATGCATAGAGCAGTGCTAAAGTAAGGTAGGGTGTTTTGAGAGATGCAGATGTAACATTAATGGTATATAACACCAATATAATTAAAATGTTTCTCCTTGAGCATAAAATAGAGTTAACACTGACAAAAACTTGGTTTTATCTCCTTTTGTTCCACTAAATTATTTTTTTTAAATTTATCTTTTAATTAATTTCCACATAGACAAAAAAAAACATAAAATCTTACAATTCAGTCCCCTACAGTATTGTATAAACAGGCAAAGATATCATTTATCTGCTGTATACAATCCCACGGGTAATTCTTCCATAAGGCTTGGTTTCCATTGGGGTTTTTTTTGCTAAAAACGCCTATAAAAACGCCAATAGCGCCACCTGGCGTTTTTTTGTGAAAAACGCATGCAGCCAGATGTTAGCTGTAATTCAATAGGAAATCGCAAAATGCCATTTCCACTTGGCGTTTTTCTGTTTGGCGTTTTTTCAGTCCTCTTTGGCGTTTTTCTGCTTTTTTGGGCTCTGTGGCAGTTTTTCAAAATCGCAGCATGTTGACACTCTGGCGTTTTTTGCAAGAAATCTTGGCTTTTTTTCTCCAATAGAAGTCTATGGGAGAGAAAAAACGCCATGAAAAAGCCATGTGGGTTTATTGCCTTGGCGTTTTTTATGGCGTTTTTTTCCACAGTTACAATGCAGAGGATGGACCCAGTATCTGTGTGTCCTATGAGAAATAGGCTGAAAACAAACAGTTTCACACAAAACAAAGTCCTGGACTGGTTCATATTGAATTTTTCACCATTTGGAACAAACATGCCATTACAAACAAACATACACGACCGGATCCTGCGTGCCAAAAGCAACAGCAAACAATTTGCACCATCATTTGGGGCCAATCTTCCCAGAGGAGCAGACATTCGAAATAAAGCATGCCTTACAAACCACAGAAAAGAGACAAAAGGGTCTACCAAGTAAATGACAGCAGGAGAGGGCAGATACTTGCCATTTATCCTAATCCCTTTTAGCTGGGTGAAACTTCTAACTTGTAAAGGCTGAAAAAACTGCCTAAGGTCAAAAAAAGCAATTTCCACAGAAAGGCTAAAACGCCAGAAAAAACTGCAGAAAAAACACCAAAACGCAGGTAAATGCAGCGGCAGTTTTCTTGGCAGTTTTCCTGGCGTTTTTCATCAAGAAAAAAACGCCGGACAAAAACCCAAGTGGAAACCTAGCCTAAAACATACGAAAACTAACACAGTACAATACACAATATCTGGAGGACTACTCGGCAAGGGGACAGGGATCTAACGAGATCTTAGTTATGCACTAAGATGACTTTTATAAGCTAAATTATTTTTTGTAAACTATTTTCATACCTTATGATTGCTCATCTAGGGATATTAAATGAATCCAACAAAATTATGCAAAAACTATAACTGTTTTTAAAAAAACAAAACAGAATTACAATGACAAAAATCAGCCCCTTCTTTTTGCTCTGTTGGCACAGGGAAATATTACCATTATCTGTAAAATGTTTACACTGCCAAAGAAAAAGGCACGATTTAAAATAATGGTTCTCACCTGTCTCCTCAACTAGAGGTTTGCATACATTCAAACGGTACTTTTTGGTCGAGCCTAATGGAAGCTCCACCTCCCAGTTTTCATTATATCTTGATAATGATGAAAGGTCGTAAGAATTTCCAGATGTGTCCCTGAAAAAAAAAATATTTACAAAAGGTTATTCCATTATTATTTAATTCCAAAACTCTCCAATTTTAAGTGGATACTTTGTTTTGGAGCGCTAATGTCCAACATTTAGCGGACCAACTTTGTTTTTGTCCAGATTTAAAAGATTTACTTTAAAAGCCCTCCTCAGAGAAGCCCAGATCCGTCTCTTAACATGACAAAAGAAGAATTATGTAATCGGTTTCCAAAGGCTGGCTGAGCCAAACAATATGGAATTTAGCAATCGGGAAGAGATAAGTCAATGGGAGGAAAAAAACATGTAGTTCTTTAAAAAAGGAAGTTACACACATAATGTGGACACCTAACTTTTAAATATTACTTTACATTACTTAGTGTATAAAACTAATGCAAAATGTACAACAACTAAACAACTATCAATTCCACTATTCTACACAAAAGAGGGACCGACTATTGGAGGATTTAATACGATGCCTAGCTCGGCAGAAGGGTGGTGACAGCAGGCTAGAACACAAAAGGGATGAGCTTAGGTCCTGCCTACCATTCTGGCAATGAGTCCTCACTTATATGGGAATAGAGAGTTGGCTTGGTTTGTGTATAAAACTGAGCCAGAGTGAGACTTGGCCCTTGTATGGCTAGTACATTGTGTAACAAGACTTGCATAAAAGAGGATTTATAAACACACACGCAACAATCTGTCAATGAAAATAGTGGTCAACTTTATAGACATTCCTGAATTGTATCTTTACATATTTTTTATTTTTATACATTTTAAACATGTGTGGTTGGTTTAGCCGTCACAAGTAGGAACAGATCGAGTGCATTACCTCACTGAACAGTCAACAGGTTTGAAAGGCAGACATGCATGGGGAGTACGCCACTCAAACATATATGTGCAGTCTGGTGTTTCCTTCAAAAACACTGGCTGAGAAAAAACAACAAAACAAAACATGAATTAGATGAAGGCTTGTTAATACCCAGCTTTCATTCTCTGTCAAAGGCAATTAATTACTTCACTTGTGTGTATTCGGTAAAAGCAGAATTCTGCTCAAGGTAAAAAGACAAATGTCCTTAAAGTTTAAATGCAAAATTATAGCGCACTGGTTTCTATAGTGATTAAAATAAGAGTGTGCTTTTTATTTAGCAGCAGCTTTTAGCCGAAAATATTTTGAGCGATTATTATTACATCACCTCAAAAAGACAAAATTGAACTGTCAGGTAACCCAAAGTTCCTTTAATATGTATCATAACTCTAAGCTCGTTTTAGCAGGGCCCTCACCTGTTGTCTCTGTAAATCAATTTGTTATGTTATATACTACTTGTTATGTCAGGTCTACCCATTGTACAGCGCTACGGAATTTGGTGGCGCTATATAAAACAATAATAATAATAACTAGTAGCATTATTAAAATTAGTATGACTCATGGAAGTGTATGCTATTTGGTTTCCCATTTCTGTAATTGCTTGGGAAATATTTGGTTGAAAAGGGAGTCATTAACTCTCTGTAAAGCCGATATCCAGTGGAGTATTCTGGCCAAGGCCGACTAGTACCAGAGTAGAGGCAACCACTGCCGCACAACCAGGCGCAAACTCCCTGCTCCATGGGCCAGATGGGGAGATCAGTGACCTCCATTGTATCCAGCCTATATGGAGGACTATATGGAGGCTTTCCTATAATCCAGTGTAGCATAGAGGATAATGACATGAAGGTAAGTGGTAGTGGAGTAGCTCGGGTGCTGCCTTTGGCCAGGTCCCTACCCACCCTTTGAGTAATATACATAACTTTGATTTTAATATTTACTTAATCCTGGATAATTTGTGTTGATCCACAACTGTATACATTTTTAGGTGACAAAACCAACCTGTTTGTTTTCGCCATCACAATAGAACAGGATAGCAGTTGAACGATTATATATCTTGTGACATCGATCTCCCCCTGTATAATTTATTGAAATAAGTCCGTTTTCAAATGTGAGCTTTTGGTTCACCAAACCTAATAGAAAAAGACAAACAAACAACTTTCTGTATTTGGATCCTTGGTAAACAGCAAAGGGGTTAAAACGTTAGACACGGGGAACAGCAAAAATAACTGAGATCGACCTACCGAATATAAAGGGGACAAACTGACAAGGCATCATTTCTCCTTCAGTTAAGTACAACTAGATCAATGTCAAAATCACACCAGCTTTAAAAGTAGGGACTTAAGAAAAGGTTTCCAACTAAATCTGTCTATACCTTGCTGAAAGGGATGAGAACCTGATCCACTCTGCTGACTATAACAATTTGTCACTAAATATAACACTAGAAATATCATTCATAGTACTTTTGCCTCACACATATATTTTGATGGAACAATTGTCTTGGGACGCAAAAGTAGGCATTCATAGGTTTTTGCCATAGAAACAAGAAGCTTGTTTTACTATAACTAAACCTTAATATGAAAGAATAAAATTATGGATCTACTAAACTATTTGTCTAACAAGAGTTCAATTCATGTCTAAGTCTTTTTGATTAAACGTGCCGCCTCACTATGTAGACAATAAAGACAGCGTTACCTGCTATCTTGGCATCAGTGCCCTTAACCTGACATGAAGATACAGCCATTCCATTGGCTTTGACCACGCACGGAGAAGAAGTAATCCCACCACAGACCCTAAACTGGTAAGTGAAATCATTTGATTTTACTTCAATGTCTTTGTCACCAAGAGCCTTTAAGTCATAGACATGGCCATATTTCGGGTGCCTTACTTGGCAGTTGTCACCTGTGGAACAATGCAAATAAATCAAATAAATTAACAAGAGTAGGCACAGTTAGCAAATATGCATTTATACTATAATTTAAATTTACACACACACACTTTTTTTTTTTTAACTTACCCTCTGCCCTTGAAACAGGACAAGCCTCTGGAGTCCGCCAAAAGAAGACATACTCACAACCATCTTGTTGCTGGAAAACAGGGGAACCCTGAGGAACAAAGCAAATATGTCAATATCTAAGCATTTTCAAACATTTTACTATAATCCTCATAGTTATAAAGATAAATAACAAGAGATCGGTGGTACTTCAGTGCATTTGAGCACATCGTGCAGATAATATATTCCTCATGATTGTGGTCCTAACAAAACCTAATGTGCCTTATGAAGACTATCAATACTAAACCACGAAGTACACTTCTTAAAGGAGAAGTCCTGTGGAAAAACTAATTTTTATTTAAGCAGTAAATATAGAATAATAAAGTTTAGTTTTAAAACAAATAAAACCTGTTTTTATTTTATTTTCAGAAACATCCTTTACCTGCACACCTCCTGCGATTTCTTGTGTAAGCTTCCCTGCTCAAACACTAAATTGACCTGGCATTGCGCCTTAAGGCAATGCTAATAAAGTCTGTTCCTCCACTGGTTTTCATTAGGCACAGCATCAGGCTTGATTGTGACATTCTGTTTACAATGGGCAGTATTATAAGGAGTCGGAGTGCTTGTCTAGTAGACTTGGGTAAAATAACAGCGCTAGAACGCATGGAAACAGGTCGGGATTGGAAATGAAAAGCAGCAGTGGAAATATTTGGACACCAGCCCCACATATTTTATCGCATGGTCGAGCTCTTGTACCCACACGCCACACATCTTATACATAGCTGAGTCACAGTATTTGTCATCCAAATAGCTATAAATCTTTTTAAAATTATATTAAATTGTTCCTTAACGATAACAGAATATCACATTAAAATCCCTAAAAGCCCTAATAAGTAGCAAGTGAACAGACCCCCGTCTCCCTGACTTCCCAACCAACAGCCTGCCTGTGCCATTTTTGACCCCAAGCAGCCTGCCTGTGCCATCTTTGACCCCAAACACCCTACCTGTGCCATCTTTGCCCCCAAACAGCCTGCCTGTGCAATCTTTGCCCCCAAACAGCCTGCCTGTGCAATCTCTACCCCAAAGTATAACCATCCTAACACACACTAATTAATTCATTCATTTACTCGCTCACTCATTCATACGCCCTTCCGCATCCTCTTACCTTACCTACAGCTTTCTCTGTGGAGCTCACACACTGTGCAAGCAACTTCTCTTCTACCGCCCAGGAGAAGCCAGCATGCAGAGGGGTCACATTACGTTGCGTGACCTAGCGGCATTCCAGCTTCCTCTGGGCAGTAGAAGAGAGATTGCCTGCACGGCATGCAAGCCCCACAGGGGGCCCTACAACTATGGTTGGTACCACATTAATAACATTAGGAGGACGTGGAGCTGCCCCGGCCCCAGTGCTGCTACACCAGTCCCTGGACCAATGGGCCCACCAGCAAATCTCCCAGTTTCCCGGTAGGCAAGTCTGTCCCTGCATGGAAATGGCTAATATGCAATTGCTACAGGAAAACATTATGTAAGAACTTTTTTTTTTTTTTTTTTAATGTATGAAACTCATGGACATTAAAAGGTTTTACCCACCTGCTTGTAGTTGCTTATTTTCTACACCCTGCCTACATCTCTTAATAAACTCACATGGGATGTTCCTAAACCAAAATCCACTGACAAAAGGCACTCAAACCAAGCTAGTCATATAACAAATAGCATTTTTTTGTGTATTACACATCACACCAGACTGGTGGATTAGCGAATAACTCAGCTTGCGGATTTGTGGTTATTATAGAACTGAAGTCTTACTATGCTGTGATCACATTGAAAGATGATCCGGGTAGAGTAGCGCTGTTTGTCTGTACATTTGTCACCATTCATGTAAACAATACTAAGAGACCCATCAACAGAAGCTTGTGGGCTCATTTGGATATATCCAAGATTTAAAAATTTATTTTCTGCCGTCTTCATGCATGATCCGATTTCACCACCTGGGGGACAATTAAATCATAATCTTATACAGTAAACAGTACAATGCATTACATATATCAAATAATATTCATAAAGCTGCTTGTGAAGAAACAAGGTCATTCTAATATACAATTTATGCGTGTAAATATTGTAGTACATTTACCTGACCTGGGAAGAGATGAAAATTTAAAAAAAAAAAAACTTGCCTGGACATCCACGGACATACGGTATACGTTGACAGACATTGAGATAAAAATCTCTTGTATTTGCTTTGTCCGAAGTGTCAATAGCCACCCATGGTTCTCCATCTTTAACCAAGTCACTCAAGTCATACTCATTTCCAGCAGAATCTACAACATAAAGTAGAGGCAAATTCAATACATTTCATTTCTTGTCTATGAATTGGACTCTCTTTTTCCCCCCCTGAATTTACCTGTGACTTCACAGCTGACTTGTTTTGGAAGACAGGCCAGGGCAGTTTTGAATTCAAAGTAAGAATCGTAATTGTTACTGTTAATCGCTTCCATTCGGAATGAAAGCTCACCAGGGAAAAGGTTCTCACTGCAAACAAATTGTATAGTGTATGTGTCCCATTGCCCTGTAAAACACAAAACAAAATGATTATAGTTTGGGTGAACAGGTTTTTTTTTTTTTTTTTTTTTTTTTTTTAAACATTTCTTTTGAAGGCCAATTCATGCCACCATAAATGCTAATCTGCCAAATTATGAAGCATCTCGCTATGCAGGGCATGAGGAGGCTAGATTACTGGTGATCAGTACAAATAAGAAATAATTGTCAGGTGTCCCATACATATATTGTGGGAAAATACCTATTACAATGTAACTCTTTCCAGGTGATGGTCACTTTTTATCCTATGTAAAAACTCCACAATTCAAGTCGCTGGGGTACGCTACTGGGGCAGTTACGAGGGGCTACAGAGTCCTTCACTAACCGATGGCTCTGCTCAGAGCCCTGTTTAGACAGCAAAACGCTTTATACTGGAAATACCCTAAAAAGATTTTAAGCATCAGTACCCAATGAATTTACTAACAAATCAATTCAGTGAAACAATACCAAATCGACTGGAGCACCAAAGAAAACAGTTCTAATGATTAACCTTAAATTACATTTTTAAATGTGTGAATGGTGTGAATAAATGTGTTTAGATTTTTGTTTGCATAAAAAAATTGAAAACCTTTTTTTATTCACCTGATGAAGCTGTAAGTTCCCCACGATATGTAAGGGTTATCTGGCCTCCAGCAGACAACTCCAGAGACTGATCAATTTTTACTGGTCTTGTAGCTACTTCTTTTTCATATTCACATCCAGCTGCGGCTTTGCCATTGACCGAACCACACTCTTTTACAGGGCCGCAGATATTAAGCTGAAAAAATAAAGAATAAATGAAGATTGAAGCTTCTTGCATTATTTTCCCTTGTCCTTCTGTATGCCTTGTTGAGTCTCGCAAGGACCTGTGTTTATGGAGGATATGTCCTGGAAGTTTCAGTAGCATGCTATCTAAATAAGTTAATAAAAATAAATACAATTAATGGGTTTTGTTTTACCTTAAAAGTTTTCCCATTTCCAGAAACAACATATCCTGAATCATTTTTCAGTGGTTGAAGGTTGAAAATAAAGCCAGTGTGTGGGTCCTCCACAGAGCATGTCTAAAGAGAAGAAATGTACATTTAACAGCCCATCCCCAAAATATCCATTTTACTATACTACAAAAAAGGTTTCAACCAAGCTTTTCCAAGCTTGAGGCGCAAACACAGCAACTGTCTGGATTTGCCTTTTACACCCCCCTTTAGAGTGTGACAAAGCTTTCCAGTACTCTTACGAGCAATAACCACTCTATTGAATCAAAGCCCATATTATGGCTATCAAAGACCCAATCTTTCTTGTTGTATTTGCAGAGTTTTATTCATAGTTGCCAACATTTGAAGAAAAATTTACCACACCCAAATCTCCACCCACTCTACCCAACCCACATAATTAGCATAATTTATCTACACCTAGTTATTATGGCAGAGATGAAATCACGAACATATCCTTAGTACGCAGTATGTACATATGCAGCGCAACATCTATATCAGGCACGTGAAATTTTTTACTTATACAGATGTTATATTGAGAAAGGTAGATAAATGACAAATACATTTTACATACACACATATTATATATATATATATATATATATATATATATATATATATATATATATTTATATTTATATATTACTAGAGCTGCAGAGAATTTAAAAAAAAAAAAAAAAATTTCCCATTTCCCAAATTATTCATCTCTGGCGCTGGTCAGTAAAGTAACCTTTGGCGCTCTAGAGGTTGTGTACTATAATCCCTATTTTGCACAAGCAGGTTATAGCATAGCCCTCATTGTGTAAATGTGTGCTAACATGAGTGTTTGTGTATGTTAGTGTGACAGTGTATGTGTTTGTGTAGATGTGTGTCAATGCACGTGAGTTAGCGCGGGGGGTAAGAGTTTTTACATTTACAGAGAGAAACATGGATTTTCGATTATTTCATAAAGGTAATTTTATACCCTTGAAATGCACACTATATTATATTGTTGCTTTGTTAATACATTTTATGTAGCATTTTCTACTTATCTTTGAAGACCCTCTAGTGATTTAATGGCTTATCTGCACCGCATGGAATAAAAAGCTGCAAATGTCATATGTACACACAGAACAGCACGGCGGATTCTTCCTTTCACATCACTAATGGGCGACTATTCTTACTTGATTCCCAGTTTTTGTCGACATAACCGGGCAGGCAGCTTCTGTTTCCCATACAAATGTGACCACACAATCCTGATTAGAGATGAACTTTGGGCTGCTTGACTAGAAAACAAATATAAACATACAGGTTTTAAGTGGGCAGTTTATTATAATAATTCTATATATATATATATATATATATATATATATATATATATATATATATATAGAACTCTATAATAGAATATTTATGCCATTTTAAGGGTCTAATCGAACTACAAAACTTTGCTAGACAAACGCATATACTTACAATAGCTCTCTCTGCACAAATAAGATGTATCCTTGTTGAATAAAAGGTTTTTTCGCCTTGTCCATTGGTACATTCAGATCCATTTGAGTACTCTAGAAGTATTCGGCCGCGGCTTTCAATAATGGGGCCTTTCTCTGCAACCCCTAAATTACTAATGGCTGCTACCTCATAGGACGAATCCTGCAATTTAGAACGCACTTAATAGAAGTGGAAAGACAAGAAGTGGAAATTGCAGTGCAAAATTACTTTAACGACTTGTTTTCTTACTTGGAAAATCATAATGCAGTGCAAAAACTCTACACTCAGCACTCACTCTACCGGTATTGAAATATTGACAATAAAAATGAAGTGAAATATTTACATAGCATAGCGCAGAAAATATGGTGAGTGAAACTCTAAGGGGGGGGGGACCAGTGACACTCAACCACGCTACATTTTATGAATTTAAAAAGAAAAAGTTCACCTGCAAAACAAAAAAAAAAAAAACAAAGAAAAAAACTTTACAAATTGTCCTTGGTCTTAGAAAATAACATTGGTGTTAACTCAGCAAATTAAATAATAGCAGTTTTGCATTGAGTTGACATCAGAATTTTTTCACTGAGAAGTCACTGAGAGTCAGTTCTTTAAAGCTCTCTCTGCTTCTCTCTCTGTGTATGCCTCTGCTTTTACAAAAACTCGTTTAGTGAATCAGTCCTTCTGCCTTGTCTGTTTCTTTCTCAGACACCTTCTAACTGCATATCTCTCAAAAAGAGGGTTCGGCGAGAGCTTACCATTTTTCCATATAAGAGTTTCAACATGGCACCTCCTAACAGGTCCTGTGAAGTCAACTATAGATTATATTTCCCCTTTAAGATTATAGGGCATTCTTACACATTAAGACTAACACACTTACAGAGTTGTCTTATGTTAAAAATTTATATGAGCTTATAGGTTTTTATTTTCTGATTACTTGTGTCTAGTAGTATGTAAAGCAAATGTAAAACAAAGTAGAGGCCCTTATTCATAGGGATGTATGGCTCCTGAATTAAATGGTCTATTTTTACTATTTTTCTACTACTGAAATGCAAACATACTAGGAAATAATCTTTCAGGAAACAAAAATAAAATAAAAAAATTACGTACACCTTCAGTCTTGTACTCCATCTGACAGGCCGAGGAAAAATGGTCACAACCTGGCACTGAGAGCAGTGATCGGCACACATTGACGTAATATTTCTTGTGCTTTGTGGTGGAGGTGTCCATTGCAAACCAGTTTGCATCATGATCTCCTAGTGCCTTAGATAACCTAAGAAGCATTAGAGAACATCAGAGTATGACACCATTGCAGTATCTCAACTCATATAATAGGTAACACACAATAACATGATTTTATTAGAATTATTGGATTAATTTATTATACAAGAATACCAGGACTTTAAATCAGTGCTTGATTCTGTGATCCTTTTTTGGCTCTTTGCATACTGTTCATTTTAGGGTATGTGCATCAGACAGGACAAAGAGCGAGTGCTTTGGCCCTTTAATATTTAGGCTAATTGGCTGGGCATGCCCCCCGATTTTTACAATTTAAATACATGACATATAGTTACAACTAAGTTACAAAAAAATAAACCTTAAAGACAGGCCAGCTAAATAATAATACATATTACTTTCAAGGTATAATATACATGATTCAAGAGTGAAAATAAATCAAAAAGCACTTCTGCTGCTGCCTCCCTCCTCAATTCATACTCTAAGTAGTTGTTTTAAGCAGCCCATTAGTGCCAGCAAAGCACTCCTATTGATATTAATGAGAGCATATGTACATAGAGGTCTGCAGAGCCAGCACTGCATCTGACCAGAGGTAAGTAAATCAAGTGCAAGGAGATGTATTCGTCAAAACACATTTTTCAAACAGAAAACAGTTAAGGGTGGGGTGAGGAGCAAATATATATGGGGACATTCTGCAGAATCCCCCCCCCCATGATAATGTAAAGGGACCACAAAGTTAAAATGTGAATTTAAGTACATATGGTGGCTGGAGTGTTCCTTTGAAGACAACAAAGCAAAATTGACCAATTTAGGTATAGTTAGATGAATAGCTCTGGGTGCTCCACTGAGAGAAATTCTTGAGCTTGGGGTCTCTCCGACAACAAATCCATAAAGTCTAAAATCATGAGATTGAGACTTACAGCCTATCATCATTACAGTAATTTATATTTCAACATCTAAACAAACAGTGTTAGGGGTGAGATTGTAAAAAACAAACTCTCACCCAGATAGGTCATATTGCTCATCTGTATGTTCATCCACAACAACACATTCCACAGGTATCTCAGGGCAGGCATATTTAGTGTACCATTTAAAGTTGTATGTCTGGTTATCTTCTGTCTGTAAAAACAATCAATGAAGCATTTAAATGTGAATTTGTGCTCTCAATAATCCCCTCCCCCCACAAAAGCAATAACAAGTTAGTAATAATTAAACTAGAGTCTATTTTTACCTGATATTCAGGCTGCCCTATATCTGCCTGCCTGTCACATAGGAACGTAATGAGAGAAGAACGAGGAGTTTTCTTTTCATCGTTGTAAGGTGTGCCATCCTTGTAGCTGAGCTGGATAATTCCATCGTAGTAAGATAGCTTCGAATTTGCGACACCAAGGTTCCAGTGATTATCCTTACTGCAGAAATAATAATAATAAGAACAACACATGAAAAAGATAACTGGCAGATGTCAACTCATCATTTTAAAAGTATTTTTGTAGAGTTTCTAAGCCTCTTTTTTTTTTTTTTCTTTTTTTTTTTTAAACAGACCCGGCTCCAGAGGGTATCTAACCGCCTCAATATGGTGTGGACAGGGCATGGTTCGGTTCACTGACGAACTTTCGATGAAATCAATGGCAGTATTCCTGTCGCTGATTGACAGCTTAAGCAGCCAATCAGTGGCAGGAGAGTACTCAAATTGAAACCAATGTGAATACTATACACAAACAGACCCCTACGTGCTGTGTGCAGCAGAGCCAGCACTGGAGCTGACTTGAGGGGAATACATCATCCTTGGGGGTCAGGTTTGAGCCCCCCCCCCAGTAGCCATTCATGTGTACCATTAACTTGAAACTTGTGAAGCCATCAGTTTTGCAGAGTGTTTCAAACAGAGGCACTCTACAGGACATAGTAGGAGAAGGCTGGCAAGAAGTTCTACTTGGGGAATGTATGTTGAAAAGGACTAGATAGCATATTACCATTTTTTGAGCCACTTTATCACCAGGCCATTGGAAGCTATAAAGATTGGGGAGCGGTGGGAAAACCGCAATTTTCATTTAAAGTACCAGAAACACGAGATAGCTGTTCCTTTAATAAAGTCCTTTGTGCCATACAATCAGGCAGCATTTAAAAGCTAATAGGATTACAGTGTTTAGTTCCAATCTACATAAAGTTGACTATTGTGCTGGCTTCTTACGTTTTTGCAATTTGGCAAATCCCAGAGTTGTCTTCACAAGGTGCTTGTATTACACTGCCACACACATTGATATAAAAGTCATAGTCTGCAGCGCTAATAATGTAGTTCCCACTTTTTTTTGTCAAAGGTGACAGGTCAAAGGAAAATCCTGGAAATAAAAAGCAAATGTAAAAAAATGTGTTTTATAATTTTTAAAAAAATCAGACTTCTTCATGGCTGGTCATTTTTAATGTATTATTTTTTTCTTTAACAGCAGGAAATCAGGACATTAACTGTTACCTTTACTAATAGAGTATGGAATTCATGGCCACAAACTAAAATAAATTGCATCAAGTTTGAATAAACAAAAAAAAAAAAAAGGGTCATCAAATAATATCAATAAACCACAATAAAAACAAACAAGTGGGACAAAAAGTTGATCATAAGCTAAAGGCACTGAAGAGTAGTAGCATGTGTGGGAGCACAGAATGACTAACTAATTATTGTGAAGAATCAGAGCTTAAAAAGATCCAATCAGCAATTTTCAAATCTTAATGTAAATTTTTTTTAAAAAAAACTCGCTAATTCTTGTAATAAGAAAGAGGAAAGTGTGATAACTGCATACATCATGGGTGAATTGAACAATGGCTGGAGACTTGAATCCTGGGTCGTAACGAAACATGGTAGGCTTCCCAAGGCTCTGCTGAGGGAGTGGCTGTGCAAAGGGGGTAGGGCTAGCCATACACAAAGGTAGGGTTAGCAATAAATAGCATTAAATGTGTTGGCTGTGGGAGGGAACTTTGGTGTGGAGTGGGCGTGGCTAAACATCACTCCTATGCCGCAGGGAAAGAGGAGAGTGATTTGGTAAATGTTCCCAGGTAGGGCTGGTGGAAGAATGATCACATTACATTTTAGTTATAGAGTGCCAGCAGATTTTTTTTACACCTTGGGACATATTCACTTTAAAAGATATGTTCTAGCATTAGTATAGTGGTATGAAAGAAAAAGCTAAATTAAATTCCTCACCTGCTTGAGAGTCAAAAACTCTGCAATCAGTTCCTTCTGCCTTGGACAGAACACAAGCAGCAGCTGTATGCCACTCAAATTCATAGAGACAACCGTCTCGATCTGTGTCCTTGAGAACAGGAGGACTCTCCAGATCCCCTAAAAACAAGCAGAAGAATATTGAGAACATACATCATGTCTAAAGGACCTAAGATGGAAACACACTGAACCTTAGGTAAAGGAGTGGAATGAAGTTATTTAGTTTCGTGCTCTATTTCATAAGCGACTAGAATATTTGATTGGGGTTCAGCCCCTTAATATGGGTAGTACACCATAAGATATAAAACGTAATGTGAAATACCTGGACGACACACAAGCACGATGTTCGTTTGAATCGTTTTGTTTTGTCCGCAGGAAGACCCTTCTGTGTATACAAGCTGAATATGATCACCAACCTTCTTAGGGGGAGACATAAACTTCCCCAAATTTTTCTTCCCTTTAGAATCTAGATGACAAAAAAGAAAAACATGCAAAGAATGGGTACCAGGGAAGCATTAGACCCAGCATTTGCCAAAAAGAAAGACCAGTTAATCTGGATACAAATGGTCTAGCCTGTCTAATCAACCTAAGGATATGATTTTTTTTCTCCAACTATTCTTTTGTTGTCTATTCGTTTAAGGGACAGTTTAATGTCACTGGGAGATATTCTAAATAATACTTTCTAGGGCTGCAACAACGAAATCGATAAAATAGATAATCGATAATGAAAATCGTTGCCAACAGATTTTATTATCGATTAGTTGAATCGATTTTATCGAATTTAAGATGAGGGTTTTTTCTGAGCATTTGCTCCTCGTCTTATAATCCGACCTCAAACAGAGGTCGGATAATAGCACTAAGATCCAGATCCCCCCGCAGCGCTGCAGGGGACCCGGATCCTCCTCTCTGACAGCCGGTGGACGTCTGTGCGATGCGCGCAGACATCCTATGCTACTGTCCTCCACTTCCGCCGGGGCTTCTACGATGGAGCACCAGCGTGACGTGAACTTCCGGTGTTCCACCATAGAACCCCCAGCGGAAGTTTTGGCCAGCACAACGGAGGTTGTCTGCGCGCATTGCGCAACGTTCACCGGTAGCCAGAGAGGAGGATGTGCTGCAGCGCTGCAGGGGACCCGGATCATTCTCTCTGGCAGCCCCTGGGCGTCTGTGCAATGCGCGCAGACATGCTCCGCTGCTGCCGGCAATTCCACTGGGGCTTCTATGTTTGTGTGCTCCCAATGCTTGTACCCCTAATAGCAGGGTTCAGGACTAAACTCTGAGGGACTCTAATGAATGTAACAGCGCTGTGGAATCGGCCGGCACTTTATAAATAAATGTAATGTAATTTAATGTAATGAGGGACCTGTTCTGCTGAATGTTTCACCCAGAAACAATGTGCAGAGCATGAGAAGGCTTTAAGTACTGATAGATTTGGCATAACTAAACATGCATGTTAAAATAAATAAAACCACATTTAAACACATATCCTTTTAGCAAACACTATGTTCTTAAAGCACAATTGATCCTTGCACAAGAAGAGGAAGCTGTAGTCCATATAAACTCATCCTTACCTACGGCACATATGGCTGCATCTTCCTCACAACCAGCTGCATCCCCTTGCTGTAACACATTGTGACAGACATTGATGAAAAAGTGGGTTTTTCTTGCAGCAACAGCTTCCCAGTTTTTGTCGGTCACAGATTCTAAAACAGATATGAGCAGACAAGCTCAACTTAACAGCAGCAAGAATACAATGTGGTTCTAAGGCATGGAAAGGCATCAAAGCAGCCTCAAAAACACACAATTCTCAAACCAAACTACCACTCACCAACACAAAAATTCTGATCCAGAACTGGATGCCCTGTGTATCCTTTTATTGTATACATCCCTCTATTTTATTCAAGCACAGAACGTTTCTCTCCCCACTAAATGTGCATTGTGGTTATATTAAGTTTACAACATTCTGTATGTCAGAATTTCAAACTGCAGTTTTCCTGCAGCTTAACACACAATTATATACGTTCAAAGGCAATTTATATATTGTTAACAACTTTTGAAAGGGCAGGGAAATCAGAATGTTGTCAGAAGCTTTATGTGATGTCCTTAAATCCCTGCCTGTCAGTGAATATACATTGCTATACATGTGTTTCATGGCATCTGAAAACCCAATGTAAACTGACAGCCGCACACAAACACAGTTTACAGAGTAAAGGGAATACACCCGCTTACCTGGGTTGCGTATTAAGTCAGAAAGGTCATATCGTTTTTTGTTGTCTGTGGCTTGGCACATAAGGTCTTCTTTTTCTTTAACACATGCATATTTGGTCTCCCAAGTGAAGAAATAGGTACAGTCAACTTCTGCAACAAATTCTGGAACACCTTTTCCTTCATTCACTTTAAAAGTAACAAAAACACACACTTGTTATTTGCAACAAAGGGTTGTATTGCTATTGAACACATGCAGATATAAATCCATATTCAAACAGATTAACTGATATTATGGATTTGGTCATCACAGCATTATTCTAAACTAATTTTCTATAACCGTGACACATACGCAACCTGCCTTAGTGGCACGATTGAACTAAGTGGCGTCCAATACTGCCACCAGCCCTACAGCTTTCCACACCAAGGAACTAGGAGTCTATTTTTTAAAGGGAATGTAGTGCAAAATCATAGTAGTTACTTTAATTGTATACCAGGACCCTAAAAAGGAGCTTTCTACACAAAACAGGATATAAAAAGACTTCTATTTTTACAAGTAAACAATCCCAACGACAGCCAACTCAACCGCTGTCAAAGCAGCGAGGAGGAAGAGGAAACGTCTCTCACCTGCCGTTTCATTGCATTCAAAGTTAATGATTGTCATTCGCTGAAAACCAGAGCTGCATGCTTGCCCACCAGGATATGTCAATGTAAGATCACCATCTGAATACCTGGAACAGAGAAGAATGAATGTCCACTGGGCCCTCCATTTCAGTATTATACCATATGTTACAACAGCTACCAATGTCAAGCTTAACAAAGCAAAACATGCCAATACCAGTTATATTGAAGCCACAACAGTATATTTCTTCCCCAGTAGAGGTGGCAACTTCATACTTGGGGCAAGCGTTGTGTTTAATTATTGTAGCCATATCTCACTTTTGGCTTTGCAATACAGAATCTCTGTTAGTAAAAGAAGCGTTAGATCCTCTTAACAGCTCACCTCACAAACACAGGATTCCCAAAACAACCCTATTTGCATTAAATGTATTAGACATAAAAAAATGTCTGGCATGACAGACAGAAAGTGTAAATATTAGTCTTAAGGGACGTTATTATAAATAAAGCCAGAAGTCATGTGAAATGTACTGTATTTGTTTCTTCAATACATTGTTCACTAGAAGTAGTGTCATATATAAAATGGCATATTTGACAGCATAGAAACGTACCTGAGGGTCTGATTCTTGTATGAACCTGCTGCCTTCTTGCTGTTACTTTTGACTTGGCAGGAAGCAACACCATCCCCTTCACAAGCACCAGCCTTTGTCTCACCACACACGTTCAGGTAATACATGTATTCACCACTCGAATCTTTGGCAGAGTATGAAGAGACATCTCCTGCCAGGTGGAAAAACATTGTATTGTTTTAAACAATCAGAATATTGAGGGTTTTTGGCTTCTGGAGCTTAAAAGAGGAACTGTCAATAATATAAATATATATATATTATATAGAGGGGGAAGAGAGAGAGAGGGGGGAGAGAGAGAGGGGGAGAAGAGAGAGGGGGAAGAAGAGAGAGAGAGAGGGGGAAGAAGAGAGAGAGGGGGAAGAAGAGAGAGAGAGGGGGGAAGAAGAGAGAGAGAGGGGGGAAGAAGAGAGAGAGGGGGGGAAGAAGAGAGAGAGAGGGGGAAGAAGAGAGATACGGATACACACACACGCACCAGCATTTTCTGTAATACTATATATATTTGGAAGTAGTGGCAGATCTGTTCCAGCAGCTAAATGTTTACGCAACTAAAATTCTATTTAAAAAAGTGTAGAGAGAGGGACCAGGCCATGTATATGTTTTTTGATATGGGAACAACCAAAACCTAACAATTTTCAACCAATACAACCCCACCCTGAAAATGTGGATATTTACCTGCTTTCTGTTTGAGTGGGGACAAGTCAATAGAAATATTGCGGAGTGTGCTTGTAAGCGTACAGCTATTGCTTTCCAGGTAATCTCGGTGACACGCGTACTCTGTTATCCATTCAACCTCATAGCGGCAGTTGGTGTTTGCAGTCAACCTTGGGCCTGTCTTCTAAAATGATGAAATAAGCAAACACAAAGGCTAAGATGCTAAACAAAGGCATGATAAGGGTACACAAGAATAAAGTGGAAAGCTAAACTTACCTCTGTACGATCTGAAGGACAGATAAACGTTATGGCTACAGCAGGCTGGTGGCCGTTACAAAAATCTGGTTTGCTTAAATCAGTGTCTTCGGTAACATAATGTAGAATAAGTCTAGGTAGAGAAATAAAGACAATACATGTGCATTGAAAAAAAAAAAACATACAGAACTCACTGACTGAACAAGTCAGATTCCTACACAACGGATAATCCCTGTCTCCTCAGCAGCATCTCCATTATGTCCGGCGGTGGTACAGAATTGTCCAGTTTGCTGGAGGACACTTTTAATTTAGAAAAACCATAATCAAACATAATAATCATATGCAGCATCAACCACTGACTATTAGACTCTTTCCTAAAACAGGAAAATGAGCGAGTATCAAAATTCTTTTAGGTTCCAAGTAATGTTTTACATGCAACACTTCCTTCCCTGGTATCATATGGGAAATATGCAATTTAGTATGACTAAACACTTCAATTAACATTTGATCATTGGAGTTTCAAAATTACATCTTAATCTACCATGCGTGATAAAAAATTCTCAAATTAAATATTTGACATTCATGGCAAACTGGTACCTGTCTTTGACATTTGCTTTAAGCGCCTCCTTGGGTCGGCCAACATCATAAGCCTTTCCATTCTTAATGAGACAGGCAGCACTTCCAGCAGGACAAGAGGAGGTTTCCCCCTTTGACATACCTGTTAAGAAACAAAATGTTGGGACATACATTAAATTACAAGGCTTCTGAATATTAGGACAAAACAGAGCTTACTCATACCGACAGCACCTTTACCGATCGGCTCTGTCTACAGCAGCAATGACAAGGCACTGACATGCACTGGTAAACCATAATGAGGAAAAGTGATCCAATGTATAACCTTCAATATGCCTGGTTTGCCATGTGGTTGAGTGGAAGATCAGGAGTAGCAAAATAAAACCATCTTGCAAGATGGTAAATCCCCCCCCCTATAACTTTAGAAAAATAATAAACGTGTACACCTGTGAAATATACGCTGCAACTTATTCAATGCTGCCTTAACCTATCGTCTGATTTGCAGGGCTTACAAAATCACAAGTCTACAGGCTACAAAGCTCCATAAAAAGCAGACTCTTGGCCACGTGGTGCTACTTGTTATTTGTACACCACATTACAGTGCTACTTCGATTCTTAAGGGGATGACTTGGGTTTATTTTTCCATTGCAGAGTGATTATTCTGAAATTTTAATCATCAAGCCTTCTCGTCCAAACGGGGAAAAAACGATATTCAACATCAAACTCCTAAAATGGTAACCTAATCTAACCTACTTTATAACAATCGCTATGGACATATTCCTTTGTGGCTCCTAAAAATTAAATTAGAACAAGAGGCCCTAACCTAAAGCTAGAGGGCCAGATGCTTAGATGTAATGTAAGGCAGTTTTACTTTACTAAGAATGCGGTACATAAATGGCCTCACGGCAAATTGTATAGACTACAGTGAGGGAAATTAAACATGGACTGGATAGACCTAAAGCTATCCTGAATAAAAGACCAGACCAAGGATGGATTAAGGTCTGAGTTTTTAAAGCAGGTAAAATGGGCAGACTAGATGGGCAGTCAAATTCCATGTGTCTTTTTTAAAAAATTTGTACAAGCCTGCATTTAAACACAGACTTAGTGCCAGACATTTTATTGTTAGTTTGAGCGAACAGGCTTACACCAAGGTACTTACCAATTGTTCGACAAATATTTATATACAGGTCAGCATCACTGTCCCAGTCGTCGACACGATATACACCAGAAACCTTAATCAACGGATTTAGATCATGTTTCTTAAAGTCTTCATCAAAAGTATAGCAGGGCACCTAACAAAAAACACAGACACAGTTGTCAGAGCAATTATTCTAAACTAACAATTCTTCTTAACAAATAACCTTTTACACATTTGTCCAGTGTTTATAATGCCGTTCTACTTCTTTGGTGCGAATCAAGATAACCCAAGGGCTTTAAAAAAAAAAAAAAAAAAAGCCACATACGTGAAAAGAGTTATATTGAAATTGCCAATGATACCACCAACGAGAGTGTACAAAAATGTGCAGCTTTAGAAATAACCATGATTTACACTTAACCGATTTTTGTGCTTTGATAACCTATCTAGGGACATATAATAATTCTTTGTGAAGTTAATTAAAAGTGACATCTACAACGCTTGCCAAAAAAAGAGAATCAAGTGACAATTTAATCTGGAAAATACAGAAGCAGCCTAACAGAATTATGTAATCCCAAACTAAATTGCATTTTTAAAGTTAATGTGTACTATGAACTCTCATAATTGTTTTTACTACTTTTTTTTTTAAAAACAGTTCTAGTTTTGGGATAATATATTGGTTTCAGGAAGCTATTAGCTATTCTAATGTGTTCTATATCTGTTATTGTAGAACAATCCACTAGATGAACACCCTCTTTATCAAACTGCCTTATGGTAAACAGTAGAGGGACTTGGTCTTATTCACCCACTCAGTCTAACTAATAAAAGTCTATGGCAGAACAGACTCAGTATTGCGTATCATCATGGAACTGAAAAAAAAAACAAAACAAAAAACCAGAAACACAAAAACACATGAACGATATCAATGGTAGCCTCCAGAAGACAAAGATCCCACCCTAGCAGCAGTGTCTTATCCTACATCAGGGCTGGTCGGTGGGTGTATGCAGACCCAGAGCTATTACTGGACTAAAATTCCCATGAATCTGTGTTTAATGCTCATATATAGATAGCAAAGCTCTGCCACTAACATTAAAAAGTCCATTAATCAAATAAACGTACACACCTCTTTAGCTGGTTTAAATATGTCCTTCTTGCAGGCAACGAAGGTTCGCCACTCAAAGTAAATCACACATTCTTCAGAGGTCACAAATTCAGGCGTACCCTGTAAGGCAAAACAGTCAGTACAGAATAAATATACATCTGAAACTAGAGACAGAAACATATAGTTTCAACAAAATCCCTGATCCTGGCCTCCTTAAGAAGTTTAATGCAAAGTTATAAGCAATAAGAGGGAACATCTACTTACATCAAATAAACAAGTATCAAGGAAGATAACGTGGCATTTTATTTTGGTCAGTTATTTCTGGCTTTTGAAAAAAAAATCTGAAAAAGTAAATCTAATTTCTTACGATCCTCATTTTGGTTGTGTTTCTTGCCTATACCGGTGACCAGGGCTACAGGGGGAAAAAAAATCTCTGTATAGCTCTGTTTGTGCTCATGTAACACACACACACACACACACACACCACAAATGGCCACACTATAGCTACACACAAAGCAAACATGTTTTCCTTCTGTGTAAAATAACCCATGAAGAGAACCCGTGAAGAGAACCCATGTAAAGCTCTTGGTTTTATGTATAGAAACACATCCATACATTTGATATACATGACTTTTAAACTTTTATTTAGAGCCATATAAAAATAAACATTTTTAAAACTATACATAAAAATATGTTATTCTCTGAAAACGTATCCAGTTTAGAAAACCCTATGGCATACAGCTAGCTACCTGTGCTGCCTAAACCCTTCCTTGAAAATAGTGCGATACTGTTGAGAACTCACCAATGTTTTCCCACAGATTAAATTGATGCTGCTCTGAATATGATGAGAAGCGAGTGAACATTGTCGAGTCGTGTTAAACACAATGAGGTTATTTGTAACCTGTGCAGGTGACTCGCCTGTAAAACAAAATACATTTTGTATCATACATACATATGATGGGGGAATAAATATGCACAGTCCGCAAAAAACAATGTTACATTTCTATAAAACATTACTTGTCATTGCTTTCTTGTGTTTAAGACATATTTTGGTAATTTTACCTTGAAAAATAAATGTATGTCTCAATGTGGCATATACAGCATTATCTATTCCATTTCCTCTGCCCAATGTCTCTCTCTTCTCCTTGCCCTTACCTTAGAAAGGATGCCTGAACCAATCAACAATAACCAGCAACTTAACTGGGGATGTATAACTTTATGGAATGAATGAAGACTCCCAAGAACAGGAAATTAAGAAGTCTGCTCCTAATTGTATAGTTTATTTCAGAGTAGAAATGTAAGAAGAAGATAATCTAAAACTAGAAGTTCATAGGCTTAGATGTAATGTTACCTTACAGAGACAGCGGCAATTAACCCCTTAACGACAATCCACGTACATGTACGGGGCTGCCGTTAAATAGCTGCACCTCCGCAACTGCGGCATTTTCACCGCGATCGGCGGCTTTGCAGCATCCACGGAAGCCTCACAAGTGAGGCTGACCGTGGATCCGGGGAGGAAAGCCCTCCTCGGAAGAAAAATGGCCACCACCGCACCGATCATCAAAGATCGCGGGCTAAAACAGCTTAGGAAGCGATCAGAATCGCTTCCCAAGCATAAACTGTGTTGCTGACATGCCTCGATATCGAGGCATGTAGCAACACAACCCCCCTACCCCGATAGCCTTGTGATTGCTCCGAAGAGGAGCCACAAGTGCCATCCTGTAAATGACGTTGCCGTCATTCACATGATGGCATTAACAATAAAAAACTGAAAGCCGGAAAGCTGTTACATTTCAAACTGCCCGATCGCGCGATATCATAAGATATCATGTGAGGACCTGCATAGAGATCACAGTGTGATCGGTGTAGGGGGATCGCGGGGAGTGAGAAACCATGTCTCTCACCCCCCCTCCCGTCCTGAAACGGAGAAGCAGAAAAAAACCCTGTTAATTCATTTAACCCCTTAATGACAAAGCCCGTACATGTATGGGCTCAAAATGCATTGTTTTCAATGGGTTTAGGGACCGCCCATTGTCCTTAAGGGGTTAAAATATAATAAAAAATCATTAAATAATATAATAAAAAAAATAATAATGAGCTGATGTCATTGTGACATCACTGGCATGTTCAGGAGGTCCCTAAGAGGACCTCTAACCATTTTTGTGTAAAAAAAATATATATAAAAAATACAAAATATATATATATATAAAAAAGATAACAAAAAAAAAAAAATGATATCCCATTGCCCTAGCATAACATCTAGCCAGTATAACCTTCCTGTCCCCGTTCACAACCCCCAAACCCGTTAAGCCAATGTACACCTTATAGTATGCTCCCTGGTGCTGGGAAAGTATGGAAAATCTATATAAATTAGGTATTTCTGAAATCAGGACACCTGAACTGATAAACTTGGAGGGGATTTTCCATCACTTTACCCAAGTTTGTGATGATTCAGAGGGAAAATGTAAAAAAAATTGTTTAGTTTTTTTCTAATTTTCGCTAGTTTTTACTAAATTTCTCATTCTAAATTTTCAGCTAATCATCCAACTATGGTATCAAAAGAAAGCTCTATCTCTCCTTGAAAAAACAATATATAGTTCACATGGGTACACTATTCACAGGAAAAGAGAATAATCGCTGAACCGACGCAAAAATGGCAAAATTGCTCCGGGTTTTGAGGTACCAAAAACCCCTGGGATTGAAGGGGTTAATTCTCACAAATGTTTGTAAATGCACACTGCATGGCTAGGTGCTTAATTTTGTTCGGCAATGGGTCTGATTGGTCTGATTGAAACACCTGAATTCAATATTTAATGTATGTCTCAATACTTTTGCCCAGATAGTGAATATATATATTGCTCATTTTAATCTGTAAGCACCATTGCATGGGTTTATTTAGTGTACAGGATGGTAACATTCACAGGTTGACATACCTGCTTAAACATAACACTTTTTGAAATAACTTGATTAACTGAGGACTTACCAACTATCTCAAAGGTGTTTTTGCCAATATTGTGAGCACAAACAGCAGCCGGGCTGCCTCCACAGTATTCTGCAGGCAGATTGCCACACACATTAATTCGATAGTGAACATGTTCTTTTGTATCAATCGCCTCCCAAGTGTACCTGTCAAAAATGACAGAGGAAAAGGAAGATATCCGTTAATTTCATTACAGGCACAAAGTAACATTTTTATTTCCCTGAAAACATACATGACAAAAATGCAAAATAAGATGTTTTTTCATAAAAGAATAAAAAAGGTTTTGGTAAAGAATTATGTCATGTGTAACAAATCACTGATGGCATGCTCATCATAACTAATGCAACAGGTTAAAAAACAAAAAAAAAAAAAAAACCAGGCCAGAGGGACATTGCAAATATAATGAAAATTAAGTCAATCATGACTACATTTTAAAAAGTCACAAGTAGACTTTTGAAATACTAAATGTTGCATTATATGTCATCTAAACAATTAACAGGACTAACAGGGCTTGTGGAAGGAAATTTGTCACCCTAGGCAAAAACTCATTTTGCTGCCCCTTGTATAATGGGGTCCGGCAGCATTAACATCAGAGTCTTCTCCAAAGGTATCATATAAGCAGCTCAATAAGCAATCCATATTTTGCACCCCCTCTTAAGCATGTCCTAATCGAAAAACATCAATGGACCGTACTAAAAAAAGGACATAATAAAAGTCGCATTACGCTCATAGGGAATAATAGCTTATGATTATAGAGGATCTGCATAAAAAATGTGTATATCCATTGTATTTTATTATTTTTAGCCTTTATTTAAATAGCACCGACAATGTACACAGTGCTTTTTACAATACATACATTCAAGGGGAATGACAAGACTAGAATTGACAGATTGGCTAGAGGATCCTGCTTCCAAGCTTGCACTCGAGAGGGAATGGAATGAGGAGAAACATAAGGTATGGAGAAAGGGGAGAGATAGTGTGGGGTCTTGTATTAGAGGCCGATAAAATCTAGCTGCAAAAATAGTATGCTTCCCTGAAGAAGTGTGTTTTGAGATTTGATGAGTAATGGGTAGATACAAGAGAAGAGGCTCTAGAGAAGGATGAAAGAGGTTTCAGTTGACGATAACCCCAAGGCATCAGGTTAATTGGAGAGATAGTCCTGTTAAAGGAGACAGATAATTCAGATACTGGAGTGGAGATAAATTCCATTTTGGACAGATTAAGTTTCAAGTATTTAAAACAATGTCATCTCCTATTCTCAGTGTTGGGCTAAATGTCCCCCTTTGGGTTAACAATTCATGTTACCCTTGGTCAGCCCAATCCTAAACGAGCAGTTCTTTTGTACAATGCAATAAAATGAGGCAGCATTGCTACTCAGACAAGCTCCACGTATCTACGGTGTATACATAGCACACACAATAGCTAGTAAACCTTTGTGTTGCCTTCGTGGACAGCTGCAATCAGAGGTTTATTGGATCTCCGATCTGAGCAAACAAATAATCAACCTTCTTTATCTATCAAACTTTTACTTGCATTGTTTTTACTCATGTCTGATAATATATATATATATATAAACACACATACACACAAATATATAATTCAGTTATATGCAATATATGCTTTAGCGTGCTATACAATTGCTAGGACTTTGTTTTTAAAAGTGCGGGTGTTTCCATGACACAAAAAGCAACTTCAAAGTTCAGCAAAGTAGTAAAACAAGTTTTAAACACAAACATTAAAAAAAAAAGTAGTATAGCTCAGATAATAGGTAAAGCCAGTCTAGTGACCTATGCTGAGGAACCAGCAAAAAAAACACGTTAAAAGTACTTTAAGTACTTTAATATGCATTAAAAATGAAAGTACAACAACCCCCTCCATAATCCCATTTTAGCAACAGCGATTGGCTACTTGAAAATAAGGGCACTTTCCGTGCACCCCAGTTCCTGTGTTTTCCTAATTAGTTCAGTTGCTTGGCCAAGTCGGAGGTAGGGCTTTTTTTGGTCACCAATCTTCCATGATGACCACTTCCAACCAGACATCTCAGGAGAGTAGATGGGTATACCAGGGTCTCCCTGTCTTCTGCCAATGCTGAGCTGGACATCTTGTTTGCCTTGTATTTCTGCCTCAAAGAGACGCAGTAAAGCCTTGTTGTTTTCTCATGGTGTATGACTTGACATTAAACTGTTTTCAGTAACCTCACCTTATTAGTGAGTTTGGCTGTTCCTCACCCAGTTTTATTCCTCCTTCACAGCTTTTTCTGCTAATGATTGTGTTACAAACTACATATTAAATTGATGATCAATGGCACCTGTTTGATTTTATTGTTTAATCATACCCCTAACTACATACCTACAAAATCCTGACTTTGTGTAAATTTATGTTATGTTAAATTAATGTTATTTTGAAGGCAAAAGGGTGGCCACACCAAATATTGATTTGATTTACATTTTTCTTCTCTTCACTTACTTTACAGTTTGTTAAATGATAAAAATAAACTAATATGGTGTCTATTTTTGAAAGCATTCTTACTTTACACCATATGTTAGATGGGTCACAGAATTGAGCCTTAAAACATCTAAATCCTGATGTAAAAAATGCATTGCGTGGGAAAGGTGTTTTTTTCCTTTTGCATTGAATTATCACCCTTAACATGCTGTGAATTTAATTACACCAACAGTAGAAACAGCATTACTAGCTGTGAATTTAATAGTGTGTATTTCTCATATTTCAGAAGTCTTATAGTTAGACCCAAGGGAATTGCAGCATTTTTAATAAAGCAGGGTGTTAAGTAGGATTCCAAAGCAGTTCCTTGCAAGTTCCTATAAAGGGTCTGGTATCCCTATGAGTTAACTCCTTATTAAGGTTAAGCTTAACAAAATGAACTTACATACAGTATCATTATTTCACAAAGAAACATACTACTATTCCTTCTCCCCTTTTGAGTAATATGTCAGAGCATCTTTATTGTATTGTCTTTGTCGCTCCATCATTCTGCGATGGGTGGATTGGTTATTCTTTTGCACTAGTAGACCTTAAGAGGTGTACCATAAGGAATACTGTATACCTTATGGTACACCTATATACTCTACTAATGTATAGTGACATTACATTGTTATAAAAGTATTATAAAGATATAAGGTATATGTATAGACTTTTTAATGCGTAAATTCCATTACATTTATATTGTGTGTAAAAATAAGAGTTAGTAGTCAAATATCTATTGTTATTCTTTATCTTTCTGGGAAGAATATAGAAAAGTAGCGTCTGGCAATGTATATGGACAAGATAAGTCTGATTACTAACCCTAAAATGACTTTTTCTAGAGTCACATGACCTCTGTGATAGAAGAAACACTATTGAAGGGAAACCAATTTAGCCATAATATGTTAACCAAAGCAACCCGCATTTCTTGACTCGATAATGAAGCGTTAATTATAAATACTCAAGTTGCCGGTACCATGGCAATGTGTTCTTTCACATGGCTTACAGAATACTTATGTAATCTGCACAGCAACCGCTCATCTGAATCATTTTCCTATTTTCTTCTCCTTAAGTCATTGCAGTCTTTAGCAAATGACATCTGAATTCCCATAAAATGCCCCTGATTTGTGTTAATTGGTAAGAAAATACCATTAAATAACAAAGGGGTTTGCATCCTGCTCAATGCTTAACCCCTGCAGTGCCACAGCCTGAAAGAAAATGATTCTTTTGGAGTAGTAGATTTTTTTTTACAACTCAGTGACACTTGAAGGAGCTGTGAAGCAAGCAAATTGTTGCTTTACTTAGATTGAAGCTACATTTTCTTAAAAAAAAATCTGCCATTTACACCCATCTGACCCACTGACTTGCTAGACAGGCTAACATGCCAAATAATTGAAAGGGGATTAGGTTTTAAGGCCTAGTGGGACTATTTCTCGATAGTTTAAATGCATTGTTTTATACATATGTCTGAGAATGAAGCACCTTAAATGTAACCAGGTACCCTTCAAATTGTGGCATTCAAGCTGAGGAGATGTACAACTCTTATGATGCTCAGCCAGGCACCAAGTTAATGCCTTAATTGGACGTGGTTATAATAAAATAAAAAAAGGCATTCCAACATCACCACCTTTGTGAACTGTATAGACTTTAGCCTGGTTTATATGAGGAAGTATTTTTACAGAAAAGTTCAGCTACAAAAACAGATTTAACTGTGGTGTTTACGATTGAAGCAAGTATATCTATTAGCCATTTTGGCTCCACAATGTAAAAGATATTTGTTGAAGCGTGGATAAAATATTTATATATATATCCTTTAAAATAAAACTATATATCCTTTAAAATAAAACTATATATATATATATATATATATATATATATATATATATATATATATATATATATATATATATATATATATATATATATATATCCTTTAAGTAATTTTGTTTAGTATCAATCCTAATTGCTAAATAAGCCTACCGGAACCTTTATTACTGCATTACTCCAAACTTTTATTTAGTGGACTGCCCCTTTAGAAAGAACGTGATGGATTACATTTTGTGGGGATTCTAAGCAGAACAAATAATATTAATACCTACCTACAAACCCTCGGCTTAACAACCAGTCACCACTACGTATTAAAAGGCAATAATCGATGCGATGTCCTACATGTCCCAAATAACATGAGCACCAGGGCTAGGCAAATCCATACACAGTTCAGAAACAAGCTGGAAACTTTTTGGAGCCAGTTTTCACTTTGCTGAAACGTTGGTAGCAGTGGCAGAACAGTTAGATTTCAAGGCTACCTGGCTCGAATTTATCCAGCCCAGATAAAGACCACCTCCTTGTTACCATACCCGAGAACTCCAGGTTTTGCGGGAGTGGGGTCCTGACATGCCTCACTACCCGCTTGTTTCCCCCTTAAATGGGGGGTGTCCCGCGACGTTGGTGGGGCCAGAGCCTAAAAGTTCCCAGGTGTGCTTGTAACAGATTTGATTTCAGAAACCTTAGGTTCTTTCTACTCAATGGTAGTTAGAAAGATACTCCAGCCATCATTTAGCTGAGAGGTCCTTATAAATGTATGTAGTGTCTAACATGCAAATGCATGTGGGTATCCTTGCAGAACCCTCGATATGCATTTGCCCCATCCCCCAGGTTTTTTTTTGTTTTTTTTTTTAACAGGAGCCACTGATTAGCTGCTTCCCCTGTGGCCAGAATTGTTAGACAACCTAGGAGACAGGAAGCTGCGGTTTCTTACGTTTTTTTTCTTATTTTAAAGTTTTTAACGCATGTTGGAGTCTATTTTGCCGCTTCAATTTGCTGCATACAAATTGATACAGGCATTCTTTTGTCGGCAAACAACCAATAGCTGGCCAACAATATATAGCTATTTTACTCACTCATGCAACATGGATTCCAATAAACATTTAACATTAAACTGGAGAAGAATTATGCTGCAGCATAAAAAGGTCACAAACAGTAACGGAGGCAACCTTGCAAAACATGTAACGTCCTTGTGCAACACAACAGACAGATAGGGTACAATCTTTTCACTTCCCTATTTCTCTTTAAAACACATATTTGACAGGTAGTATTTCAACCAGTATATTAAAAAAAATGCACAAACGCAAACATATCACCTACCAAATACCTTAAGTGTCTTCCAACAAATATAGATTGTGAGCCTGACCACATATTGTGCAAGAAAACCTTTCAGACATTATAAGCCTGCATCATAAAGAAATAATAAGTAATGTCAATAAGACACAAAGTATATATATATATATATATATATATATATATATATATATATATATATATATATATATATATATATATATATATATATATATATATATATATATATATATAGTAAATTCTTTGGAATTCATACAAACAAGAAATCTAGACGTTAAAGCAAGCAGTGTGGAGTACAATAATTCACTGCTTACCTGCAAAAACAGAGAGAGAGAAAAAAAACAGATCCCTTCTGATTCTTCTCATTAAAAGTTTATTGTATCTTATTTATATACCACCAAAAACCTGTGCAGTGTTTCTTAGAGCACATACATTGAAACTAGAATTGACAGACTAAGACCATTAGGTAAAGCTTTACAATCTTTATAGTCCATGATAGCCAAATAGTTGCTTTTCTGGGAATGGCTGGGATGGGTACTAACATGAGAAAGATAAAAGACTTAACTTGTCAGATTTTGCTATGTTTTATAGGGACGGCTGAAACAAAGTGGATTAGTTTTATATAGGATACCAAGTTTTGTGGTGCAGTTATCAAGCAAGCTCACATTCGCACACACCCTACTAAAAGGCTGATTTGTGTGTCAACACTTTGCAATAGAAACAGTACGAACATACAAATTAAAACGTTAATGTTCCAATAAAAGGTATTTGGGGAGATGACACAAACAGCTTAAATGGGCTACAACAATAATATAACGAACTACAGGACAAGGATGATTAAGATACATTTAGGCAGATCATTTAGTACGTCAGCCATTTTTATATTGTTCAGAAGTATATTTACATAGTATGTAAAAAAAAAATATATATATGGACAGACTTTCAAAAAAACATTTAAAAAAAAAAAGGAGGAAGAATTATGGGTTCTAAGAGCACATAACACTACTCATCTCATAGCAAAGAGCCAAATGCCATCTTTGCTACATATTCTGGTCTGGCTCAACAAAAGATAGGCTTCCTGGAGCTCTCATTCTTCTGGGGGGAGTGGGTTCATAAGGGTGTGGGACTAGCCATACGTAGAGGCAAGGCTAGCCTCAGTCTTACATAAGCAAGTGGGCATGGTCAAACACTGCCCAGGGAAAGAAGAAAGTGGCCTAAAGACCTAGAGAAGTTGAGCTTCACCAGGAGACACTGTATCAAACACAGGATAGTTCCCAGATATGATAACAAGTAGAACCATCACCTTTACAGTTTTTAGCATAATTAAATTAATTTCTAACAACTGCCTATAAGCTTGTATTTTTTGAGTGTTCGATCATCGAAAAGTAAAGGCTGCTTCCATCGCACAGAGAGAGTAGCTTTGTAAAACACATTCATACATGTAAAAAAAAAAAAAAAAAAAAAAAGCTTTGTAGTCTTGTCATACCCCTTGAATATATGTATTGTAAGAAGGGCTGCGTAAATTGTTGGGGCTATATAAATAAAAGATAATAATAAGACTAGAAAGATCTCAGGCCTCTTACTGAATCTTTTCTGGAGATGTTAGGTCATTTATCAACATGCTATATTTAGTAGCAAACGAGACGCAGCCAGAGATTGCTGGCGTAAAGAAGGTATAAGAGAAATGTTCCCAGAACAAGAAAATATTCCCAAAACATATTTTTCCAATGAGTCTAAATATGTTTTCATAGTAAGAAGTGCAGGAAGCGCTAAAAATTATGAGGCATCGTTTGGTTCCAGAACGAAGTATGCCTTCTGTCATGTGATTGTGTTTGTTCTACACCAGCAATAACTAAATATCTGTCTGTGGGTGGCTATAAATGCTCATGGCGAATAACAGATAAAAGGCAAACAATGTCGGCATAAACTGTGATATGTACAACACTTTTTAACAGCTCTCCCATAAAATCATAATGGCCAGGCCTGGCAAATGCGAGGTGGGCCAGTGCCCAGTAGTGCAAATCCAAAGGACATTATACCTGAAGCTGTTAAATTTATAACTTATCACTTCTCACAGAAATGTATATATTATATATATCTAGAGAGAGAGAGAGGAGAGGGAGATTATCTAATATCTATCTATCTATCTATCTATCTATCTATATATATATGTGTGTGTGTGTGTATATAGCAAGAACGGCATGGCAAGAGATCAGTAAGATATGCTAGTTTGGCCACTATATGCCACAGATCCCATTTTCCTATCAGTAAACACTGAATATAAATATCTTCAAAACAAAATTATTCGGGGGGGGGTGCAAGACAAACATGTATCCTTACACTGTAAAACCCATCAGATTTATCCAAATAGATCAGACTTATTTCTGTTGCTGATCACCACAAATTACATTTTAAATAGTAGAAAACAGGGTTTTTAAGGGGCCCGTTAAAAGCTTGGCTTGTAAGCATTATCTATATATACATATATATGTATTACAGTATTTTTTTTTCCCCCCCTGGAATTCTACAAGTCTACTTAATTCCCCTTAGTCAAGAACATTTCTCCGAGTTGTGCTTTCAGCACTATGGATACACTATGTAAGGTGTGAGTGGGATACCTTGCCATCAAACCTAATTGATGGCATCCCTATCAAGAATACTGCCAAATAATGCACAATAAAGTAACTTACAAGAATTTTACTTCAAGCAATAAACCTAAAAGGAAACTATGCTCAATCCTCTACTCAAAGTGGAAGGGAATTGACATACAACATGATCACGAGCTGCTGCTCTCATTAGCTAATGTGGTTCAGTGTGAAATGATCAAACTGCTGTTTGTACATGAAAGATGAATCAGTCACAAGTGCCGCTGCATAGGGAACCGCTCTATTTTACAGAGAGCTGCATTTCCATTTAAATTCACATCTCTGGTGGGTTGATGGACTGTATGATTCACTATATAAACAATATATATGAACAAGCTGGCTTTGTGTTTCTTGTTGAGTGTCTATATGAATGGCAAAAAACACAAAGACAAAAACGGAAAGTCTATTTTGCAATAATAGGGAATATGTTTCCCAATTTAGATGAGAAATCACTAACTGTGATTGATTAAAAATGATCAATAAGTTTACCTACATTACTACTCCCGTGTGTCAATATTAAGAATTAACGTCCCAAAGTGTCAACCTTCAGTTTTGCACTTTCATCTTGTGAAAACAGTGCTGGAAACCATACTTGCAAGTGCCTGTCAGTGCAGTCCAGAATCTATCACTATTTAAGACAATATATTTTCTACTATAATAAATTATAAGCGGAATGTATGATATTCCTATATTAATAGCAAAATGATAAAAATACATCCGAAAATTTAAGGGATACTTTAATACCCTGATAGACTAACCAAAGAACGCACAGTTATAGTATTTTCTGAGTAAAGTATCGGCAGCGGGTATTTCACATGCCAGAATATGATGCGTTTAGCCGAACACCCGTCATCCACAGGAAATGGGGCCGGGAAATGGAGCAAATGCATATTGGGGGATTCTGTGGAAATGGGACACATGATGTAAATTTAAGGAGACCTCTCAGTTATCATATACATGAAAATGTCCATATGAAAGTTGGAGTGTCCCTTTATTGAGGGAGTACCGTTCACTTAATTGCACAACTTTCTACATAAAGAAATTGGCCTGTAATAGCCAACGACACATAAGGACAAGATTAATGTGAAAAACGGTATTTCAACAGATTTGTGGTGTTGCCCAATAGTTTAACGCTTGTACTCGGCTGCAATTCAGTGAGTTGTGTGTATGGTACAGCAACTACCATTAAAAGACAAGCAACAGAGTTATTCACTAAACCATAAAAATTGTAGATGCTTCAAGCTATTAAGGGAGGAAATATGAATAGCAAACCTCAGCTAACTTCTCTTGAAAGGAAAAAAAGAGCTGAGTTTGACACACATAATGCATTGTTATACCTGTGAGATAAAATCATAAAAGAAGAAATCTTTCTGATTCAACCATAAATTACTCAGGCCTTCCTACAAAAAAGAAATACAAAATACAAACTCTCCTGCAAAATGTCCATTGCCATTCATCTGTGAGTGTGCTCATGAACTACAGTGATGCCAACAAGGAGATGATGAGAAGTAGTTAAAGGAAACATAAGCAAGCTGCGAATGTAATGTAATTTTACGTGTACTTGTCCTCACATCCCAAGACACAACCACGTCTAAAGATTTTTTATTTCATGTAAACCATAAAAAGAGAACTGCAGTGTCCAAACAAAACGATATTCAGGATCACAATTTTCTTTCTGTTGTGTTCTCAAAAAGGAATGCAAGCAACATGAAAAGTACCGCTGACCTCATAGCTGGCAGGTTTAGGTTAAATATTGCACCCCATGGGGATGTGGCTTAATGCAGAAGGCACATGGTGTTGCAGGGCTTTGCCACAAAGAGAGTCATACTCGGCCTTCAATTTGCCAGGGATGGATGACACTACATAGTGATGCCCAGCACACAATGATGCCCCAGTCCTGGGCTTGCAAATGTTGCAAAGCACATTTGGGTAGAACAATTATAAAACATTGATTATATGTGCTACTCATTCTCATAATATTCTCACGCATGACAGGTCTACTTATAAGTTCAAAAGAAACACAAAGTGCTGAAAAGTGTGCTTTCTTTCTAGTTACAATAGACGTTTTGCTTGGAGTGGTCACAGTGGTTGATGACATATCTGGGTACCACTTCCCACAAACCTCATTCTTTGCGTTATGGCAGGACTTATGAAGTTCTCATCGTACCTTTAACCATATATTTTTTTTTTTTTTTTTTAACATTTATTTGAAAACAAATAAATCCAACATGCGTAAAGCGGTACAATACACATCGCGGCACAGAGACAACGATACATAAAATAGTGTGAAGATACTGCGAGATACATTTTGTGTCATAGTATTGCATAGAAACAATAAAACAAAAAAAACAAAACAAAACAAAAAAAAAAAAAAAACAGAACCGCGGTCTCTGAGTCGATGAGTTATGTTGAAGCGAGCCCCTCCCAGGTGGGTAAAGGGTCGTTGCGTAGTACGGAAGAAATAAAAAGAAAGAACACATAACAAAATACACGGTACTTGCCATGCAAAAGGAAAAGAAAAAAACACACATAATGCCCCTGCGTTATCGCAAAAGACGCCGCGAAACATCAGGTCCCTCTACCCCCCACATTGTCACGGAGCCACCACATACTCCACACTTTAACATGGGAGTCCAAATGATTCGAGGCCTCATGAGCCGCATCATTTAACCATATTTTATTTATTTTTTACCGCAAGGAAAGAAGACAGAAGAGTTATGTTACATAATGGGATAAGCTATTCTTGACAAAACATACATGAAGCACTTTTAAAGCTGTCATATACAATGTGTTTCAAAAAGCTGACACTGTGTTTACTAAAGCTAACAGTATCGTAGTGTTTCTTTTAAAGATCAGCACATAATACAAATAACATACATAAATAAATACAATATATGCGATTAGGCTGAAATTACTTATTTCCCAAAACTACCCCTTTAAGCCACAAATGCCATCCTGAAGCTCAAACCAGTTGGATGTCTAGGGGAGTGCAATAAACGGCACTGCTGAAAATATGGCGGCACTGTAATGGCATTTCCCCATACTCCCTTCATTAGAATTACAACAGCTACATGAGATTAGATCACTCGCATGTTTATGGTTGTCACAGCATCTTAAGGAAAAGCCAAAACACCTAAAAACAAGCAAGTAGGGATTGTCACACCTTAATGACACATCTAAGTGGCTCTACACTGTATGTCAGCACTATAATAAAATAAAAAAAAGACTATATTAATAAGAGAAATAACACTTCTAGCCCATAGAAGTCTTATACAACAAGGACTGACAAATTCTGTGATTGAACTCCAGGGAAGCACAGCTTTAATGGCGTCTAAAAACAGTCTGAATTGCAATAGTCAACTTTTGCTGTGCATCATGTGACCTGAGGTCTTGCAAAATGCATTAATACTGAGCTTTCAATACAACTATGGGTTATAACTTAGTTATGGCGATCAATAGTAAGATTTGAGAATAGTACAAACTCCCATTAAACATAAACAATACAAACATAAAGTATAAATTTTTGGATTGACATATATATACACACACTATGCTTTAATATCATAAAAATAAGTGTTCTCAATACCCACAGCATTGACTTTGCTAGTCAGATGGGTTTCTACATAATTGGCAAAAGCAGAATATTTTGGTAAAATACCAGAGGCCATGTAAACAAATAACACAGAGAGAATGTATAATGAAATATAAGCGATGACTTTAGTGAGATGCTACAGACCAAACACCAATATTAATGTATATACTACCTTTCAAAAGTCTGGGGTCAATTTCCTTGTTTTTGAAAGAAAAGGACATTTTGGTCATTAAAATATTATCGAATGGATCCGAAATAAAGTATAGATGTTGTTGTAAATCACTATTGTACCTAGAAAGGCTGATTTTTAATGGAGAATATTCATAGGCGTGCAGAGGCCCTTTGTCACTCCTGTGTTCCAACAACACGACTGTGTTAGTTAATCCACGTTTACTTTTGAAAGGATACGCGATTAGAAAACACATTTTCAAATATGTTACACACCCAGAAATTGTCTTTTTTAGCTAAGTTACCATAAAATTTTAAACAGTAGTGTAAATGACAGGATACACTACCGGGTTATAGTACCAGGTGCATGACTACATGCCAATAGTTATGTCAATAACGTGGACACTGTGTCACTAAATGTGCAGCTGGCAATAGTTGGCTCTGTGTTTGCATTCTGTCTGTTGACTGCATGTGGTCATATGATTTTATTATTCTGAAGACTCTTTACCTGTGACATTAAGGACGTGTCAACCATCAGCCTTAGCTGCTATATTTTTACTGGATTGTAAGCTCACAAGAGCAAGGCCCTCTCCTGCTTTTGTATCAGCTTTGTTATTGTGGGTGGTTTTAAATTATTGTACTGACTCTGTTGGAACAACGCTATGGAATCTGCTGGCGCTATATATAAATAAATGTAATGTAATATACTGGTTTGTACTGACCACAGGACGGCAAACGTATCATTAGGTTTACAGCAGAATATGCAACATTATACATGTTAATTACTGATTGTGTGTGTGCATGCATAATAATATGCAATGACATTACTGCAACATCTCAATCAATAAGCTTTAAATGTGCACTATGTGTGTTTATGTATGTATGTATATATATATATATATATATATATATATATATATATATATATATACATATACAGACACACATATACATATACACACGATTAGTCCTGATCACAGCACATTCAGGGTGTGCCCAGCAAATTAAATAACATAATTCAAAGCACATGAAGGAAAAATTGTTCAATAAATATACAATGATAAATACTAAAACATAGGTGGGAAAAAGCGATTTAAAAGATAGAATCCTATATGTAAAAGAAATATAGGTACCGGTAGTACACGCATAAGAAGACTATTTGATGGATGCAAATTCTTGTGATTAAATTACATTAACGCAGGAAGCAAATGTACTTAATTTAGTTGATGCACCAGTTGTGTTGTGACATCATATAAGTATATAAACCATGTAATCTGGATTAATTAAATATTAGATATAAAAAGCTTGTTTTAAGCATAAGTACTTTATACAATATATGTATTTTATTGTACAAGGTGTAGTCTGATACACACGTAAACACAAATAATACGGTTGAATAACCGTATTATTAGCATTACATTAGCAGCGTGTATAGGCATAGCTCGGTACTATAGCTTTTATCATAGACACCCTATAGACTTTAAGGCTGGTTATTGGGTCATTGGTTTGAGATAGTCGCAGATGACAGTGCTGCTGAGAGAGGAAGTATCTGCATATGTCAGTATTTTTTAGGTTACAAAGACCCCCACTCACCCGCAGAGCTCGCTCGGGGCTCCATTTCCGGTTTGCCCATAGCTGCCGGTAATTCCCGTGATAAAGAGGATAAGTACTAACACCGCGGGTCCCCGGGGTCTCATGATGCGGCCGAACACAGAGCAGATTCCCTGAGCAGCTGCACGACCAGCCCAACACAGCATCATGTGACCGTCACATGACAGCACCGCCTGCCATACACCATGTGATCTGCGGCTACCTTACACTTCCGCCTCCCTCGATGAGTGTGCTAACGAAGATGGTTCTGAACGATCATTGGTGTATTGCTAATGCTGACCACGAGTTATAATTCATCACTAAAGAACAATGGGATAGGACACAGACAGCGATATTGTATTAGGTGTATTTGTATAACTGTGTTACCAAGTAGACAGCAAAATAGGGTTGTATGGCTACTGAGATTTTTAGAATTTAGGTGTTTATGTTGTAGCAGCACAAATCGTGTAGAAACGAAACATAATTTGGTAATGAATACAAAATTGATTTTGAACTTTGTCAGGGACGCTTTAATATTTATTGGATCCTGGGCCAGCAGTCTTCCCTTTTAACACCCAGGGGAAGCAGGAAAACAGCAGGGTGACATATCGTGATGTAACCTAATGTGACCCTGCTGTATTCCTGCTTCTCCTGGGCGGAAAAAAGGGGCACTGGCGTAATTGCAGAGGTTCGCAAAGAGCCCTTTCTACACTATTTTGAACCGGCATGAGGAGACAGGAATGTACCACAGTCAAATGTTTGAATGTGAGCATGGATGTGTAATTGTGTGTGTATGTGAGCATGGATGTGTAATTGTGTGTGTGAGCATGTATGTGAGGCGAGACGGAGTGTGTGTTTGAATGTGTCCTTTGTGTGTGTAGTTTGTGTAAGTGTGTTTACATATGTGTGCCAGAGTGCATGTTGGAAGGGGGGGGCAAAGAAGGCACAGACAAGTTATTTGGGGGCAATGATAGCATGGACCACCTGTTGGGGGCCCCAGGGGCAATTTTTGCATCAGGTCCCTGAGGTTTCTAGTTACGCCCCTGAAGAGAGATGACTCTCACAGTGTGCAAGCAACATATACATACCTGGGGACCGGAGAATACCGGAAGAAGCGCTGGTTCTCCGGGTTGCGGGTTCCCCTTTAAATATTGGGTTTTTCCGCAATGTCAGCAGGAATGCCAACTGACGTTGGTGGGCAGTCCTGGCAGCATCCCACAAGGGAAGGCTACAGTTAGCCGGAGCCCACTAGTTACCAGGTATGAACATAGAGGTAAGCTGGGGACCGTTGTTATTGCAGGCTCATTGGCCTGCATAAAAGAAGGCCCTGACCTTCTTGTGTAACTCCTTTTCTTTTAACATGTGACCTTTAAAAAATGCCCCTGTGCCTCTGTGCTATGCACGATGTCCAGGTAGGGCAAGAAGCACCCATAAATGACAAATTACACCTTGTGCTACTAGTCCACCATACTGTATGGTCTATGTATATATATATATATATATATATATATATATATTGCAATAACTTAAACATCACATCAACTGACACTCTAGTGTCCCAGGGAGCCCCTGAATTGTAAGTATGCACAACCTGTAAGCCACTGATTGGCTGCTGAACACAAATATCTGGGGGAGTGGAGAAAGGGGTAAATGTATTATGAGGGTTCTGCAGAATGTCCCCAAGCATCTGTAAGGGGGACACCGTGGAATTTAAAAAGGACCTCATATCTATCCTATGCATTAAAGTGTATTAAACTAAAAAATATATTTTCATAGTGTTTGTGCAAATTAAGAGCTCCACCACATGGTCATATCTAGCAAATGGTCTGATATAAATACGGTATATAATTAGAAATATACTAAAATGTTACCATTGATTGTACATATCATTGATAAAACAAACACAAATCAAGGCATGGAAAAAAAAAAGTTTGTCTATGTGGTCCAACAATAGCAACCTCACAATCGCCAATTTACTAGCAACCTCACAATCGCCAATTTACCAGCAATCACGGCAGCTTCAGGGAAAGGGGCTGTCGGGGATTGCTCATGAGGACCAGTCCCAACATTCCCCTGGTGCCCGATCGCAGGAGCAGTAATAACCCCTTTAATGCCATTTTAGGGGCTAATACGTGTCTTTCGGGGGTGGGGGGCACTGCTGAAGCAGTCTGCCTACAGGTCCAGGCAGACCAGCAACAGTGAGGAGGAGCCTCTATGAGCCTTTGATTGCACCCACAGGAGCAATCGTGCAGGGTTATGTTGACAATCGCCGGGAAATTTCCCGGCTATCGAGTCACAGCTGCAGCTTCAGGGCCAGAAGTGACTGTTTCTTCGGTCCCCACACAAGTGTAAGGACTAGCCCTGACCCTCTCGTGCTGCCCAATCGCTCCACGAGAGTGATCACGCAGCGTTAACCCCCTTCAATGACACTGTCATGTCTATCATGCAAGGAAGGAGAGACACCAAAAACAGCATTTAAAAATGAGAGACATAAAAAAAAGGCACCAAACCCAGAGAAGGAACGATACGAAAAACAATTCAAAAATTGCCCCAAAACCCAAGAAAGGGAAGAAGGGAAGAAACTTCAGCAAAAACCCTGCCATGTGTACAAGATATTTATCCTGATACCTGCAATAAATGTGAAGAAGTATTGCTGAATACTTTTTTGTTTCCTTCACATATCCACTCAGAAAAATACACCAATCAGCCATAATATTATGACCACCTGTCTAATATTGTGTAGGTCCCCCTTTTGCTGCTAAAACAGCCCTGACCTGTCAAGGCATGGACTCCACTAGACCTCTGAAGGTGTGCTGTGGCATCCAGAACCAATATGTAAGCAGCAGATGCTTTAAGTCCTGTAAGTTGCAAGGTGAGGCCTCTATGGATGCATCCTGGTGCCATGTGTTCTCCACATAAGCAGCGCACACCCACCTGGCCATCCACGTGATGTAAAATGTGATTCATCAGACCAGGCCACGTTCTTCCATTGCTCTGTGGTCCAGTTCTTATGCTTGCGTGCCCATTGTAGACGCTTTCGCCCCTGACTGGTCTACAGATACACAGCCCCATGCGCAACAAACTGAGATGCACTGTGTGTTCTGACACCTTTCTATCAGAGCCAGCATTAAGTTTTTCATCAATTTGATCTGTTGGATCTGACCACATGGGCCAGTCTTTGCTCACCAATGAGCATTGGCTGCCCATGACCCTGGTGCTGGTTCACCGCTTTTCCATTCTTGGACTACCTTTGATACTGACCACTGCAATTCTGACAATTCTTTTGGCATATACAATATATGTATTGTAAGAAGCACTGCGCTAATTGTTTGCACTATATAAATAAGACAATAATTATAACTTACTAGAATGCTAATGATTTAAGAACTATTTGTTAAATCCTGTTTTAGCACCCTAAACTAATTCGTGTCTATGTTTTCAGTCCCACGTCTGCAAACTTGTTATATTACCAGCATAGGTGTGAATAGCAGTATAGCATTGCATTACAAGAGCAAGCACAACAGTGTAATTAGCCAATTAGTACCTTAGGTGTAAGTTCTGGGTCTGGATACCATTAATGAGTGAACACCAATCTTTACCTTGGTATCCATTTCCAGCTAGAGTAGGACTTTGGTTCTCTTTATGTTTCTCTGGGGTAATCAGACTTCACCACTGAAATTTTTGAAGAGGCTTAATTGGATTACCTGAATCTAACACACCGCAAACTTTCTTAAATATTCTGATGGTTCAAGCCACTGAACCATAGATAATGTGCCTATCTGTCACATATAGGGAGCCAGTTCCAGAAAGACTAAGCCCGGTATAGCCTGGGGAAAAGAAGAGAGAGGGAGGTGTGATAGAAGCATTTAAATATTTAGAGCAACTCATCTTACAAAATGTGCAAAAATCCCGTTGGGCAATATCACTTGGTCAGACCATGCCCTGGTAGAAGTGTTAATGGTCACAGGCTTGGCTCTTGAATGATTCGCTACTGAAAAATCTGAATTTCAAGGCTGAACTGAGGGAGAGGCTGGCTGAATCCCTCTGGCCCCCACGCAAAGCTGTCATAAGAGGACTACTCATTCAGAGAGGTGCCCACCTATCAAAAAAATTAAAGGACACAGCAACTAGATGACCTGGACATTAAATTGCAGTAATGTATGAAACTTTACCTTCAACAGAACATGCAACAGAGAGAAGCACACATGTTACAGATCAAAAAAGGGATAGAAGAACAAATACCAAGAATTAGGCCAATATTAGATAAAAGTCTACTCTCAAAATAACAAAGCAGAGAAAATACTAGTGAATAGGCTGAAATGCAGGCAAACTAAATCCAAGATTCTGTACTTGCTCTCTAAAACTCCAAAACTCTGGGCCCTGACGGTTTCACAAATTATTATCACACTTTCAAACCAACACTCATACCCCACTTGACATTTATTTTTTTTTTTTTTGTCAACACCCCAGGGGAATTACTGGAAGTTTGCAGATATCACACTCCCAAAACCTGGGAAGACCTCAAACATTTCAGCAAACTTTAGAGAGACACAATCTTTCTATTAAATATTGATGCCATCCTCTATGTAAGACTCCCGGCCAATTGCATGAACAACATCGACTCCATTATTGACGTTGACCAGGTGGGGTTGTCACAGGGGGCAGCAATTGGCCCTTCTGCAGATGATGTTATAGTGGCCCTCTCAAACCCACACTACTCTATTCCACAGCTCCTGGAGAAACTATTCTCATAAGTGTCCTATTGCAAAAACAACTCCAGCAAGACACAATTTGACTGAAGAACTATGTCAACAGGATAAAGCTTACTAAGGACCCTCAAAATGTATTATCTTAAACCGTGGTCAGAGGTCAAGAAAGACCTAGAATTGTGGAGACCATTGACCATCTTGTGTGTCGGAAGAATAGCCACCATTAAAATGAATATGATCCCTCGCATTCTTTTTATTCAGAGACTTACCAATTCATGTTCCGAAGGAAACATTAACTCTTATCAAAAACACATATAAAGTTTTATATGGGGAAACAAAAAAACCTAGGGTAAAGGCAAAGATGCTTTATCCGCATAATCTCATACCTCCTACTGCAGAAGTGAAAAGACAATACTATCAGTCAAAGCTCTTATTAGACACATTTCTGAAGAAGAGAGCCCAGTCACATAGAATATATTGTAGAATATACCAAACACCAGACATCCCAACTCTCCTGGAAGTTCCGGGAGTCTTCCACATTTTCATACCGTCTCCCTGACACCCGCAAAAACCCAACAGACATCCTGGAACTGATGTTTCTCTTTTGTGTTAAATAAGGACGTACGCTGGGTCACTCCCTCTCCCGAGACCGTCTACCACAGAGGAGGACCAGGGCACAGGTAAGGTTAATGACCACCACAGGTAAGGTTAATGTCACATTTTCCGCATATACCAGACTTCTATTAGGTTACATCACAAAAACAAAGTATGTATGTTTTCCGTTACATAAGAAAATATAATAAGGATACACCTTATGCTTTTATTTCTTTTAGGGACCACTACGTATTAGGAAGTTAAGTTCTTCTCAGCAGAAAACCAAAATCTGATGGAGCTGAAGTGTACTTAACATCTTTCATTGTTGAGCATAACCTGCCATTCCAGGTATGTAAGCCCACAGGCAAGCTATTCAGGAAAATGTTTCCAGATTCAGATATAGTAAAAATCGATGCCTGCTCATAACCCAAGACAGTAGCTTTTGTGAACATGGCACTGGAACCTGAATGTTCAGGGGATCTGTACAAGTTAATCCGGACAGAAAATAGGCCATACAGTATTTTGGTTGACGAAAGCAATGATATCATGTGTAAGAAGGAATGTGCTATTTTAGCCAGGTACTATAATGAAACACAAGATAAAGTAGCAGTTGGATTTCCAGACATGCCAGTGTGCAATAATGCCAAAGCTGAAAACATATTCAACTGCATTCCATCATTCATACATGACAAAGGCCTTGAATGGTCTATCAGTGTAGGATTTAGCAGTGACAACTGCAATGGGATGATTGGCAAAAACAACTCTGTCAAGAGTGAAAGCACTAGCCCCTCATATCTACAATGTTGGCTGTTCAAGTCAAACATTAGAAAGCATTGCCCTACACGCTGACCTTCTTTAGGAAAAGATTTGGAACATCTGCTGCACCAATGGCCAACTTTTCTTTCATATTTTGAGTCAAAGAGTTTGAATCAGAAGACTGATTCAAGGTTGAGACGGTGCATCAAAAGGGCGTAGATGCCCACGACAAGGAAATAATTCTACCACTGTACAAGTCACTAGTCAGACCACACATGGAATGCTGTGTACAGTACTGGGCACCAGTGTACAAGAAAGATATAGTGGCGCTGGAGAAGATTCAAAGACGGGCAACCAGAGTAATAAGGGGAATGGGAGGACTCCAGTACCCAGAAAGATTATCAGAATTAGGATTTTGGCATCTGCTTCATAAGGGTTTTTTGCCTTCCTCTGGATCAACACAGTAGGCACACAATAGGTATATAGGTTGAACTTGATAGACTTTGGTCTTTTTTCAACCTTATGAACTATGTTACTATGTTACAGACACAGACTGCTACAAGGTTGAGACTTCCAGCAAAATGAAAGTTTGCAAAATAAGTAGAACAGCTATTTGCATTAGCGACTGTGTAATATCTTGTTAACTAATCGTGTTCGGTCATAATACAATGCCATGTCCTTGTTCATACATGTTTGGTGGCTGGGAAGGGGGTGTCGCAGTGGCCGATGAAGCCACCTCCCTGAAATGACTTTTAGCACTTTAGGATATCTGAAACACTATTTCTACAAATTTTGAATTACATTTAGTAAGGTAATCTCACTAGGCTTATTAAGCCTCAGTTTTCAAGACATAACATTACACATATTTGCTTTGCAGATAATTCCACCATCAATGGACCCTAAAAGTATTAATGATAGCTTTTATTTATTTAGACATAGTGATGGGAATGTCCTTACTACAAAAAGCTTACTACTTACCTAAACCTACAGTGGAAGACAGGGAACTTTTCAAAGCACTAGAACTTCTGTCTTTCTAAGTTAAAAGAAGAGAAAGGGCAATGGGATGTAAGGTTTATTATTATTTTTTGCCGTTATTGGTGCCATATGGAAAATATGTTTCTATGCTAGTGATGTCACAATTACATCACTTAGCTTACTTTATTGCTTATTTTATTATTTTTAGTGCTCATTGACAATTGCAATACATATGATTGACCAGTAGAGGTCTAGACAGACATCTCCCAGAAGGGAATGCCCAATCACGCATTCTTCATGTAACTTGCTAACAGGGTTAGTCCAGGCTGTCAAGGTCTCCCACGCAGCAGTATGATGTCTTGGCAATGTTTCTAACATAGAGAAATATCACACTTAACATTAAGTGCAGGGCAATAAGATATGGACTACACGTATTTGTTTATAACCTGTCAAACTACATCAAACTGTATAATGCTTGAACTGTACTGACCTGATTTTGTATATATGTTTAAATGTAAATAAAAAGAATAAAAAATTTAAGTAATAATTTACATTGTACTGTAGAGGGTGCAGTCCAAGCGTGTGCTGGTCTTGGGGATTTCTGAGGTGGGTGCATAGAGTGCACAACACTCAAGTGCTGCTACACCACAGGTAGCAAGACCAGGAGGTCTTTTATCATCTAAGCTATTTTCTCCTCCACGTTTACACTCATATTATAACAGACTTTATCTCCTTTAGGTTAGCTTTATATTTGCAGTCATCTACCTTATTCTTAGTCTGCTTATAGTTCATTAATGTTTCCTTCTCCTCTTTTAATATATGTGACACATCTGTGAATTCCATCGCTTCTCGGTCTTTTGGCTAAGATCAAGTGAGTACCTGTGACGGGGGAAACTTAATCCTCTGGCCTTAAGCCCGAGGAAGCCGTGCAGTGCCCAGTGCAGTTTTCTGGGCGCACTCACAGTTTTGATTGGGGCTCATCACTGTGTGGCGCAAATAAGTGTATGAAGATCACCCTGATGCCACACAGCTTATTTTCACTTCCCTGGCCCTTCTGTTCCAGGTGAGGACAAAACATTTATACCGGCTGATTGCACTTCTTTGTGTGCACATGGGCATAGTATGTTTTTTTAAGCATTGAATGATTTTCCATGGTGTAAATAGATACAGACACTGATTCACAGTTTTGGACACTGGAAATGCCGCAGTAAAGCTGGATCCCGGCTTTTTAGTGGGAGAGATGTTTGAAGCCTTGTGGCTCTTGCCTCTTCCTGAAGTTTACAGTGGTCCTCCACCTTGCACTATGAGGAAGACCAAGAAGATCCAGCCTTCCTTCAAGCTCATGTCTGGGAGGGAAGTGTTAGGGATATTAATGAGATAAATTAGGCAAAACCAATATTCTATCACATACACAAAATTCTGGCACTCTATCACACCCACACTATGAATTTAAAGAGACACCCTATATTTTATCTCTAATCCTATTTTTTTCATATCACACCAAAATTAAAAATGAGATTAAATGCATGTTAGGGGTGCTTATGCAGATTTTCAACATTGGTGGGTTGTTGCAGCATTGATCAAATTATGATCAGATGTACGATATAGCATAGGTAAAAACCATAGGTAAAACCATCTTCCTACCATCAATTGACATTTTTGTAGCAGTACTAGGTGTAGCTCTAATAGCCATCAAAACTAAAGGCAACTTAACCATTCCTTACCAGACTCTTTCACATACTTTTTGGGTATTTTAACTATGGACTGGTTATTACGCTCTACCCTTCTGCCAGGGGCTGCACTGTAGGTGATATGTAGCTTGCGCTTTACACCTATGACCTTTCACATTTTTGTCATCATTTCACTTGTGAAGTGACTTCCACGATCTGACTCGATCCTTTGAGGAAGGCCAAATCTGGAAAATGCATGATTAATTAATAATGCGGCACACACAGAACGAGTGTTCTCTTTACATGGAATACATTCTACCCATTTTGTGAACATACATGTAAGCATATACTTGTTATCGCTTGAGGATCTAGTTACAGGTCCTATGAAATCAATTTGTATATCAGACCAAGGCAGACATTCCCCATTTCTGAGGTGGTGCACGATGGGTTTGAGCATGAGGTTGGAATTGCGGACAAATCAAACATTCTCGACAATAGGTTTGCACATCTCTTAGCATATGTGGCCAGTAGGCATAATCACACAGTATCTCATAGGTGATCTTATCCACACGATGACCAGAAGTGGGTGCATATGCAACATTAGGAACTATCCATTATTGTATACCATGTTTGGATGTTCTGATCAGCACTTTATCCATCAAACTAAATTGGACTTTATGTTGCATTAAGATTCGCAAGTCCTCATTATATTTACAATCATCATCAGTAATAGGATTGGCAGTAGGATCTTTTAGATACTCATAGAACCAACCAATAATTGGATTGTTCTTTTGACTACAGTAGTGATTAAATCCTTGTTAGGAAATTCTTGACTAAATTGTGCAATCTTAAGGTCCACTTTATTTCTAGCTTGCCGTCTAGTTATTGCTTCAATATGAAGTGGTCCAGTAAGATCATCAATGTTAAAAAGATCTCCAGTGACGGCAGCCTGTTTTGCTAATGAGTTAGTCAAGTCATCGCCTTCTTTATCAATACTTTGTATCTTAGAATTACTTTTGGTTTTTCTGGTTTTAAATGGTTAACCCAATTTTGTTTACTAGTTCATCAATTTTACCATGCATGACAGGTTTATTGTTATTTTCCAGCATTTGGTTACATTTCCAGCTAGGTAGATATTCGACAAAAGTGTTGCAAACTATGATAACAAATTATTTAATGCCATATTCAGTTGCCAATTGGATGGTCTTATATACTGCACAGAGTTCAGCTATCTGACTACTTTGGGGACCAATGTTGTTTCCTACAGATATATTTGGTTAATCACCTATCCAGGCAACTCCAATACCTGCTACCAGTTTCCGTTCATTACCAACTGTGGTATGAAATGAGCAACCATCTATGTATACACATAATAGTGGTCACCTATATCCCTCGTCATAAACTTTACAAGGCAAAAGCAATTGTCCCTTGAAATCATCTCTGGTGGAGCTACGCGCGAACCCATCTGTGCAGGGTAGCCAACTGAGGAGACGCCCCTAGATGATTCTTCGTGACTGCCTGGGAGGGAGGTCTGAGGACCCAATCATCCACTCCCCTCCCTTCTTCAAATAAGTTTGCAACTACGAAACCTGGTGTCTCCTCCTACACAACGTAATGTCAGGAAGCCCTGGATCCACAGACACGACACTACTTTACACAGCTCCTCCCCCCGGATGTCTCACATTAGAACACACCCTACGCATAAATAGCGGACAGGACCCCATACAGAAACACACATTTTTACTTGATTTCGATTTTTAAGGACACATCTAGATCTGCTAGCATATGCAATAACCTTGTTTGTTTTTTGATACAAAACTGCACTTATGCTTAAATTAGTAAACCCTGTTTCCAGATAGAAAGGCTTACCTGCCTCCAGATATGCTAAGCAGGGTACCTGAGTGAGTTGTATCCTCAACTCATCTACAGCTTTGTCCTGGGCTTCCCCCCAGTTCCAACTTTCATCTTTTTTTTTAACAGTTGTAAAATATGTTATTTCTGCATAGTTAACAATAAATTTATGGGAATAATTGGTCATTCTTAGGAACGACCTGACATTGCTAGAAGTTTTGGCATTTAGAACAGCTTTAACTTTCTTCTTCTGTGGATTTAATCCTCCAGCAGTTACCTCATGTCCAAGGAAGTTGACTCTGGTACTACACCATTGTGTAATGAAGGTTTAACTCCTGCCTCTCTTAACTGATTAAGGACATGTCTGATCTCCAAGATGTCTGTCAAAAGAAGTACTTTTGAGTAAGATATCATCCACATAGGTTAAGGTCCCCCTTTCGAATCCATCAGGCATTGCATTATGCATGAACACCACAAATTCATGTCCAGAATTTATGTAACCAAAAGGCATCCGGGTCGAAGTATATTGCTGTTTCCCAAATGTGAAGGTCAATATAAAGTGGTCCTCCTTGTGTACCGGAATAGTCCAGCATTCCTGGGAAAAATCTAAGGCAGTGAGTATTTTGGATTCTTGTATTGGTCTATGTATGGCACAGGACAGCCAGGCATATATACATGTTCATTTAGATGTCTTAAGTCAGCACATAAACACCATTGACCATTAGGCTTTAGAATTCCTAGGATGGGGTTATTATACGAACTGTGCACCGGCCGTTTAAATTCCAAATGATATCCTGTAGCACATCATAGGACACTAAAGGAAGTCTATACTGCTTGATACAGATAGGTGGCAGACTGGGATCAGTCTGGATTCTAGTGACATGAAGGTTAGTAAACCCACAGTCATAGGAATCTTTGGCAAAGATCTCTTGGAATTCTATTAGGATTTCCCTTAACTCATTGTCATTAAAGGAACCATCAGCCAAGGATATCTGCTCTCCCACCCTTTCCTGAAATCGAGGAAAGATTTCAGGTTGACCTATTTCAAAGGATTCTTCAAGTTTAGAGGTTAGATCCCTCCCGGATGGACTTACTTTTTCCTTTTGGTCATGATATTCTTGTGACTCCTGCTCATTAAGCGGATGGTAAAAGACGATAGATTCTTCAATCTTGTATTAACCTTCAACTATACTGAAAGGATAGATGGATTGGATAGTGAATAAACCTTCTGGTATATGATAAAAAGTTTGTTCCACTATCTTTTCTTCTGTCAGGTGTTGAGAGGGATGAGACCGATAACCTGATTTTGGAACCCAAAAGTATAACATTCTGAATCCAATGCCAAACCTACAACAGTACCTTTGGATAAGGCAACATCATGAGGTTGTATGTTGTTTACAACAACACAAATAGGGTTTTGACAAAAGCTTACCATTGGCGTGGGTGATACCTAGCTGCTGAGTCCGGTTGCATAAGAAGATTAATGTGTCAGGATTTCTCAATCTCTGACCTTTGTTAAGATGTATGGCTAAAACAAAGTTACTAGTCCCTTGCGGAATGGTTACATCTCCAGTAACTTGAATACTGACTGCATATGGAAATACCTGTGCCTATTTCATGGCTTCATCCTCATGGATCCCTTTTTAACATGGTCAAAATAATAGAATTAATCAAGTCAAGATAGATAGCAAAGCGATGTAGGATATAATTCCCAACATAAATCTGGTAACGGTAGTCTAACACATGGAACAGGTGTTTGGCTGTCTTACATCCAATGGAAATGAATAAACACTTTGCGATAACATTATGACTTTCTGAGTCGGCGTCCACATTATGGATCCAACTTTCTTGTGGAGAATGATATAGGATCATTTTAGGATTAGCAATCTGCTTTAACAGACTCTTGCTAATATAGCTGTTTTCACTTTCCAAGTTCAGCTTGGCATTCTTACTTCTCCCTATATCATTCACTTGAACAGAAAAAATTAAGTGTTATTAACCCTTCTAATTCTGGCAAGGAATTGAGCATGACCTGGTTACTCCACATGATCCCTGCAAAGAGAACTGGTTAAAACATCACCTTCCAGAGAGACATTTGCGATGGAATGATCATCTGCAGGGAAAATAAAATCATTATCTTGTAGAACTGTAACTGTATCAAGTGACTGACTATTCCTAAAATAAACTTCAATAGAGTCCGGCCTTTCTTCAATCACATGGCAATTACGCCTGGATTGATGATTGGACTTACCATATGCAATGGGTACTTTAACTTGTGCCCAGACAATCCCATTCACACAATCTATGATTGTGTCATATCTATACCCAGAATCAATGGGTCATAGGGGAGATTTACTACTATTACCGGGTGTCTCAAGGTCTTATTACCTATTGTAAACTTTAACCAGGTAGAACATATGACACGAAGGGAATTACCTCCAACACTCAGTAGAGAAATTGGGAAGCGTCTTAAATTCAGCTTTTCCGCTACCAAGTCCATTACCTGTTGAAAGTACACATTTGACAATATGATTGCCTGTGACCGGGTGTTTATAAATCCCATGAAAGGATGTGGTAATGACTCCTGTATGTCTACATAAATATAATTTGTTCCTTCATGTTCTTCTAGTTCACATAAGAACTTAGAATGTGTCAACATATCACTTGTCTTCCATGTCACTTGTCTGAGCAGTAGTTCTAACCTGCACTAATGTATGCACATTCTTACCCACTAGTTCTTCCTTCTCAGGAACGTCTTGAGCAATCAGGCTTCTACTAGCAGTTGGCATCTCATCGGTTAACCCCTTCAGAGCCAGTTCCTGGCAACTAGGTGCTTTAAAAGACAAGTTAGCTTGCCAGCCCATCTGGTCTGACTGCAATATAGAAGAAAAAATTACAGACAACTCCCCCATATTCAGGAGTGGAGGAACCACATAGGTTTTACCATCAGTACATCATCTGATAACCGTCATTGTGGAGGAGTTGGCATTGTAGCAGAACCTACCCTTAAAAAAGGATTGGTGGTTGCTGTAGCCATAGTTTAACTCATTTGCTTGACATGGTGGCGTAAATAGTTTTTCCCATTCCTACTTGGCTTGGAGTTGTATGGCAGAGGTTGTTGGACGTTATCTGACTCAGATTGGCTAGATCTGTCCCTATTAGTCCTGTAAAATGTCCCCCTTGCCAAGGGTTTTCATTCCATTCCTCCACTGTGCACAGAGGGCATCATCATGCATTCCTAAAAACTACATTGTCCTTTCAAATTATTCTAAATGGTCTGCTGTGCCTTTTTAGAGAATTCAGGAACATCTTCTTAAGGAATCCAATTATCATAGACAGGTAGGGTAACCTCTTGGTGTTCTTTTTCACTCCTCTAGAGTTATACCTGTATGATCTGTGTGTTCTGGCCGTAGTGGTACCCTGTAACATCACAGATGGATCGCCTGAAATATGACCTTCTGAACACACTTCAGAAGTCACCATCACTTTTATTACTCTCCTGATTTTCATCACTCTCAGCCATCATCTTATTTCATCATAATCAGGGGAATCATATGTATCAGAGAATTTAACCTTAAGATCCTATTGTGATTGGACAGAAGCCAAATGATTAACCTGTTTCTGTACAGTTTGTAATTGCTTACGCAAACTTTGAACAGTAAACTCTGTCAAAGTGGTGTGGCTTTTAACCCCTTCATCGCCTTCACCATACAAAAATAGCTAAGGCATTTGTACACTATCCTGTTAGTCTTTAGACATTTGGGCTTGGAGTTCTCATATCTCCCTATGACAGTTATCAAGATCCTACCGACAATCCGTTTTCCTGCTCTTAAAATCAGAGCACTGGCGATTAAGTGTAAAATGCTTATCGGTTAGTTCATAAAACCTTAATCTCAACTGTTTGTACTCTGTCTGGGTTTCCTTTGCCTGATCTAAGGCTGCCTTAAAAGCATCTAACTCTTTTTGGATACTAGACAATTAAGTAAGAAGCCACAACAAGAAAGTAGGGCCATGATGAAAGGATTAACCCTTCTCTCTCCCTTAAATTTGATATATTTTGAATAGTATTCAAATATCCAACCAAAGGTGATCCTTCAGACCATTAATTTATTAGAGAAAATGACCTCACCCTTAAGGGATTGGAGCCACTCTTCATAAGTCTCTTTAAATTTGTATATTTTGATAACCTTTCATAATATCATGTTTGACATTATGAACATGTGCCAGCACTTCCTTTTCAGATATCAAAATATCTTTACCAGAAACAGTACTCGATTTGCTGGACACAGACATGTATGTAATTTGAATTATTTTAAAGGAAATATCTCAGTAGCGCCACCAATTATGTTTGTGTGCGTGTAATATGCTAAAATATACTACACTTTTCTTTCCAGCCTAAAATATCTGACAGAAGGAAGGGGAGGCATAACGCCATATGGAGTGCCTCCTCATAAGATGTTGGGGTTCTAGTTTCCATTGCAGCTCTTAATCATCTTAACACATTCTTCATAATGAAGCATCTGCATGTTGGGCTTCGATAAAAAGTTTCTTAATGCAATGTTCTGCTGCCTCTAGCAGAACGTCTCTCAAGTAATTCAATTTTTTCTGACATCCATCAAAAGATGTCTAGACCATCAAAGACCCATCTACATATCTCTTCATTTTAGGAAAAATCAGCCTTTCTGAAATCACAAACGTTATTGTGCAGTGCAACACAACCTCCTTTTATTAAACCACACTGATGATTGCTGGGGCCCAACTATTCTCCTACAGTAACATCTGAAATAAAGTCTCAATTCATAAATATTAACTCTAGCATAGCCTCCTCCCTTGTTGGCCTATCTACCAATTACCTAAAATATCATCCTTGTACAGAATTTAGGATGTCACTAAATAAGAATGTAGTAGAGTCACGAGGTGACTTATTTGAAAGGAGGAGAAATGTTAGAACAAGCCATTGGACTATTGAGCTACTTGGAGCCTGATTGCCCAACAGGGTGATTAGCTCCATAGTTCAAAATTTGCACCCGTCTCAGGGAGAAAACCTTTGCTATACCCTACAATCCATATTTCTTAGATTGCAAGCTTTCGAGACTATACAGGTCTCTTCTTCAGACAGTGTCTAGAAAGCTTGATTACACGTCTGCTAGTATACTTCACTTTGCTACAAAGAACGGTTTAATTTATCTACATCTTCTGAAAAGGGCGCCAGAATCCTCGTTGATTCACTTCACTTCTGTCAGATTTCACACCGATTGTTGGTTCTCAAAACTGCCATGATTCACAGCAACTGTAGAATACAGACTGGATAACTAGGCGTGGCGCCGGGCACGAGCCCGCGCACACACTCCCCAGCACTAGAACATTCTCAGTCTTTCAGTGTCGTTCCATAAGCGTTCGTTAGCCACGCCCAATAGCGTAGACATCCGAAAACGCGTAACCCCTTCGTTCCCATTTAATGAGACATGTTTTTTCTTCTACTTTATCTCGTTGCGTACTTCCAACCCGGCACTTTCGGAACAGCATTAGTAGGCGGGACCAAGTCCCTGGGTGACGGCGAGGGGGTGGGGTTACCCAGCGTGCTTTTCGGCCAGGCGGCGGTTGTTGAGCACGCTGCAGCGGGTATTCAGCCGATGTGTGCGTGATTTTGAGTAAGAACGAAAAATGGACGGCCCGCTAGCAGTGTTTGGAGATCGCAGCACCGGGGATGCTGTAAGGAGTCAGAATGGTAACTACGATTATCTCTTCACGAACGAGATGATGCCTTACAGTTCTTAAGTGATCTCCTGCGCAGGCCTTGAGTCAGCAGCATTCACAATGGAGGAAAGAAGGCCGCAACGTGGGCTATCAGGCTGTTGACACGACTTTATAAGATTTGTTTTATATATATATATATATATATATCCATGCACGCATATTATAATATATATCTATATATATATATATATATATATATAGTATATTTGCTTTATAACTGTCGTATCCCGCAGCGCCGTACTGTGGGGGTTTTTAGACCGTAAAAAATGTTTTGCTGAAGCATCCGATGCAAGGCATGTCAAATTTTTTAACGTCATCAAACTCAAGAGACACGGATTCAGTTAAGTTCCGTTTTGGTGCAATCACCATAGCTACCAGGAGAATGTTCTTGCTGAAAGCTGCATAATTTCACTTACAGGAATCCCTAATGTTTAGCGATGAGTGCCTTGTAGATCCTTATATGGTGTACGAGTGCTTCATACAGTTACTGTAGGGTCTGCTGATCACTGTTCTTGCCTTTATATTTTAGGCAGTGGAAATTTAAATATGCGTACATGTGCTAATATCACAGTGTTCAAATACTTATGTATTAATTAATATAATCCAATTACCGTATTTAAACCTTACTGGAAATATACCACCTCCGCGGTCAGTTCTTTATGCACACTTGATACATTAACATCATGAGTGTTAACAATTCCCATGTTAGTACCACTATTTCACGCTACAGAATTAGTGGCTATGCTAATGGGATAGACAAAACTGCCATCGTCTGAAGGGAAAGATGCTGTGTTCATTTTCTCTAAATAAATTGGCAGGACAGTTCTAATACCAGGTGCTTTTTGGGCAAAGATGTGTCCTCTTTCACAAGCAAGGTCTGGCTGATACCCTATTAAATGATTTAATTAGAGCTGAAACAACGAATCGATAAAATCGATAATAATCGATAACGGAAATCATCGATAACGATTTCCGTTATCGATTAATCGAGTGATCAATTCGTTGTTGGAGCACTCGGCTCCTTTTACTTACCTCCGCGAGCGTTCCCCGCTTCTGCTACATGCTCTGCAGTCTCCGCCTTCTAGCTACGTGACGGATGTGACGCGTTCCGGAGGTAAGTATTCTGCACAGATCGCACAGAGCGAATCGCTCTGTGCGAATGGAGCCACTCGCACAGAGCGATTCGCACAGAGCGGTTCGCTCTGTGCGAGTGGCTCCATTCGCACAGAGCGGTTCGCTCTGTGCGAGTGGCTCCATTCGCACAGAGCGGTTCGCTCTGTGCGAGTGGCTCCATTCGCACAGAGCGGTTCGCTCTGTGCGAGTGGCTCCATTCGCACAGAGCGGTTCGCTCTGTGCGAGTGGCTCCATTCGCACAGAGCGGTTCGCTCTGTGCGAGTGGCTCCATTCGCACAGAGCGGTTCGTGAGTGTGGGTGCAGGGCAGAGTGGGGGTGGGGGTGGGGGTGCAGGGCAGAGTGGGGGTGGGGGGTGCAGGGCAGGAGACTGGGTGCAGGGCAGAGTGGGGGTGGGGATGCAGGGTGTGAGTGTGGGTGCAGAGCAGAGTGGGAGACTGGGTGCAGGGCAGAGTGGGGGTGGGGATGCAGGGCAGGGTGTGAGTGTGGGTGCAGGGCAGAGTGGGTGCAGGGCAGAGTGTGAGTGTGGGGGCAGGGCAGAATGTGGGGGCAGGGCTGGGTGCAGGGCAGAGTTAGAGACTGGGTGCAGGGGCACAGTGCAAAGTGCTGGGTGCAAAGTGCCAGTGCTGGGTGCAAAGTGCCAGGGCTGGGTGCAAAGTGCTGGGTGCAAAGTGCCAGGGCTGGGTGCAAAGTGCAAAGTGCTGGTGCAAAGTGCTGAATGCTGGGTGCAAAGTGCTGGATGCAAAGTGCCAGGGCTGGGGCAAAGTGCTGGGTGCAAAGTGCCAGGGCTGGGTGCAAAGTGCCAGGGCTGGGTGCAAAGTGCTGGGTGCAAAGTGCAAAGTGCTGGGGCAAAGTTTCTTGAACAGTAATAGTCCACCTCTTTTCAGAATGTTTGGGGTTATTTTGTTTCATAAATATTGTGTTTGGGTTCTTGTACTTTGAAAATATTGTTTTTTATTACATCATAACAAAATAAGAATGTTAATGTAAATTTTAAGTTGTTTTTTAACATCCAGTTCATTAAATTCTTTTAAATAAACGAAAAATTTGCATATTGTTTTTTTTATCCGATAAATCGATTAATCGAAAAAATAATCGGCCGATTAATCGATTATTAAAATAATCGTTAGTTGCAGCCCTAGATTTAATGCAACATTATCTTTTATTGGCGCCAACAATTTAAGCAGCGCTTCTTACAGTACATTCATTCAAAAGCTACGACGAAACTAGAATAGACAAAACCAAACCGAGATACACAATAGATGATGCAACTAGCAAAATGACTTCCCTCTTACTTTAAATAGCACTTTGCATTTGTAATAAGCTGGCATTAGCTTTTTTTCCCCAATTTAATCCATTTGTCTCAGTCCTGCGGTCTTAAACAGTCAAGTGATGTAATCAAAAAGCAACTATAATGTTTGGCATGTCACCTTTTCGTGTTGGTTTGTTTTCTGTAAACTGTCAACTGTACCACAATCTCAAAGATAACTTGTTAAACCTGATTTATTATGATTTTCTTCACCGCAGTTATGGCAGCAGCATCCATTGCGAATATCGTTAAAAGCTCCTTAGGTCCAGTTGGTCTGGATAAAATGCTAGTAGATGATATTGGGGTAAGTGCACTTACATCAGTTTAATGCTATTTCTTGTTACATCCCAGTTGGACACCACTATAACTGGGTGACCCTGTCTCTTTAAATCAGCAACTACACACACACACACGTGTGTGTGTGTGTGTGTGTGTGTGTAATGTTCTAATGTATAAATTTTAACTTTACTGATAATGCAAACTTTTTAAGAGTCAATTTAAATATTCCCATTTTAGTACCGCTGTTTCGCTCTACAGAATTAGTGGCTATGCTAATGGGATAGAGCAATCTCTGCCATCGTCTGAAGGGAAAGATGTTGCATCCATTTTTCTCTATATGAATTGTCAGGATAATTCTTAATCTGTTCTTCATGAGAAGAGATTTGGCCAAAGCCTTGCTTTTCTGCTAAACTGGTCCTCTTAAATAGTATAGCTTTCGGTTACAGTTTTTATCTTTTAGTGTTTTGTAGGAAGTATTATCTTCTATTATTGGTGGTGAACTTTACAAAATTTCACCTCTCCTCCTTTAAATAATGTAATACTGTAGATCTAGGTTGCTAATTAGAGTTTTAATTACCTGTTTGGTTTTCTGTGTCAGGATGTGACAATAACAAATGATGGGGCTACCATTTTGAAACTGCTAGATGTTGAACATCCAGCAGCCAAAGTCCTTTGTGAGCTGGCTGATCTGCAGGACAACGAAGTCGGAGATGGCACAACTTCAGTGGTAAGTTTCTTCTACCTTCCTTAGGCAAAGGCGTCTTTATTTGTTAATATTAATTGGAGACCACAATGATTTCAGTCCTCTTTAAAGTCTTGGTTTTTTATTCAAATAGTGAATGGATGCCAGTAGATGCTGGACAAGCTATTCACCAAGCATTCCCAATAATGCCTGCTGCAGGTTACCCTTGGCTTCCCCAAATGCTAAACTCTGGTTTTTAGTGGCAAACCCCCTTACTCGTTTCATCACTTTTTTGCTGGCTCTGTTTTGCAACACGTAGTGAAAACAGCTCTTTTGCACAGGTCATCATTGCCGCGGAGCTTCTGAAGAATGCTGATGAGCTTGTTAAGCAAAAAATTCATCCCACTTCGATTATTGGTGGTTACCGTCTTGCTTGCAAGTGAGTTTGTATTTTATCTTAGACATTTTTATGTTTTAATTTGTACTACAGCATATTTATTTTGTGTCTTATAAGTGTCTATTCCTAATTAGTCTCAATGTAGAAAATGCTTACTTTATTAAGTCATGATAACATTGTCAGTTGGTAGTCTTGAACATGCAAACATTGAGCATAATACTACTTTTAAGTAACAATATGTACTTTATTTTTTCTAGGGAAGCTGTAAGGTATATTAATGAGAACCTGACCATCAATACTGATGAACTTGGAAGAGAATGTCTCCTTAATGCTGCAAAAACATCAATGTCTTCTAAAATTATTGGCGTGTATCCTTTCAATTGACAAGTTTTACTTTGGTAGCTAGCTGTCTCTGTTAAGTAATCTTACTTGTGTTCATGTATTTCTCAGGCTTATAGCTTTTGCCTTTAACCCTTTCGTTGCCAAAAGTTTATGTGGTATGAGATTGTCAAAGTGGGACACAGGATGCCATCCTATTCATGCTGGAGCCGTAGGCTCCCAATGTAGTGTACTAGGGTAGTTGATTGGCTTAGGACCAGATTGAGCAAACATCTTAGCAGATCTGTCACTTTCACCTACTAGTGAGTGCAATGAATATCTTGGAAGAACATTTTTTGGAAGGGTTAGCCTAGCTTTTAATTTGACACTTTATTAAATAAGAAAAATGAGCCTGTTAAGCTTGTTTTTGGTTTCTTTGCACCTTTGTTTCTCTAGCAGCTAATTACTCATTCTATTTGGTTAAGCCTTGACAACTGTACACAGTGATAGCGACTTCTTCGCCACTATGGTCGTTGATGCCGCACTTGCTGTAAAGTATGTTGATCCCAGGGGTGTAGCCCGGTACCCAATCAATTCTGTAAATGTGCTGAAAGCCCATGGGCGAAGTCAGAAAGAGAGTATTCTTGTAAATGGCTATGCACTTAACTGTACAGTGGGTTCACAAGGTAAGTACTGTGCTATTTAAGATCACAATCATAGTATGTATTCTGTATCCTTGTGTAATTTTTTACACTTATGTGCTTGAAAAAAGTCTTTTAATGTGCAATACTTTCATTCATCAGGAATGACAAAAAGAATTGTTAATGCAAAGATTGCCTGTCTGGACTTCAGCCTGCAGAAGACTAAAATGAAACTTGGAGTCCAAGTCATTATTTCTGACCCAAGCAAATTAGATCAGATCAGGCAAAGGTATATGTGCATACATTTTTTTTTTTCCCTTTAAACATGATTGTAAACTTAAATTCTGTACTTGCAACACAGCTGACAGCTCCCCGGATTATATTCATTCCCATTTTATTTGCTGCCATATATATTGAGTTATATGAGCAGTTATACGCGTGGGATAAATCAATGTAGCTACTCCTGTAATTGGTAACATTACTTTGTGTTTTTACCACCGGGGCAGTCTCTACATGTTGCTTGTTCTACTTTTTCCTTTCCTGACACATTTTTTTTTCCATGTTTCATAAATTACTTTTATGTTCCAGGGAGTCTGATATTACTAAAGAGAGAATCCAAAAGATTTTGGCTACTGGAGCTAATGTAATACTTACAACTGGTGGCATTGATGACATGTGTCTCAAGTACTTTGTGGATGTGGGAGCCATGGCAGTACGTAGAGTTCTGAAGAAGGACTTGAAGCGCATTGCTAAAGCTACTGGAGGTAAGTCTTGTCAGGGCTCTTCATTTTTTTTTATTATTTATTTATTTTATTTTGTTTGAGCGAAAATTGATTTTCTCTGTAGTAACCAAAGTAGTCATTTTTGTTGGTTGCTAAGGTAATAAGACATCTCAAGGTTTGCATCGGGGTTACTTTTTATTTTACCCCACCTCTGCATCATTGCTATATAGTTCTTAATGGATGTTGTATTCTCTCTGATGCGATTTCAATACATTAGATATATATATATATATTTGCACAATGCTAAAATTGATCTAATTTCTTTAAACAGCTACTGTTTGTTCAACTCTTGCTAATTTGGATGGAGAAGAGAGTTTTGAAGCATCAATGCTGGGACAAGCTGAAGAGGTTGTACAAGAAAGGATATGTGATGATGAACTGATCCTCGTTAAAAAGTAAGTGTAAATCGCTAACAGCATCTTTTCCAAACTCTTCCCATTTAATTGCTGCCTTGCTTGTCTGTGCTATGTGCAGTTATACGCGTGGGATAAAGTAATGCGTTGCCTCTGGAAGTTGTGGTGAGCTTATAATCAGTTGGGCTTATTCCTGTTCCAGAGGCTGCACACACAGGAGTAAATTATTTTCTTTTTTGGCTGTTTTAAAATTCTAAGGCAGCTGAATTTATTCTGACAGATGAGTTATCTGCACATGCAACTCTTTGTTGCATGCTGCTGCAGTTTTAAGTGGTGGCTCATCAATATTAATGACAATTTTGAGCATTGAATTACATGCACTCCTTGATCTCTGTACTCGTATAGAAGGCTGGGGTGACTGTCACACACAGTGTTCAGTGTACTGGTCAATAGCCCTTTTTTATTCTGTTACCTGACCTGATAATTATGAATTTGCTGTATTTTGTGTAGGCTACATCATTTTCTCTTGGTAAGCCAGCTGCTTAATTAAAATGTGAGAATCTTATAACATTTTCATTTCTTAATAGCACCAAGGCTCGAACCTGTGCATCCATCATTCTACGTGGAGCTAATGACTTCATGTGTGATGAAATGGAGCGCTCTGTCCATGATGCTCTGTGTGTAGTCAAGAGAGTACTGGAGTCCAAGTCTGTGGTACCAGGAGGAGGTGCTGTGGAAGCTGCCCTTTCCATTTACCTTGAGAATTATGCTACTAGTATGGTAAGATATTACTTGTCGCAGCACCACAGCTGAAATGTGTATAGTGTCACTGGTTTGTATGGTGGCTTTAATCACAATTAGTGCTGCAGTCATTTCCCTCTCATTTTGATGTGTAACAGAGGAACAGCTTTGTGGCAATGTGTGTAACTGGACTATTTCTAATCCTGCTCTTTTGATGTCTTAGGGATCCAGGGAACAGTTGGCAATTGCAGAGTTTGCAAGAGCCCTGCTTGTTATCCCAAAAACCCTAGCTGTGAATGCCGCTCAAGATTCCACTGACCTGGTTGCGAAGCTTCGTGCTTTCCACAATGAAGCCCAGGTCAACCCAGAGCGCAAGAACCTGAAGTGGTAAGACCAGAAAGCATAACCTAAGATTCCAAAAAGCGTATGCTGCTTTGCAGGGATACCTTACTAAAATATGGCCTTGTAGTTATAAGCTCTGGTATAGTAAATGCCTTAGTTTGCAGTGAATAAAACAACCTGATTATATTAGGTTCTTCAGTAGTAAAAGTGGAGTTATTGCCATATAAAACTACATTAGTGATGATGCTCTTAAAGCTGTATTGCAAAAACGTGATTCAGTAGAGTTTACGGAACAGGGTCTTTGGGGAAAAGTGTAGATGTAGTGTACGGCACGGAACAGTCAAATTGTAATAGAAAGCTTATATATTGTGTGTTTCGCTTTATGTAACAAGTGAAAATATCTAGTGACAGACTACTAAACCCATGCTCATCTGTTCTGCGCTTCTATCTTAGGATTGGCCTTGACTTGCTGAATGGTAAACCGCGTGATAACAAGCAAGCAGGTGTCCTTGAGCCCACAATGGTGAAGACAAAGAGTTTAAAATTTGCAACAGAAGCTGCAATTACTATTCTGCGGATTGATGATTTAATTAAATTGCACCCAGAAGCAAAAGAGGAGAAGGGGAAATATCATGAAGCGGTTCAATCTGGGTCAATTGAAGGTTAACTTGCCGTATCTTTGTTCTCCTTTTTTTGTATTCCCTAATTTATAAGTAATAGCTGTTCATCTTGCACTTGTTTGGTCTTGCACCAAAACTCAACACTTAAATAAACATAACATGGCAACTGATTTAACTAGTGTAAGAATGAGTTATTTATTTTTGTAAAAACCTGATGAACTAGGTTTACTGAGACATTGGTGGCTAAATTAAATACCTTCACATTCAGCAGATGTTAAAGGGGAGCTCATGCTGTTAAAGGATGTGTGGAATTTAAGAAGTTTAAATGCTGTGTAGTGTTAAAATCTTGGTAAATGAAGTAGTAGTGGTTTTGCATTTTCATGTTAACTTCTGTATGTGTTTACATGCTGCCAACAGCACTAAACAGCCTAATATGTTAATACAACCTTGGGTCAGGTGTATATTTTAGGTTTTTCTTCATTCCCACAGCCTCTCAATTCACACACTGGCAAGTTATGGCAGCTCCTTAGTTGTGTAGCACCACAAAAAAGAAGAAATCAACACGTTTAATTAAAATTAACTGTATTAGTGTCACATTAGTTCCCAAAATGCCCAAAGTAACAAGCGGTTTGACTTCCTGGAATGTGAGATTACGGGTGCCTTGATATACCCATATACCATGAAATTAGGCAATCAGCCTGTTCGTTCGACACACATGGCTATTCCCATGCCACCCCCTATGCAAAGTGCAGCTACCCCTTTCTTTCCACCTGTCCTCTCCAGCGCATACAGAAGTGTAACCAAAACACGACAGCCAGACATTCCTAGAGGGTGACCCAGGGATATGGCTCCACCTTGAATGTTTACCTGGAATACGAAGAAGATTTATCACATTTAAAACTATAGATCTATGTAATCCTTTTTTTTCTTGAAAGATGCAAAATATCAAGTGTATGTAAACCTTTTTATGAACAGAGCAAAAAGTATTTTCAATATGATAAAATACATAAGTGCTAGTTATTTTTATTTTGAACTCTGCCCTGAACTACAGTTGCAGGAAGCTTTATAGTGTTACAACTTAATGTGGGTTGCCTAAAGAATGCCATTGCAATCTTAACCTCTTAAAACCTTCATGATTATGACATGAACAAATCTGCCTTAAAAAACATTTATATATATATATAGCATAGAACCTAGTTAATAAAAGTTAACAGTAAATTAGAAAATGACTGCTGTGATCGACATCCACCCTCAGGAACTGCCATTCATCCTCCCTATGTAGAAAGTCTTGCATGATGTCCACAATAAACTTGATGCTCCATTCATCTGGGTGTGCTGCTGGTTTGCAGACTGAGCAGCAGCTTTTGAAAGTTATAGTTAGATCAGCTGGCTGGCACACTGAAGAAACAGGCTGATCCCTGCTGTCATGCAGGGGATCAAACATGGCAGTCACCCAATTAGAAAATCACTAAACACTACCTTTTTCTTTTTAGAAATGGGCTGATGACTCAGATTACAACTCGCATCACCCTAAGCCAAGCTGAAAAGGGTAATGGGAGTTGTGGTCTACAAAATCGGCTGAACACGAAAAGCAAAAAACGAGCATACTTTTTTTATCTAAACTGTATAGTGTATTATCACCCTATTCTGTGTGCTGTGATGCAATGCACAGGTCATGTGTGCCCTGTAGCTTTCAAACCATATGCAGAAACTATTGCATGCGGGGTATTTCTATAATCTGGCTGTACTTTGGTGGGTTTCTCTTCATTTTCTTCACAAACAATCCTATAAAAACATGTAAAAATTAAGCGGGCCCTCTTCCAGTGATTGGTGTCCAAATGCCCCTCGTAGGCTCCTCTCCAAAAATATATACTTATGTGGGGGTATTTTGAGCTGGTGGACTGCTAAACCGTCCCAAACGAAAGGTAATTTGGAAATTTTATGTTTGGAAAAGGGAACGGAGATGTTCCATTTTGTGCTCATATTTTATGGTATTTTGTTCAACTGCACTGGTTTAGGACAGTAGTAGTAAAATGTGTTTTTTTTTTCCTTCATCTAGTTTGATTTTAATATAATCATTAAATACTGGACTATACATCTAAAATGGTACCAACAGAAAGCACTGTCCTTAAATTGGCATGGAAACATAAAAAAATGAAAAAGAATCATGCTTAAGAAAAATTGTTCTCTAACAATGTCTTCTGTGTAAGCATACCTATTTATATGTCTGTTAAAATAACATCAAAGATCAGAAATATAGCGAAGAACAAGAGATTGTTTCCGTGCTGGAAACAGCTGATTTTGTTTTTCTTTTATGGAACATCTTCATAGTCATACAGAGACTCTTTATCGGCAACCATCTCACCAGTGATCCGATGGCACATTGTGTTCGCAAATCCAAGTTTTGATCATTACAAAACCCCCTTTGCAATTATGTTAGCACAGCTAAAAAGTTCCCTTGTTTTCCCATTAAAACAGCAAAGTGAACCAAAGATTTTGAAATATATATATACATAATAAGTGTTTTACCAGGGGCAGTGTAACACAAGTGTACAATGATACACAGTATTTTCTTAAGTGATCACAAAAAAGCACATAACCGTTGGCTCAACTAGGCAAGTTCATAAGCATCTGAAACAGCAAGTCTCACAAAGAATACTTTATTTCACTGCTTCCGTGTAAAGGGTGGCAGTTATTGATGCCGATGCACGGGCCTGGAGCACTGAGACAGGTCTGTATGGACAGACCACATGATTTCAGAAAGGTAAGGGACGGGGAGAAAGAGAGAGAGTAAGAAAATGGAAAACTAATGAGGGAGGGAGATAAAGAGAAGAGAGATGGGGAGTGATGAAAGATGAGGAAGAAGAAAAAAAAAATCAAAGAGTAAGAAAGAATGGAGGATCAAAGTGATAAGGAAGGAATTGTGGGAGTGTGTTTTTTTGTTTTGAAAGTGTTAGTACATTAGATGTACTTGCCCTAAGTGAGAGAGAGTGTGAGTGTGTATCCATTAAGTGAGAGAGAGTGTGAGTGTGTATCCATTACCGTTACTGTCTTGGGCCCGAAAGGCCATAGAATGATTCAGTACCCTTTTAAAGAAATGAAACTTTGTTGGGTATAGCAACTGTGAAAATGTCCATGCCTATCCCTAGTCAGGGGTCAGATGACCTCCCAGAAGAGGTGCAATCTGAACTTTGGGGCAAGTGCTTATGAGAGCAATCTGGGTGCTAGGGCTGGCTTCTGGAGTGTGGAACCTGTGATCTATGCTTTCAGTTTAGGGTTTCCATGCATCATTTATTTAATCTTTACCTTAAATGCATGTGATTTGTCAGAAGATCTATAACTGAACTTCATTGGGGGAGGAAAAGAGTTGTGACATAAGAAAGGAGGGGAAAAAGGGACTGATGATAGGATGATGGGGGGGTTAAATCTCTGTCTTCTGCTTAGCCTGAGCTGCACGCCCAGCCATTCAGAGAAGCGCAGAGATATGAAGCCATATACCTACCACTCGCAATGCTCGTGGCTGCTTGTGATGCTGCAAACCAACGATCATTAGGGAAGTGTCTATTTGGACTACCAAGGAACCCCATCAATAACCCAAAGAGATGGGGGGGGGGTGTTTAGACCATATACATATGCCATATTTTATTTTTTAAATATACTCTTACTCCATCACATATAATTATAGTTTTAGGTGAAAACAAAAGAAAAGTAAGAACAAACCCACTGCTGACATGGTTCACATCACACATACTTTTGTCTGGCAGAGGATGATGGGATCTACAGTGCAAAGCTAACTTACTGATCATTTGCAATTATTTAAACCTATTCACTGCATTTATTTACATAAAATATATCTTTGCCTATTTGCCTTTTGTTAGCAGTTTTTGCTGGCACACTTTGTTTTTAATTAATAAGCTCCTTGTTTTTTTTTTTTTATTATTTAGAATTATTTATATTGATTGATGTTTTAGATCTCTGGACACTTGACATCCGAGAATTTGTTTTGTGCCTTATGGTTACATGTGTGGATTTATGGATACCTGAAGTAATATATCTGAACTGCACTGGTTCATATATTCTCATAGACAATGAGGATACTTGTATACTATCTTGAGGAACACAGTGGTATGCAACTAAAAAGGAACCCTCTATAAACACTCATTGCACACTTACAATGTGAAAGTTATAGATTTTTTTTTTTATTATTATTTACTGAACATTATTGCATTATATTTTTTTTTCTATTTTTGTAAGTATTCAATTATGGTTATATATTTCATGAATTACCATGAAAAAAACACTTTAATACTTAAATTTATGAATACAGAGAACACTTTTTTGTGTAAAATTGTATTTTTATGGTATTTTTGATACCTTGTTTACCCAAGTTTATTTTGTATACAAGTTGTGACAATTGTGATTTTTGTTTCGTGCAAGTTACTCATGCTAAGTAACATATCTTTATGAATCTTATGGAACTGAAATAAACAGTTCTACTATCATTAGTTTCTTGTTATTTATTCATCTACTTTCCTCAAAATAACCTCTGTAGAAATACAGTTCTGTTCTTGCCTCGGGCACAAAACGAAGTAGCTACTTCTCTGTGTGACCTAGTAAGAGTATATCTAAGAAACTGCCCCTGGTGAGTGATCATACTAGATACAGCCGCTGGACAAAAGCATAGGATGAGATTGGGTCAGATGTCTAAGAAAATGAGGTATGTGAAAAGTTCCCTCTCCAGGGCAGATGCAACTCCTGCAGGCAAGTCCTTGGTAAGTACATTTTACTTGATGTCTAAACCTTACCTTTTCCGGATTAATCCCCAACTCTTTAGTCACTGCACATGCAATAGCTGCAAAAGCCTCGTTTATTTCAAAAACATCCACATCATCAAGGCTCCATCCTGCCTTTTCAACCTATAAGCAAAGGAAAAAAATGGAAAAGGCAAGTTCATTCCTATCCATTTTGAAATGGTCTTGGAAATATTGCATGATATGCACCCATTTATAAGTAGAAAACACATATATGACCACTGTTATATATTATTGTTTACCAGAAACCCCTAGGAAGGGAAAAAAATATTTAAGCATAAAATACAGTGCTATATACAGTAATGGCAAACATCTGGTTTTATCTCATTTTGTTCCTTACTTGCTGATTTGTTTGATGCCCTAGCTGTCAATCATGATATTTTGGGTGACTTTCCCTGCTCAATCACTACACTGAAATGATTCTAATGAAGTCCTTTACCTTTTGTCAGTGTACAGCCCAATGATTAGTAATGAACCATTCTACTGTTTACTGCAGGCAGTATGATAAAAGGTCAGAGTGTTAAGATAGAGCTAGAAAACAAATGACTAATAAGCATACATGCATTATACAAAAGAACCGTTTAAGAAAGAAAGAGAGCAATATTAAAAATAAAATGTAATGAGATTTCAGATTTAAGTGCCATACCCAAGTTTCAAGCATTAGCCTAGATCGGCAAGATTTTATTTTATTTATTTCTTGGCTGGGTAACAAATAGACCAGGGAGGAGTAGTTAATCTAGATTTCAGTAAGGCTTGCCACACTGCACCCATAGTAAATACATTGTAGTCTTTGGATCTCAAAAAAAGTTGATAACACAACAACGGTTGTAGTTAACAGTGTATCTATTCGGAGGAGGGACTTGTTACTACTTGGGTACCTCAGGGATCAGTATTGGGACCAGTACTTAATATCTTAGTGATATTGCAGAAGGTCTTAATGGCAAAGTATGTATTGATACCAAGGTCTGCAACAGGATAGACCAAGTGAAATTGCAAACGATTTAAAGTAAATTAGAAGAATGGTCGAGAGTATTGCTGCTGTTTAAATGTTGATAAGTAAAATAATGCAATTGGCACGTAAAAATCCCAAAGCAGAATATAGCATTGGGGATAATGACAAAGGAAGAGAGAGACTTAGGAGTAAATATTTCTGATGTAAAAGTCAGCAGGCTATGCAATAAAGCAAGAGGCATTAGTAGAAAGGGGAGTTTATTGTGCCACTTTACAGCTCCCATGAGGCCTGTATTTTGTATAGTTCTGAAGACCCCATCTCTAGAAGGATATTGACACATTGGAGAGAGCTACAAAAATGTGCAGGATATAAATTATCAGAAAAGACTAAGGGATCGTAATGTGTTTAGCTTTGAGGAAAGAAGAAGGAAGATACAATAGAAACGGGAGGGAAGCTTATTTTTATGCAGCAGATGTGGAGGGGGCTAATACAGTGCGTGAATTTAAGCACGCACAGGATAGGCATAAATTTATCCTATCATGACTATGGTACCAGACCAAGGACTGATTGTTGTTGGAGTCTTTACATCAGGGAAAATTGGCTGAACAGTTTTTATCTGACGTCAAATTCTATGTTTCTATGTAAAGCACATAGATTTTTCATAAATGTTATTAAACTCACCAACATTGTATGTTATTTGTTTGTTAAGTACCATAACCTGAACAAACAAAAACAACTTGAGCAATGAAGCCTCGCAACATTATATTCCAAAAATAACAGAGTACTGCGACTATTGGCTGTACTGAAATTAAACTCACAGCTTTTTTAATTGCTGGGATTGGTCCAGCTCCCATAATAGATGGATCGATTCCTGCCTGGGCAGAGGACACAATCTGTGCCAACGGAGAAAGGCCTCTTTGTTGTGCTTCAGACTTCTTCATGAGAACCACTGCAGCCGCTCCATCATTGATACCTGGCAGAGACAGGTCAGTCGTAAGAAAAAAGGTTGCGAGAATATTTCATAAGACTGATTGAGACCACAGATGCACATTTTTTTCTGTAACTGACCTGAGGCATTAGCGGGAGTTACTGTGCCACTTCCATCTTTAAGAAAATAAGGTTTTAGTTTTGCCATTTGTTCTACACTGCTTCCATGTCTTGGAAACTCATCTGTTTTCACTTCCACGGGGCCTAGGGGGGAAAAAATGTTACTAGTGAGAGCCACAAACTCGATGAGTCCTTGGATAAATAATGAAATGTCAATTTGAACACACCAAACACAGAAGACAACAACTTTTCAGTTTGTATGCCTTTGTGTCACATGGCAATTAAGCGTTCCAGGCAAAACTGATTAACGAGACAATTTGATGGAAAGAATTATTTCCAGGAAGAGTTAAAACAGTCCATTGTACTAGAAATAATTTCTTAATGCTTTATTGATTAGAAATGTGTACCAATTACTATGACAATTGTAAAAACTCCTATAAAGTATATAGACTTTGAGCAGATACTCATAACTAACCCAATAGCAAGTTCAGCCAATTCTTTAGTTGCAACTAAACCAAGGGCTGTTGGAGCAGAGTTCACTTTAGTAAACATCCATCATGTTTATCAATCAAGGAGTTCGTTTTTATATTGTCAGGAAAAGGATTTAACAAAACAAACTATTTTATATCATGTCTGAATAAAGAAAATCTAATTTATTATATATATATATATATATATATATATATATATATATATATATATAACATAAAAATATGGTTGCTTACCCTTTCTGGAAGGCACTGAAACAGGTACAATCTCCTTGTCAAAGTAGCCAGCCTTTTGTGCCGCCTCTGTCCTGTTCTGGGATTGAACAGCAAGTTGATCCTGTTCCTCTCTGGAGATGTTCCATTGTTTGGCCACATTTTCCGCTGAAAAGATAAAATGTAACAGATTATGTAAAAGGAGGCAACTGGCCAAAGGGTTATTTGGAGAGATGCGTATTCCCTTAAGTGAGACCCACCAGGAAAGGAAAATGTCACCCCATTGGAAGCACTACGGATTTTGTCCAGTATAACGCACACAAATTAGATGATATACAAGAAACTTCCCACATAAACCAAAGTGCTGTTTGGTCCAGAAGACAAGTGAGGAACATTTTGTTGTTGTTCAGATCAGAACATACTGCAAGGTACATCCATTCAATGCTGATAAGGTTTATAGCCATGTGCTAGGTTCCTTCTTGTTGGTGCTGTGAATATAGTTTACAGTAGCTATATAGAGATGGAACTACATTGCTTATTTATCTGGCACTAAAAATAATTAAATGGCAATTACAGTGAAATAAAAAAAATTGTCTAAAGGCTAAAATGGCGAACCTATAAGCGCTCCGTGCTGTGGTTTTCTTCTATGGATTTGTATAAAATTATTGGGCAGGAGATGTTTGAGACTACTTTCTTACCTGTGATCCCCATGTGGTATTTGTAAAATGCATCATTTAGGCCATCACAAAGAATACTGTCTTGTAGGGAGACATCACCAGCTTTTACTCCAGATCGCATGTGTACTAAATGAGGAGCCTGGAAATAGAGTCAGGAAACCACATTTGTGAGAGAAATATATTGCATGGGAAAGTGAGTGCTTTGAAGGTGCAGCTTTTCTGACTAATGTTGGAGTCTCATCACTGTTCACACTTTAATACATCTATCCTTCCTGTGTCAAAAGGCAGTCAACAGCTTCCATTCTTGTTTAAAGGGAAGTACTAATAAATAAAACCTGTAGTGAAAAGGGTACTGAGAAGGGTACTGCTACTGTGGCTTGACCCATTCCTAAGGTTACCCGCAACTTTAATAAATAGAGAAATATCTAACAATTGTGATACTGTACATACATCTCAGAGGCGCTTGTCCTCATAATGAGGGACATTTGGGAGGTGTGATGCAGCGCGAACAAAGCCAATATGTACTATCCTACATCATATTTTTTAATCTAATATTAAGGAATAATCAGACTATTGAATTATAGATGAATAAAGCCTAGAACATGTGGTTTTGGAAGAATATGCAATACTTCGTCAAATTGTTATTATTAATATTACCATCATCTTTTATTTATATAGCACCAACAATTTACACAGCGCTTCTTACAATACATACATTCAAGGGGTACGACAAGACTAGAACTGACAGACTAAGACAAGCGGATACAAAAGGCGGAGATAGCACTGCTTGCAAGTTTACAATCTTGTCTAATGTGGATTCTCCACAGTATCTAGATTATGTCATTGCAATACATGTGCTGTTAGCTGGTTTTTCAAAGAATTGAAAAAATTAAAATGCACTTCTCACCTGGCTCATACACTCCATTCCTCCTGCCACCACAACATCTGATTCTCCGGTCATTATAGACTGAGCCCCTAAACTGACCGCTTTTAAGCCAGATCCACATATCATCTGGCAACTCCAGGCAGGAACAGCATAAGGAATACCAGCACCTACACTGGCTTGTCGAGAGGGATTCTGCCCTGCACCTGAAAAATATTTTTTAAAAAAGTATTAGAAACAAGGCTACTACTTTTGCATGTTTTTTTTCTGGGGATTAACTTTTTACTGTCATTTAATAAATGAAATGATAATTAAATAAAAACTGCATTTTGAATTTACTCGGGTTATACAATACTAAGATTAGTTTGATGATCTGAAGCATTTGAGTGTGAAAAACATATGTTAAAAAAAAAAAATGGGTACAGCACTGTACTCATCTCCTTGCATGTGATATACTTACTATCAGTCAGCTTCAGTGCATGCACAGAAAGCTCTCTTCAAGCAGCCAATCAGTTGTGAGAATCATCAGAGGAGGTAGGTAGCTGCAGCTTCTACCTAAGCACATGTTTATTTTTGCTTAAAGAATGTATACTAAAGCACAAAGTACCATAGTATGCATTCTTCTTGGATAAACTGTCCCCCTCAGCACTGTAGACTATAATAAAGTGGGTTCAGTTAATTTTTCACACCATGTACCTGCAGTCAAAACATGTCCAAATATTACTTCAGAGACCTCTTCGGCTTTAACGTTCGCTCGTTTCAAAGCCTCTGTGATCACTGTAGAGCCCAAGACGTGAGCAGGTAAGCTGGACAAAGCTCCATTGAATGAACCTGGGGAAGACATGGAGAGATTTGGATTTGCATTGAACATTACACCAAGGCTAAAGGTCGACTGACACATGGCCTGCTAGAGCTATTTATATGTTCTCAAGTGCCTTAGTCCAGCTCTCCAGAACAATTGTCCTTGTGATCTACGGCCCACTCAAAAAAGCTGGGGAACACAGATATAGAACACAATTATTATTTATTGTTTTATATACCGCTGTAAAATGGGTAGACAGGGCATAACAAGTAGTATATGACATAATTTGACTTGACAATGAAAGAATAAACAGCATTAGAATGAGAACAATGGTCTCATATATATTCCTCAAGATTGTAAGCAGCGCCATCTCCACCTAACGTGTCTGTTTGTCTTACTTGGTCAATACAAGTCTTTTCATATGCCTCGAATATATGTATTATATTAAGCGCTGCATAAATTGTTGGCACTATATAAATAAAAGATATGATTATTAATAATAAGAAATAATAACAATATGCCCTTAAACAATGGGGGGGAATACTATGAGGGCAACAAAAAATGCCATTTCTGTCATAATTTGCCACAAATCTCAGCTTCCATTTTTCTAATTTTAAAATAAATACGCTAAAAGCAAATTACACTGACTGCACAAAAAGTAAAATACCGTTTAAAAAAACCCGAATTTATTATGCCGACAGTGTCCCTTTTAACAGTATTTATTTTGGAAATCGAAATCTTACTTTATTCTGTGTCAAGTATGACCCCATGTAACCCCGCCTTAGCTCAGCAGTATGCAGTATTCATGCAGATCCGCCTAGCCAATCAAAGCACAGCAAAATGAAACGATTCTATCCAGACAAGCAATCAGGACCCAGGGGGGAAACCTGTCATGTAACCAACCAATCAGAATGTAAAACACTGACATGGTTCTACCTAAGACAGCCAATCAGCATTAACGCTGATTGTACCTCACCGCACTCCACACTCGTATCTGCTGAATATTCATAAACTACATCCAAAAGCATTACCCCGGCCCCCATAACAACGGAGCGCGCCGGGATTGTATAGCGTTAATGAAAGCACGCTATAAGCAGTCCTGCAATAGGGTAATACGTTGCTTTTGTTAATTAAAAACAGTAATTGTATCCTACTTAATCTGAATTAAAGCTTTTGCACCACACATATCAGTATAAATTAAACACGTTTTCCCCATACATAATGATCACACCCTAACTTTGAAATATGCTATAATATCTACAAATTAAAAAAAAAAAAAAAGGCTGGATAAATTACAGGTATAGCAACTCGATATGATAATGATAACGTTGATATAAGATCTAGGTAGTATAATCTATATATATATATATATATATATATATAACATTATCAAAGATTTCTGATAGAGAATACAGTGCATTATACAGCATATAACAACCAATATACAGTCGCCTTGATTTCATACACATAAAGTGTCTACCAGATGAAAGAGCATATTTCTATAGATGACTTTTCTGCTATTGGGTATCTTTACTCATAGAGTTGCAAAATAATGCAAATAGTACCTATAGGAGTGCGAGCTGCAGAGACGATCACCACCGGTTCTAGAGCTGGACTCATCTTTCAGTTCTGATATCTCAACACGCAGCAAGGAAGCCGGACTACTAGATGTGAACCGTGACAGCTCCTCTACTCCCTATATACCAGCGGGCTGTCTGCTCCCTGTGCCCTACGCCTCTGCCAGGAAAACATCGCCACCTGTCGGCGAAGAGGACCAAATTCATCATTTCTACACACGCTGCTCTCCTTCGGAGAATGTATTAAAGTTAAAGGTGCTGTTCCTCTTCGAGCGTGTTAAACAAGAGTTTAGTCTTTCATCTACAGGTTTTGATCACATATAAAAACACATGAGCTTTTAAGAAGCTATTTCAGTTACCATGATAACCACCTAGCTGCCTGCTTTTCTGTCATATGGCAATTAAGTGTTCCCCGCAATACTATGAATCATCCCCCCATGATGATTACTGGGAAGCTTTGCTGCCCGAAGCTTCTATGACGGAGCGCCAGCATGAAATCACCTTCTGGTGCGCCACCATAGAAGCCCCGGCAGAAGTGCCGGCAGCAGCGGAGGTTGCCTGCACGCATCACGTTAATTCATCCGAATGACGAATGTAATAGCAAAATTAATCAACCTAGTTTTAAAATAATTCTTTTTAAAACTTTTTCTCAGTTAATAATAAAATTACTGATGTTTAGCACCTATGTGTCCCACCCAGTCTTCTTGACTCAATGATAGCTGTGTCATGCCAAGAAGTCCCACCCAACAAAGTTGACAGGATGAAGGTTTCCTCTTCCTTCAATGAATCAGAAGGTCCAAAACAACTCAGCAGCTGTCCACCGGTTGGGGTAAATTAATAAATCATGCTCTAGAATTAATATATATAATCATAAATTAGGAAATAAGTTTAGAGACAACAGGGTGTAGGCACCTTGTGGTACCAGTTCCTCTAGCCACTTGAAAAGCAGTATGGATATCTATCATTACAGGTTTTTCAGAGCCAATGTTTATGGAGTCTGTGGACAATGAAAAAGTGCTGTACACAGTAACATAGGACATCATTGATAAATGGATTCCAATAGACTTCCTTCTACCTGCAGGCTGCCATTGTGTCAGTCACAATATTTTGGTCGACTATCCCTGCTTAAACACCACACTGAGCTAATTTATGGCAATGCTAATTAAGGCTGTTCCTCCACAGATGTGTTAGTGTCCAACCGGGTGATTACGTTTGAGCCATTCTTTTACCACCTGGCAGTACAAGAAGAAAGGGTGTTTGTCTCGTAAATTGGAGTAAGATGATACCACTAGAACACATGCAGTTTATAATAAAAAAAAAAAAAAAAATCCAAAACGCAACACTCTTGAAAACTTTAATCTTATTTAAACATGGCGGGAGTCCTCCTTTAAGCAAAGAAAACGTTTCCGCGCAGCTTAAGCAGTGATACATTTCTCAAGATTTTCTGAATGTTACGTCTCCACTATTTCGCATAGAGATTTGCATACCTTTTGGGGGCGTTCATCTTTGCAACATGACAGTGTCCATTTTTTAAACCAAGGGCAGATACTATTAAATAGAAGGGGGTTAGCCAATACTTTACTGAGAGGGTGAAAGATACATTGAACAGCCTCCCAGAAGTTGTAGAGGCCATTTAAAATGAGGAAATGTAAACATGCATGGGATAGGCATAAAAAGGTATCCTGAATCTAAGATAAGACCAATTCCTGATTAAGGGATCAGGAAAAATGGACAGACTAGTAGGACTGAATGGTTCTCATCTGTGACTAAATTCAGTGTCTACGTCAGTTTAGTAAAATGTAATTAGGTTTATAACTACCTGGCACATACATGGCAATCTTTTAGATCCACCCGTCCCAGATGTCCTTCAAGGTTCGTTTTTTAGGCTCAATGTAGTGCCAAGTGCTTGCAGACCATGCATGCTTATTGCGGTTCCACGCAGTTTTATTCCCAGTTTGCTAAGAAGGAAAAACCTATAACCACTTGCAGTACAAAAAACAAAACTATTCCCAATTAATTCTTATAGACCGGACACTTACCTTGTTCATTTAAGCAGCTGCTAGCTCTGTCTGCACATCATGTATGCAGCAAAGCAAAATATTCATCATGCCTATGCCTGAAAAATTCTTATTATAGTTCTAACCTTGTTAATATGCTGCATATTTTCAGGCAAAGAAATTACAAATTACAATTCAAGGGGATATGAGGTGACATTATTAAAAATCTTTATTTTGGTTTGGTCAGTACAGGCAAGGTAATATTGGAGTCACAGAATCATATGCATAAACAAGATACAGCCAATTTTAAAACTGAGTAGTTATCTGCACAGTCTCAAATATTCAGCCATTTATTGAAGAAAAATAAGTATGTACAGATGGTTGCCAATAAAGTGAGGAAAAAAAACTGCAATTAACACTGAAATTACCAACATACTTCCCTATGAATCCAACTGTGTGTGATAAAACTATACTACGGGTAAACTTTGGCAGCCAAACTTTCACGATACCATGACGAGTTGATTAGGTCTAAAGAGCTCAGAGAAGTTGGTGAGAATGCCCTTACACAGCAAATATTTTAGATATCAACAGTTGTACAGACATTATATTATTTCAGAACTTGTTCTTAAATTTCGCATTAACTCACATAAAATAAATGGTCTACACAAAATGTCAATTTTTAACTTTCAAATAAACTAACTGTTAAAACGTCCAAATTGGCAGGAGGTATTACGTTAACCAACGAAAAAACTCAAAGGCAAATCTGTGACAAAATATGCACTATTTGTGGACAATATGTTCTCAAAATTAAACGATGTATAAAAAAAGTAAAGGGGGGGGGAAATGTCAAAATTAGTTTTAATTTACAATACAGAACCCTGTACATTCACACTAGAGTCCAAACCATTCTGAATATGGCGTGAGCCCGCAGTTCTTTTGCCTTTCCCACTCACTGGCTTCTCCTCCTGAGAGTCATGGTTGGAGTCTGTGTCATTTGAATGGTGAGTGAGAGAGTTCTCACTGCCAGTGGGAGAGTCTACACTCTCGTACCCAGTACTAAGCTGATTCATGTAACTGCTCCCACCCCTACCAGTTCTCTCATCTGAGTGGTTTGAAAGTTTGCCTTCATTCACAGGAGACGCTGGAAAGTCCTCTTCTGTGCTGCTTCCTTCCCTGTAAAGCCCCGCTGAGCTGTGAGTTCTCTGGTGGGAGGACCCACCGTTACTCGGTCCGTTTGGCAGCCGGCTGCAGTCTTTGCCAGCAATCTCGGAGTCTTCTTTAGGCTCGGACAGCGACCTGTTACCCAAGCTTTGCTGTTGCTGGAACTGTGACAGTTGCTGCCGGGACTCTTTCAGCTGTTGCTGCAGTACCAAGATTGTGCTCTGCATGCCCTCTACCTCTTCATCCAACTGGATGATGAAATCATTCAGTTCTGCAGCAAGGAAAACAAACCATTGACCAGATCCATTAAAAATAAACGAGGATAATGAAAACACTAACATAAGATGTAGTTTGTAAAACGCACACATGTAATGCAGTCCATAATTGCTAAAATGTGGCCCTAAACCAAACCCTGGGACATCCCAGGTTATAAGGCTTTCTCTCTAAAAACTATGGCCAGTGACACTAGAGTCTTTGCATATAATTCAGGAGCAGCCAATCGGTAGGCCTGTAGCTGCTGGGGTTCTACTACTCTAGCCCTGTTAGATCAGCAAGAATCTGTTGAACATCACTTTTTGTTACCTGTATATTTTATCACAGAAAGTATGTGAAATTAGCAGAAGAATGGCTTCTCTTTACTGGACAAATGAAGTGCAGTTTAAAAAGGAGACATTACTAGCTTTGTGGTATGACTGGGCAAGCTGACTGACAATTTAACCAAAGGGATTTGATGCGTCTATGAACTATAATGAAATGACCGCTCTTACCATCTTGACTGCTTTTCAGTTCTTCACTATATTTCTTCTGTAATGCCAATTCTGCCTCAAGCTGTGCAATGCGGCCTTGGGACAGCTGCCTCCCCAATTCCTGATTCTCCTGGATGAGCATTCGACACTTTGCCATTAACTTTTTCCCTGTTTGGCTGTAAAGAAAGAGTCACGTGTCAAAAACATTGACATCTGATTAGTCTGCATATTCAGCCGCACCACCGTAAGAAGCTCTATTCAGGAAATCCAGCATTTTTAAAACGATTCATCTTTTCTCAAGGAATATTTTGAAGGCAGGTTTCTTGCCTAGATACTCAATGTTCTTCCAGAGGATGGCGATCTTCTCCTTTCACAATTCATTCTAGAAGGATTTACACTATCCTAAGCCACCTGTAAATTCAGAATGGATCTCACCCAGAGCATGTAGCATTGTGGCTGTTAAGCAATAAGAATATATTTCAGATTTGAGTGAATGGTCTCATGAAATGAACACAGTCGGCCTCATTTAACTCATCTCCAGCTGTCTCTACTGAAACCAGCAAGTATTAGCAGGAAGCTAGCACAGAAATCAATAGTGTTAACCATTTAAGTGTATGTCAATTAAAACTCAGCATCCAGAGCTAGCCTCCCCCTGATTTCAATGGGAGCATGTGTCCCATAGCCTTGAATAGGAGGGCTAGTAAGCCATGTGCAAGAAGTTTACATGTTCCTGATTTCAGTAGAAGCAGCCAGCAGAGACAGAAATCTCACTTTATTTAGTGCCAATAAACAAAAGAAGCCTGCATCGATCTGCATGCTGTAAAATAAATTTGGGTCGATGCAAAACGGACTCCAGTATACACTTAACATGAAAATGGGGTCGGGGTGGACCTTTAACTGATGCTTTAAGTAATTATATTGTAACAGCTTAGTAAATTATTGTTAGAAATGGCCTAAAATGACTCTCCATAACAGCTATAATCTAAAAAGTTTAGCTTTTGTCTCAAACCAGGTTAATGAGTAACAAAAAGGTATCTGTTTGCTCACCAACGAATGCAAGAAAAAAATTTAATCTAGCACAAATCTTTGCTGGAATTTAATGAAAACGTTAAAACTGTGCTATATATATATATATATATATATATATATATATATATATATATATATATATATATATATATATATATATATATATATATATATATATATATTAGCGTGCAAAGTTATTTGCAATAACTGGGAGATCATTAAAATTGCGCTATCTCTCTCTCTCTCTAGCTATATGTAGAGAGAGCGAGAGAGAGCCCGCAATTTTAATGATCTTCCAGTTATTGCAAAAAAGTTTGCACACTCCTTTAATTTTCAGGTCAGATTAAAGAACATCCCAATTTCAATGACCAGGTATTTAACAAACATGGATGTTTAACAGATGTGCAACTGCAATGTACTGGATGAAACAAGTGATGTAGGCACGGAAGCAAACATTCTCTGGGTGTATTTAAAACTGAACTTTAATCACCTCGCCTCTTTTCTATCCATGCTATATTTCAAACCCTCTGGCCAAAAAGCGGGACGGTCTTTCTTTTAAATAAACTTAGAAGGATGTATTCTGGTGAATTAGGGTACATTCTGGTGAGTGTGCGAGACAGAAGAGGCAGATGCAAAAGTTTATTTTTTAATCAGGGGCTTCAAAGAGACCTGAACTGTTTGGCTCGCCACCCTCAAAAGAATAATTGACTAACCTTTATTTAAAAACAACCCCCAGACCTCAGTTCACCTTTTCTGTTCGGCAAACTATACACACTGTAGAACTGATCTAATTTCAATGTGGTGGCATTCTCCTTCCCTCTATTTCCCATAGAAACAGGAGTGATAAGGAATCATATTGGCGATACCAAGCCTTATTTACATTTTTACCCCACATGCCAAAGGTAATACTGTTGAGGTAAAACAGGACATACATTTTAACCTGAAAATTAATGAGCAGTGACTGAAAACTAAAGGTAGTTTTAATAAAGCCACTAAATATTCTAATTTGTAGTATAAAGTCTGTGCAGCGTTTAACCTCATGCACCATTCCTGGCAAGCTATAAACTTTAAGATTTTAAAGTTGTACATTTACAACTCAACTAGGATAAAGTGTTTTACACTGGTAAGACAATGGATGAACAGTTTAACTGCCAACGTCATCCATTCTGAGCATTACTAAACTTGAATATTAATGCATTAACCTAAAAAAATTATTTCCACGGCTTTTCAATATAAAATTAAATAGGTTTCACGTTAAATTGGGTTTCTGCTCTTAAAAAAAATCATGCTATCAAAGTTCAGGTATATTATTTACAACTCCCAATAATCTACTTTGTGTGACTCAAGAGGAAACAAATAACAAAAAAAAGCAATTTTAATGCCCAATTTGAAATATTTAACTTTCATGCAAACTAACTTTTTTAACACACTTCAGCAATAATCCAGTCGCAAAAGGGATTGGCTCAAAACAAATACTAATTCTGTGTCTGGTCAAAGTATAAACCTTTGTAGCAGCCACTGGAAGAGAATGTTAATGAGGCTGGGGGGAGGGCTATGCTTTATAAATACACTTCACGAAAAGGGACTAAATGAACAAACATGATTTAGTTCCAAAAATTAACAAAATTAGCAGGATGTCTTGAGACAGCTAAAGAAAAAAATAGCCATAAATTAAAAGCAAAAATAACTAGTCAGTGATTTTGAGACGTTCCACAAATTCATACTTCTTTGTTCCAAAATGTTGCTCCTGTTACAGCTAGAAGCATTTTTCCTGCAATTTTATGGAGTGTGGAAAAGAACCACAAATCAGATGCAACAGTTATGGAATTATGTTCTGTCACACAAGTGTTTTCCCCCCCAACACTTAAATGTACCGTTTTGCTGGCTTACTTTAAGAATAACCAAGATTTTGCACACCAACTTGGTACTGCTTGCGAGGAGCAAAGCAGTAAACTTAATCAGGGTCATTGGTCACAGTCTGCACCCCCCCCAAATAGGCCATCTTAAAGCAAAACAAGGAAAATAAACCAACTTAATCAGATAACATTTGCAAACAATTCTGAAACAGACAAAATTCAGTGACCAAGTTAAAAATTTCATCAAACCAATTCTCCTTTCCAACCACCATACCTTACATTGCTAAATACAAATAAGTATTGCCTTAAGTATATATAATAGGCTGCCTTGTCTTACTTTAAATATCCAGTATTTAATATTCTGGGTTAAAGAAAAAAAAAAAGGAGGGGTTAACAAACAAGGCTATTTTCATGTAAGAAACTAAGTATTTTCCTAATGGCACATATTCTCTCTAAAGAAAAACATAAAAAAACACATGACATACATTTTAAAACATTACAATTTCAATATAAAAACTTAAAGCTTCTAAACTTGTTTTATACCAAACCATAAGAGTGGACCAAGTTAAAACCCCCATTTATAACACTCAGTTTAAAATGAACCTGTTCATCACTGCCAACCAAGGTGCCATCTGCAAATGAACCATCACAACCTAGACAGCTTACCTGACATCATGCTCGAAGTAGATACTTAAGGTTTGGTTGAACAGAATACACATATTAAACAACAAACCTCAGGGAAAGAAAGACATTAATGCTTTAGTTTATACCTTCTGCAGCCACAATGTGAAAAATGGTAAATGCAGAATATTTTAGTTCAGTTTATCAAATGTTCTTCACAGAAGAAATGACTTTAAAATATAGCATATGTACAGATCAGCACGCATGTATGCTTAATCATTTACTACCCGAGCATCCTCAGGTTTGGGTTACAAAAAAATAAAAGTATCCCTCTTTTCAAACACAGCACAGTGTATATTTAACCAACGCCTTTCTTGGTCTTCTGTGCTACAGCGTGGCTTATGTAAGCGATATAAAAAAAGAGAATGCTAGGACAAGTGCAAACACCTCAAAGTAAGCCTACAGCCTCAAAAAAATAAAGACCAGAGCGCATTCTCTGAAGAAAAATTCAACACGTGGTTTTTGTTTCTCACAGCTAGCTTTGCAATAATTAAACGCAAAACGTTTCTCTTCGAGTTTCCGTGGAGGTTTTTACCACACCATTAGCATATTTGCATTTTTGTTTTAAGTCCATTGTTTTATCAAACATCAGAGCGGTATGCTTAAAGCACACAAATTACAATTGTGTACTATACTAGCCGGTTGTTCTGAAGCATACACTACTCTGGTGCGATAAGTCACCGTTTCAAGCCCAGGGCTACTGGACAATAACCCATTTAAAGCAAAAATCACCTTAGTTTGAGGTTGGGCCCAGCAGTTCAATGAACAATCACGAAATCCAGAGTCTTACTTGGAAATACGGACTTAGTGTCTATAAGTCACTAGGCTCATAATTAAGAGCAAAAAAACATTCCGCCTTTTACATTTTTATGGGACTTTTTACATGATCAATTCATGATTTATAAGGAAAAATAAAAATCACTAGGTTCTCTCCTCCATAAATGGCTGCCGACACATTGTGCCAGACTTCTTTTGCTCCCTCTATTTTCTTCAATCAGAACCATTTTTTTTTTCAAGTGTCTAAGTGTTCTAGAAAATGGGGACCGGAAGCGGCCGCTTCTTCGGAATAGTCCGACGATCTCAGGCCTCTGAAGCAAATGAGGGGAGGAAAATAAAAAGCTGAAATACAAGGTTCATCTGATAAGTTTTACATTAAGCAATACAAGCTGGACAGTGTAAGAATGTGGCTTTTTGTTGCTCACAATAGTCTGAGTCTTGGTGCAAAACGAGTACTTGGCCATCCCACCATAGCATTCTCGCAGTGGGATTGTCAGGGAAGTCTTGACTGGGGAGTATTTGGTTTGTTTACCTATCAGGCGTAAATTTCCAGGCACTCAGTTCATTTTGGGCTTGTTCCAGTTTGTCTTTAGTCTGTTCCAGTTCACCTTTCATTTTGAGGAAAAACAAGTTGATGGCTGGGTCAACCATTGTTGTTCTCAGCTGGGCAACACTTGGCTGCTGGACTTGCTTGAGGTGTTGAATTTGATTCTGCACAGAGGAATCCAAACAGTTATTAGAAGGTCATCATTAAAACTACAAAAGCAAAGGTTATTGTACAGAGACAGATGGTAATGTTTTGGTACAGATGCAGTTTGAGGACAGAAAGTTGATTAGATTATGCTAGGCTTGAAATCTTTTACTACATCTCAGGCTCCTCGATGCAAATGTTCGAACTAAATATCTTAGTTACACTGACCAAAAAAAACAATAAATGTTATGTCATAGATTACTAATAATTATAAAGACAACAGTTCCCATCTGAAGCAAGCAATTGGTAAATAGCTAATACGGCTGCAACGAAGACTGAACCAAATACATGACACTGTCTCCACTAACCATGAATATTGCAATAGGTGGTTTGAGGCATGATTCTTATTAAAAAGTTTAATGTATCTTACACCTATTCAATATATATATATGCACTTCTACAGTTTTTTGTTTTTTTTTTTAATATCAGAAGTTTGTGATGCCGAGGGCCTAATGGTATAACTAAAAAGTGGCTACAGTAAAACCGTGAAATAATATACCATAAATAGTTATCTTAACAGCTGAAGGGCAATCATTAAGACTGACTGTTTTAAAGGGGGAAGTACCTAGGAGAAAAACAAATCTCATTGTTGTATACAGCTGTGAACAAAAGTAGGTTTTTGTTTCCTATTCCTCAAACTTGTTTTATATGCAGACACTGACATTACTATTGCAAAAATCTACTTTACTATAATAAGAATGAAATCGCATAGAGAATTTTTTTTTTTAAGTCATGGTGATAAAGAACAAATTTTCTTCTACAGAACACGAGTTCATCTCAGGCCTTGTATACACAAATTGCAGGTAGCATTGATGATCCATAAACAAATGTGCTCCCAAGTACAAATGTTAGCGATAATAACATATGAAAAATGTTGTTTTGAGTACATAAATGCTACAAATGGTACATATTTTACTAAAAATAATGTTCTAAAAATGTCTGCAATATAACAGCAACATTTCACAGTCATTAGTTAGGACAATAAAAACCACATTGCTTCAAGTTAGTCCCATGAAAGTACTTGACTGGGAAACAGTTTGCATAACAACAATTGCTACATGCAGCAATGTAATACGTGCCACGGGCATTCAACTATTTCAAGTTTTTGAAACTGGCATTTTAAATGGCAGATGTCAATTGAATTGTATTTTGATGGATTTTACATTTGTTTATAAGAAAACTGATTGAAATCAAAAGCAGTTAAACATTATACATAAAGTAATGGCAAATGTGAAAACTGCATCATTTGCACCTAATGGTACTATTTAGGATTTTGAGTATTAAGTGTTGAAGTTTCTGATGCGTCTCTCGTTCTATTTTTATTGTTAGGATTGTCACAACAACAGTTATAAATTTATATTTAAGGGCAATTACTATGTTGCAGTTACCATGCTGGCTCTTGTTTAAATATCTTCAATAAAGCTGGCCAAAAACCAAGTAAAACAATGTGGTAGCACTGGGAAGGCAGACAAAGGGGGGATTTGCCCACTAAGATAAGGGTCTCTAAATTTTTCAACAATGCTGGAGTTTGGTAACATTAACCTAGCATTTAAAAAGGTATGAAGACTGATATGGAGCTGAACATGACTCTGGGTCAGATTTACCCGCCAAATACAGAAGGCCCTCACATGCAAAGAGATGAGCATGGAAAAGGAGGTGGTGTTTTATATGCATGGAGATGTATATCTATTTGGAACTGAAGGTTTAGATGGAAAATGGGGGGGGGGCATGAAAAAAAGAATGTTAATACGTAAAACTGTAAGCAACACAAAGTGCCCCCACGTGATACATTGTTTTCTTAAGATCCAAAGCCTCCTCATGTCTGCTTGAGCAACAATACACACAAACTCCTTCTAGTTACTGGTTAATCTATCAATCTGCTATGGAGCAAAATTTGGCTTACTCCTCCATGTAGAACCACTTTAACTTGGTGACATTTGGGGGTTTGATCAAAGCCATTCCAAAACCTTGAACGTCTTGTTTTATCTGGATTTAGATGTATACTTGTGTGTTTCTTATTGTCTTGCTGCATGCCCCAGTTTATGAACAGTTGGTCCAAAAATCTTCTCAATAGTACCCCGGAAACAAAGTAGAATTATCGGTCCCGTAAATGATGGCATGTTGTATTAATTCCACATTTTCCCTTTGTCTTTTTGATATTGGAGTCATTAACACAGACCATAACTTAGGCAAGAGAGACCTGCAGATGCATCCTTTGTGAGTTCATGGATGAGTTTTATGCCTTGCATTTTGGCAAGAGATGTTGGCAGGACAGACAACAATCCAAACCTGCTTCAAATGATAGATACTGTGCAGGCCCAAACAAGACCCAGTGTTTACCCTTTCTCCTCTAAACATAAAAACACAAATGTTGATGTTGGATGTCGGATGTCACTTGCTGAATGTAAAAGTATATGCAACAGTGCACAAAATCTGACAGGGAGGGTAACACTTATCAAGCGAGTAGGGAGTAGAGCCAAATAAAAGAATACATAAAACTAGTATTAAAAAAACAACATGAAAACAATACATGAATCAAATATACTAACCGTGCACTCCTGCATCTCCTGCTCCTTGGTGGCCAATCTCATCACCAGTATGTTCTCCCTTCGAGCAGACTCTTGCTGTTGCTGTTTTAGCTTTTCCTCAGATTCTCTTAGTCCCGACACATCATTGGCTGGAGACAAAACATATGGAACACAAATCAATTGTGACTGAGACTACAGTATTTTCACAAAGGTGTAGTTATTACACACCTTCCGAAGCTAGAAGTCCACTGAAATAAATATCACTACCATGCCCCCCCAAAAAGTTTGAGGCAAGTACATTTAAATTCTTGCCATAACACAAAAAGATATAACATGGTAACATATTACTGAATTCGAATTATTTTTTTTTGTTTTGTTTTTACTTACAGTTCAGATCTGTGTACTTGTTCTCCAGAGCTTGCACATACGATTCATACTGCTTCCACCTACAGTTAATGTGAACACAAGACATACAGAGCTTATATTAATTTCTCTACATTTTTAGAAATGTTTACTTGTTAGTTGCTACTGGCAGAGTTGGTGCAGATGGTTAATCATTTAAATTATCATAGACCACCATGTTTAAGAAACCAAATTTAAATTTCTAACTATATGAATAGGTTCACCTAACTAAAAAGTTTAAACTTGCCAACACTTACTTTTTGGCAAATCCAGTCACCAAGAAATTCTTAGAAATCTACCTATACATTGGAGCCTTTTTTGGTACTATTGTACATAACGGAGCTCTGGTGGTGGTAATTTATAGCAATTCAGAATATTAACTAGCTTCCTGTGCACCATATAATCCGCATGTCATCAGGTACTCCTGCTCTTCTTTCTTCAAGTTACTGAAATCATCATTTAACTTATTTTCCACACATTTTCAGACACAAAACTGTGATTATGGTACTAGTGATAAAAACGACAGAATTTTATGTTTAATTTGAATCACATTAAATAATAAAAAAAATCTTACTGACACGGGGGTTTTTTTAACCCCCTTTACAGAAGGCAAGCCTATTTTTGGTGAAAGATCCAGTCTAAACTCCATCTGGCCTCAAAGTAGTCCTACCACTATAGCAATACATCGATCTGCCCAATCAACAGGAACATGTAATTTGTTACCAGGGTGTACCACCTTTTACATGCAACTTTCTGACCTTACCCAACTCGTTCATCACAGCAAGCTGACAATATATTTTAGATACCTAGAAAAGCTGTACTGTTTGCAAATAAAGATTAATTACTTCTGTGTGGCTGAGCAGAATGCAGCTTGCACCTTTTAATTGATTAACCAACCAGTGGGGTAACAATAGGTACCAAAACGTTACCTCACAAATAGCTCTTCCCTGGTCAACACCTTGAAGTCTGCTTCATTGAGGCGAACCTGAAGAAAATCAAACAAGTTTCCAATTTAAAAAACTGACTGAACATCAATGGAAATGCAGCTTAGAATAATTAGTAGATTGTGGACTGACCTTTTTTGGGAGGGGTTCTTCATTTGTCATGGTGACCTGAAGGAGAGAAAACAAAGAAAAGGAAGTTTCAATAAACACGTGGTTGCGTATTAGGCCCAGCCTATAACCTGTCACATGCTTTTTTTTTTTAAATAAACAGATTCTTGATTAAAAGGAAAAAAAAACACTTAGTGATATATGTTGATATAAACAGAAAAAATAGAATAAAGGTTGTCATGTTGCACTCTTTACTTTCATATTAGGAGGATAGGTTCTGTACTGACAACATTTGAATGATGTTATTTGTTAACCTAGTGTCTTAAAGCACAGTGGTTGAAAAACAAACATTTAAATGTCAGTAAAATGCATCCCCCCCTAAGATAAAAGTAAAGCGAGCAACATGACAATTTTTTACAGCTTTACTCTTATCGTAATTGCAATTAAGAGACAAGTGGGGGATCAAAGGGCATTTTATTACAAGAAAAAACATCCAGTAGCTAGTTAATAAAAGTTAGTTGGCTAAAAGTTGGGATGGCTATAGCTCTCCTTTGAAGTCAATGAAACTGAAGTTTTTTCTTGCAACATGTTTTAACAATAAAACAATTATCAGGTTCGCCACAAGATATGCTGAACCTGTTGGATTTCTGCACCAATAAGCAAGTCACAGCTGTTAAGACATAAAAAAGTAACAAAACTCATGCATGGAAAGTGCCCCCGATCAGTCATTGTTGAGTACTCTTTCAAAAAAAACCAAACAACTAAAAATAAACCTACAATAGAGGAAGGGAAACCAATGGACACCAAGTGTTGCAATCCTTAAACATACCATTGCAAATAAGAAATTAAACTGCCACTTGCACAATCTTGGAGAATCCACAATCTGACCTGACAAATAACGGGGAAAGATCCACAGTATCAAGGGATAAAGCTTGTTTTTCAGAATAGATGTGGCCCTGAGAGACCTGTATCCATATAATGCAGCTGCACCATCTAATTAAAATCTTACAGTCTAAAGTGATGCTTTTGCATTTAACCCGAGTGCGAAGGGTCGGGACATGTAGCTCCCTACCCCAGCGTTTATTGATCACCTAGCATCACACACATTACAGATAAATTGCATCCTCTAAAGGTGGAAGCCAGTTTCTGTGACCCACTAGTGTCATGCTGCAACAGCTCAGGCTATGCCCAGTTGCATAAAGGGTTAAATAAAAGCAGGCATATCACTGAGTTTTATATAAAATATATTTCAGTGTCAGTTTGTACATCAGTAGCGACATCCCTTTTGTTGCTATGGTAACAACATTACGGTTACTGCCGAGTTGCTTTTTTCTTTTTTAACATTTTACTATTCCATAAAATCACGTTATCCCCTAAATGCATCCACTGTTTCACGGAGAAATATATTTTAACACAGAATACGGCATTATTTACTTTGCCGCACTGTCACACAGGGGAGAGATCCATCCTTCATGCAAACAGAAATCACTAACAAATCCCAATCGACCAAGAGGACAGAAAGGCAGCTTGAGCAAGAGATAACCATAAAATCTGAACGCCAAATTCCATTTAACCTGGATGGAAATACAGATTTAGTCTACAAAGCAGGAAATAAACACGGGGTACGGTGAGCTACTTCAAAACCATGGTTTTCGGCTTTAAATTAACCAAAACGGTGAATGGCCGAAGCACTGCGCTTGTTATTAAATCTCCCAATCACACAGATGCAGCCCTGTGATACTTCGTATCTGTTCAATTCAAGGTATAACATACTGAAACCTAAACCATTACTGTGATCATGTGATTTTTCTTTTCTAATGTGCATCTCACTTAAGAAATCCACAACAGACATGACAGGAACAGCTTGCGTCTCCATACCAGACAAAAAACACTCAACTTAGCGAGATGAGACAACGAAAGTCAGCAATCAGTAAACTGCCTCGTGCTACACCGTGAATAAGAATGTGATCGAGATGCACTTCAAGTAATGGTCTGAACTGAAATGAAAAATCAATGGCTGTAAAATCTTTTTATAGACTTACATTAACTGCCCATCAATATATCAAATCTTAAAACATGCCCAAAAGCATCATCGAGATCACAATAGTAGAAAAAAAAAAGCGTCCCCATCTTATTGCTTAACGTCCCACAGAAAACATTAACCCTAACGATGAAACATTTCCTTTACTAAAACTGCAATTAAATGGAAATTCTGGAAGAAGCAGGTGCGTAAAGCGACTGCCTTTAAGTTTACTGAATAGTGTCCCTCAAATAATGGCCACATTTGAAACAAAACGCTAATCACGTAGCCAGGGCTCCTGAAATATTACTTTGGACGCCTTAGTTTATCTTACAAGAACCCTTCTGCATTCATAGCGTGAGTGGAAAACAGTGACGGTGGCTACTATGTTTTTTCTTTTTGGCGAGCAAAGGCTGAATAATTCTATTTCTGAGGAGGATATCTGGATGTACTTGCTGTCCCCGCATACCGTGCGCCCCAGGCTGCCGTAATCCAGACGGCCACTGGCGCGATTCTAAATTTTGTATTCCAATAAAACATAAATAGAATAAGAGGCAGTTTCTCTGCCCTTGGGCCTAGTAGCAACGACTGTCTCCATCCTAAGGCCGCACCAAGTTCCCGCTCCGCCATTTTTATAACGTGGAGGCGTAACGCAGATCCTGGACTACATGAATCCACGGCTAAAAACCCCACGGCCTCGCCACACGGGCCTTAATTCGCGTGCACCGCCTAAAATACCGCGGCCTCTCACCTCGTAGTGGAGCTGCGCAGCCCGGGCGGCTCCTGCTTCTCACCCACACCTCCCTCTCCGAGGGCTAATGCGGACACCGGGGCGAGGGGATAAGTCTGGTGCGTGTGGCGCGTACTGTTCCACGAGCTAAAACGTCGCCTCGTATACTCGGTAGATTCTGTTTCGTGACAGCGTCTCCTTTGGTTTCCGCTCGGTTTTATCCACCTCTTTTACTTTCCCTCTTCTATTTTCTTTCTCTCTGGGTGCCTCCGACGCAAAATGGCGGTGGAGGAGGAAATGAAACAAGCCCAGCCTCCATGTTACACGCTGACACACCCCTAGTGACCGCTTTACGCCTGTCTATCCCGCCAACTGCACCTCCTATACAGAGAGTTGGCTCGCTGAGGTAAATGGCGACAGAGGTCTTCTTCCCCGTTATCTTGTCCTCACTGCTGGCTGTTAAGAAGCTGAGATTGACAAGGATTGGTTTAGTAACATACAAATTAAAATAGGAATCAATCTGTATGCCAGTCCATATTAATAATGACTCGCATATCACTTTTTCTAATGTAAATCATTTAAATGGACACAGACAACAATTTATCTCAAGTAAATGATACAAATGCGTTTGGGCAAGTAGACAACATATGTGGCAAGCTGATCTTCGCATACCTGGGAACTCTCCGGGTTTGACCTGGAGATTGCTGGCTGAGCGTTGCTCCTCCGGTTCTCCGGGTCAAGACCCGAATCCTCCAGGTCGCGACCCCTGCCCATTTTTCCCTTTACAGGGGGGTGTCAGTGTGCAGTACTGGCCGCGTCCCGCAAGGGAAGGCTCCGCGTAGCCGGAGCTGAGAAGTTCCCAGGTATGCTCATTCGTTTTCGGACAAATGCGTTTTCATGCTGAATGTTACCATTGTCCATTCCTCTAAATAACGAATTAACAAACAAATGCAATATTGGACAAAAGAAATTAATAACTAATGTGCACTATATGAAGATCTTCTTTAGTTGCCGCGGCCGCCATTTTACCTACACTAAGGAGGAGAATCTCGCCATTTTGCCTGCTTGTTGAGAGACATTGAGTGAGCTGATCTTTGTTCAATAAGCTCACTTCTGTCACATCATGCTGAAGGCTTGTCCAATGGCTGTTCTGCGTCTTTCGAAGAAAAAAAATATGATACTGCTGTGCTGCATCTGAGCATTTTACAGAGTGAGATTCTTCTGTATGAGACTTGGTGAGCCTCAGCCTGCCATTTCGCACAGTGTCTAAGACTCTCTAAAGTTTTTAAAATAAAATAAAAAAAATATATAAAAAAGATAATAATAATAATAAAAAACTTACATCGATTTGCCGTAACACAACATCTACCCAGTATAACCCTCCTGCCCCTGTTCACAACCCCCAGACCCATTAAGCCATAAGCATAAAAATTCTACGAATAATGTACACCTTATAGTATGTTCCCTATAAGTGCTGGGAAAGTATGGAAAAACTATATTAATTAGGTATTTCTGAAATCAGGACACCTGAATTGATAAACTTGGATGGGATTTTCCATCACTTTACCTAATTATGTGAGGATTCATAGGGAACATTTATAAAAAAAAATAGGTATATTGTTCAACAGTATGCGTCGCATTAGTGACTGAAGATTTAAACTCTCTAGACCTATTTACAAATGTACTACACTTGCATATATTATGACCACAGGGGAACAGTCCTGTACTATCCAGCCAATTGCGAGTTTTAATATTATTGATCCTAGGAAGCTGGCTTGAAGAGAGTTTGTTGGCCAGGGAGCATGCTTTTTTGGGGACAAATCTTATGCCCTGTTTCACTATTTTACCATGCACCTCATCTGTTTTGAGGAAGGCTAAATGTTTATGAATTATGCTTCAAATCGTATTAAATTCTTGGCTATAGGGAGTAACAAACGACACAATATCATTAAACTCATTATTATTTTGGTCATAATTTTTATTAGCTAAGAGGTCCTGGCATGTTCTCCCTATAGCCAGTTGCAAAGGCCTAGTAATGTATTTATCTCTATAGCCCCTGGCTCTGAAGCGATCAGAGAGATCAGTAGCCTGCGATTCAAAGGTTTTGTCCAAAGAGCAATTCCTCCTTAACCTTACAAATTGACTGGTAGGGACGCTTCTTCTAACATGCCCTGGATGGCAGCTTTTAGCATGTAAGAGTATGTTGTCAGACACCTTTTTTGTAAATGTTAGATGTGTCTCCCTGAAGCCAAAGGTCCAGAAATGAAATTCATGGGTAAAAGTCAAATTAATATCGTTGTGATTAATGTACAAAAGAAAGAATCTATCTGTTCTGGTTCACCCTGCCATATTAAAAGTAAATCATCAATATAGCGACCAAAGAAAATAATATTCTTCCTAAAGGGATTCTCTTGACAAAACAAATAGTGTTCCTGTCACCAGACCATATATAAATTTGCATATGGTGGTGCAAACTTGCAGTCCCAAGACAATTTAACTAGTTCACTACCAGTTAACCTTAACCCTATAACTAACCTAATTTTGGCCTTATTTCTTCTATCCATTGGTTTCAAATTCCCTATTGAACTTTTACGTGTTAATTTCTTGTCTCCATGGCAACCAGACAAACTAATTGATTTCTTAAAAGGAAAATGTTGGACTTCATCGAATACGAAGAATTTTTTTCCAACGAACATCAACTTTCCGCCGGCACCCAAGTCTGGTTTTTGTGACTTTAAGTGATCCCTCTTTCCTAGGTGCTCATACTGTTTGCTGGGTATGAGTGTATCTCAGGTCTAAAAGTCTAAATGCCTAACTCGGTTACATAAATTACTTTCTAGAAGTCATAAGGTTGATACAGCCACACATATAACCATACCACTAAAACAAAGGTGTCCCTCTTATATTATTTGAAATGTTGAAAGGCATGGGCAGGGGGACAAAGTAAAGAAAAACTCTAGCCAAGGTGAGAGGGTAAGAATGTATGTATGCAAGTGTGTGTGTTTAGCATGAGTGCACATATGTTAGTGTATGTTGGAGTGTGTGTTACAGTATGTGTGAGAGTGTGTACGTGTGCCATTGCATTTGTTACCTGGGGAAGCAAGAGGCTGATGGCTTCTTGGCTTTACCTGCCACTGAGCCATAAGTTGCCAGCCCTTCCCTTAGAATGGAAGTGTGTGGTGCAAACTCATTTCACGAATCTTTTCAACTGCTGTTGATTTTATTGAAACGGCTTTTGGAATTCAAAGAATTTTCCAGACATCATCCACTCAAAATCAGGCGTAGGAACTAACATTGTTCATGATGGACATTTATTGAGGTATGTGGTGGATTTAATTTAATGATGTTATATGGACCTTCACAAACCTTGCCTCGGATACTGGTGTCTTTGTACGAACACTTTGCCTATCACTTTGTGGAAACTCGACTTGATTTGATAACGGAGTTAGAATCAAAAGCTATTGTGCGTCGAACTCCTTGTAGAAAACACTCAATCATTATTTATTTGGGGAGTGTTTCTTTTCCTGTTGTCTTTGCTTTTGTACAGCTTGGCTCTTTTGTGAAGTGTGTGTTTAGCTCCATCATAGTTCTACTGTCACATAGTGGTACGAACTACACATATTTAGTGGAGAAAATTACATTATAATAGTGTTTCTTTTAGGGAAATCATGTTGCAGATACTGCTATTTAACCAATGAGAATGTAATCAAACCAGGTAAGAAGGATAGGGTTCCTGCCACATGTAGTAGGAGATGATGAAGGAGCCACTTGGTGGTATATTAGTTTTCTAAATTAAAATAAGTCGTTTTTTTTTGCACTGCCTAATATGACATCTCACTGTATACATTTTCTTATGTGCTTACCAACCAGAGTTTGTGCATTTACATGGCTTGCAACTGTAAGGCATCAATTGCAAAGTCAGAAATGTAGGTAAATTTAATCATAACACAGGTTCAAAGTGAAATCTAGATAACTGTCCAAAGTTACGGAAAGGCAGAGCCCTCTAGTGGCAGGATTGGTAGAACAGCAGAATCCAAAGGCTCAGGTTGAAGAAGTGTTGTGTGGTGTGGTGCAGTCAGACATTCATTTGGCCTGTTTTATTACATTGTACAGACCTAATGAGTCAAACAAAACATTGTAACTATTTTAGGTCTCCTTCTGAGTTCTGAAGAGTATATGTATGACAAAAACCTGAATGACAATGAAATAAACCAAAACTTTAGCATCAATCAGAACAATTTATGTCCAATAAAACATTTTAAAATCTTCAAGCCTCATCATTTATATTACTACCGTATTTTCCGGCGTATAAGACGACCCCAACTTTTCCAGTTAAAATATAGAGTTTGGGCTATACTCGCCGTATAAGACTACCCCTCTACGCAGTATACAACAACCAGCCATTCACAGCAAGCGATGTACCTTACCGCTGATTGGCTGGTTGTTGTATACAAAGCCTGCTTGGATTGGGTGGGTCAGCTCTCCCTAACATATGCCTGTCCACACACACATGTATAGACATACACTGCCCTCACACACCCCTTCCTTTACACACATTTACACGTACACACCAGCTTACAAACACACATATACACATACACTGCCCATACACAGACATATACATACATACATACACTGCCCTTACACACACACACACACACATATATATATATATATATATATATATACACACATACTAACATACGCCTGTCCATACATACACATTTATACACTGCCCTCACCACACACCCCTGCCTGTACACACACAAACACACACACATATATATATATATACACACACCAGCTTTCAAACACACACATACCTACACTGCTCTTAGACACACCTGACCATACACATACACTGACCTTACACACACATAAATACACATACACTGCACTTACACCCCTTTCTCCCCATCTCTTACCTTTCTCATCTTCTATCTTCCATCCAGTTGTGGGAGCGTGAGGTCTGTCATTTCAGACCTCTGCTTTACTGCTCCCTCATCACTACGTGCCGGCAATTGATGCCGAGTGCCGGCCACTCCAATTTACCCCATCAAACCGTATTTTTTTAATACCGTATTTGCTCGATTATAAAGACCTCGTCTTATATTCGAAGTCGTTTTATAAGTGGTTGTGTCCTGGGGTGGGTGTTCAATGTCGCTGAATGCCTAGCTATGGAGGCATTTCAACGACACCGTTGAAGCGTAGGAGGGGATCATTGATCCCCTTCTAAACTCTTTTAAAATGAGCATCCGCCACCATACACAGTATGGCAGACTTTGAGGCCCCGGGGAACAGCCAGACATGGCCCCTGATGCCGATCTCGGTGTTGCTGAATGCCTTGACATCAAGTCATTACAGCAACACCATTTAAGAGAAGAAAATTATCGTAGATCACTTTCTAAGTTTGTTTAATGCCATGATGTGCCAGACATGCCATTGTTGTTAGCTGACCGTCATTGGTCGTTAAGGGATTAAAGTACAGGAGGGAAGTTTATGTCAAAGGAGGACAAATGTTAAGACACGAGGTCATAATCTCAAACTAGAGGTATACTTTAACAGAATATCAGAGCCATAAAGAATTCGAGACCAAGGACTGATTTAGACGAGCCATTACATCAGGAAAAACAGGCAGACTAGATGGACCGGAAGGGTCTCATACATTGTGTGCACAATTATTAGTTAGTATCTTGACCATATCATCATTTTTATGCATATTTTCCAACTCCAAGCTGTATAAATTTGAATACTTATTGGATTTAAGCATATCAGGTGATGTGTATTTGTGTAACGAGGTAGGGTGTGGCCTAAGGAAATGAACACCCTATGTCAAGGTGTGCAAAATTATTAGGCAGCTTAATTTTCTCAGGCAAAATGGGCAGAAATGGAGATTTAGCTGACTCTGAAAGGTCAAAAATTGTAAAAAGTCTTTCAGAGCGATGCAGCACTTATGAAATTGCTAAGATATTGGGGCGTGATCACAGAACCATCAAACGTGTGGTTGCAAATAGTCAACAGGGTCGCAAGAAAATTACCTGCCTTAGAGTTGAGAAGAATAAAGCATGAAGCTACCAGCAACCCATTATCCTCCTGTGCTGTCATATTCCAGAACTGCATCCTACCTGGAGTGTCCAGAAGTACAAGGTGTTGAAACATCAAGACTGGGCCAAGAAATATCTGAAGATAGATTTTTCAAAGGTTTTATGGACTAATGAGATGAGAGTGACTCCTGACAATCCAGGCTGGATCAGTAACGGGCACAGAGCTTCACTTAGACTCAGACACCAGCAAGGTGGAGAAGGGGTAATAGTATGGGCAGATATTACCAAAATGAGCTAGAAGAACCGTTTCGGGTTGTAGATGGACTCAAATTCAACTTCCAAACCTTCTGCCAGTTTTTAGAAGACACTTTCTTCAAGCAGTGGTACAGAAAAAAGTCTGCATCTTTGAAGAAGACCATGATTTTTATGCAGGACAATGCTCCATTGCATGCATTGAAGCACTCCACTGCGTGGCTAGCCCGTAAATGCCTTAAAGATGAAAAATAATGACATGCCCTCTTTTCTCACCTGACCTAAACCCTATTAAGAAATTGTGGGCCCTTCTTAAACAGCAGATTTACGCTGAGGCTGTGGTTGCTGCTGCACAAAAAGTTAATCGTCAAAAGATCAGGAAACTGACAGACTCCATGAATGCCTGTTATTGAAAAGAGGGGTGGCTATATTGGTCGCTGATTTTTTTGGAAATGTCACAAATGTTTATTTGTAAATTTTGAGTTGTTTGTTTAGTATTCTCGCTTTATTAGATGAAAATAAACACGTACGATTGGAAAATTGTCATTTTTCATTTAGTTGCATAATAATTCTGCACGCCAATAGTTGCCCAATAATTGTGCACACAGATATTCTCATTAGAAAGCCAAAACCTCACTTTTACTTTGTTAAATATTCAGGTTTAAGGTTTCTTAACATTTGACGGAGCACTGTAGTTGGTCAATAATAAAATCCTGAAAAAATCAACTTGCCTAATAATTGTGCACACACACACACACACACACACACACATATATATATATATATATATACATATATATATATATATACATATACTATTTGCTCAAAAATGTTCTTGTCAATGCTCTCCCACCTCAAATCAGACTTAAAAAAAATATATATATATTTTTCAAAAACCTATGAATTTAGTAGGTATTATTGCTAGTGATGTAGCTGTATTAATGAATCCTGCAATTACTGTTTCTTCAGAAGAATAAAATACGCATCAACTGTGTATTTTAAAATCAACGGGTGGTGCGTGCTAGCAGGAGGGGGCGTGTACTCAGCATGACCCGGAAGTAGATATTTGACAGCAAGAGGAGGAGACAGAGGGCAAGGGCATAAACGCTGATATTGGTGCCTAGCTGTAACCGCTGCGGTGTTTTGTGTGCTCGCACTGCGATCTAATTACCGCAGACATGCTTGGCAGAGTCAGCTTATGCAGCAGGTGAGTCTGCAGTGTTCCATAGCTTGTAGTAAAGGACCCTCAAGGACTTTTCTCTAAACTTAGACCGAGCATGACAGTGCAGAGGATATTTACCATAACGTGCTCTGAAAACCCTGTCTTATCAGTATGTCTAATAAGCGATTGCTGCATAATGTTGTGCAATTAATGTACCTCCGGGTGCTTAGTTTGCACTTTGTAGTGACGAACATGCGTATTCTCACCTAGTAAAGCAACTGTTTGTTATGTCTGCATAAACTCGGCTGTTTACCGACTAAGACTAGTTATGCTGACAGACAGCATCTAAGGCACATTAAGCTGCTTGGAAGTTTTCAAGAGCTGTTTTCCAGAAAAGAAAAGGGATTATTTTTTTTTTGGGGGGGGGGGGTCTATGACCTATATAGTTTTTGTTTATCTTAAAAACTGCAGAAATGCAATGGCAAACTCTCCTGAGAATACCTTCCGCAAAAGGAATTTTTGGAGGAGGCGTGTTGAAATTTAAGCCGAAGTATATAACAGTACGGCTAAGCCATCTACCCCACGCATAGCAAAACAAAAAATGTGCAACAGCTTAACAAATATTTGCCTCTTAAGAGTAATTTAAAGGGAAACGCCAACTGTCATGCTCAAAGGTCCCTTTAAATTTACATGGAGTCACTTTTGCAGATCTGCAGGGGGTTTCTGCAGAATCCACCATATGCATTTGCCTCTCTGCCTGCCTCCCGCTATTATCCGTACAGGGGATGTGTCTGGCACATCGTGGCATTAAATGATGTTGAGGCATTCAGCAACACCATCTATAATAGATATATATATATATATATATATATATATAAATAATATCTATCTATCTATCTATCTATATATATATATATATATATATATATATATCTCATATTGATTTAAAAGAGTTTAGTAGGAGATTGACAATCTTAAATGGTGTTGCTGAAATGACTCATAAGCGAGGCCATCAGTGAAACCAAAACCCCCCACCACCGTTGTGAGAGATTTTGCCAGTGCCTCCAGACCCTTCTGAGAACAATGGCCTACCCTGCGGGTTGAATACAAGTACTGCATTCAACCATGCAAGTTAATGGACCCCAGCTTTCTAGTCACAATGTAATTAGTTAAAAATGTGGTAACATTTAAAAATAATTATGCAGTGATGTCACCATCAGGAGAACCATCCAGTTCCAACAAAATGTAAAAGTATAAAAAAAACCCAACAAAACTTGATTATTATAAGCAAGTGCTTAAATTAGCGCTGTATCTTCCCAAAAATTTCGGATATGGAAATACTAACATTTGAAATATCTGTGGGGTGTCTACTTTAATGTATGATTTGATGGGGCAGATTGTCCCAAATAGGACATGGGCACATACTGACCAGGTGGCATTAAAAAAAGAAACATTTGCACCTCCCAAATGTGACTTTTTTAGCCTCCAAACAAACTTATGCTTGGGTGGTATCACTGTATTCAGGAGATGTTAAACACATATTGGGGTGTTGTTTTGAAGTGACATATACCAGGAGTTGTAAATTTATATCTAAATAAATTACTACCACAAAGTTTGACTGCTAGTAAAATTAGTGTATAGAGAGTGTCAAAATACCAGCATTTGAAATACCCTGGGGTGGCTAATTGTCAAACATGTGGCCTGATGGGGGTAAATTTAATTGGCCGGCTTCAATGATGTCCCAAATAGAACATGGTGAAAGGATTACCAGAATTGGAAAAAAATGGTTTTGAAATATCAAAACACTACCTTTTACTTATTTGTTACCCTATAATTTGCTAAAAACATTGGGTATTTCTAAACTCGGGACAAATAGAATCTAAATAGCAGGTTTTTACATTGGCTTTTCTATACAAGTAAAATATATATATTTTTTACATTTTTCACCATATTTATTTTTTTATAGGACATTAGGTGATATGATCAAAATAATGGTATATAAGGAAAGCTCTTGTAGTTCTGGGAAAAAATATATATAACTTGTGTAGGTACGCTAAATGAGAAAGAAGAAAATTACAGCTAAACATGATGTTAAAAACAGCCTTGGTCATGAAGAGTACAAAAAGGAAAAAAAAAACAGCCTGATCTTTAAGGGGTTAAAGCAAATCCCTGCTGGGGAGATATTTCTTTGTTAAAGGCGTAAGCTGTAGTTTTAAGGGTTTAATAAAGTGTTTTTTTATTCTCTACACATTCACAGGGCGAACATTAGACTAACCTCGGCCTTGGGATGCCTGACCTCCAGACAGAAGCATACTCTGCCTGACTTGCCTTATGATTATGGAGCACTGGAACCTCATATTAATGCAGAGATTATGCAGCTCCACCACAGTAAACACCATGCTGCTTATGTAAATAACCTGAATATTGCAGAAGAAAAGTATGCAGAAGCTCTAGCTAAAGGTAAATGTGTAAGCCTGCACCATGTTGGAAGCTACAACAGAAAATAATATTACCGTAGTTCCCCGTGATCTGACAGCCGGGGAAGGTCTGCGCGATGGACGCAGACAACCCCCGTTGCTAGTCGCACCTCCTCCCGGCTGCAGCGGAAGTTGCCTACGCGAATCGTGTAGAGCTCTACATGCTGCCCGGACTACGCACCGGGGACTCAGATGCTCCGGTAAGTTTGGAGGAGGGAGGGGGAGGGAGTGTTAAATAGGGGGCCTAAGGCATTTCAGGAGGCAGAGTGCTCTGTGAAGTGCCTTTTACCCCCTTAATGCCACTCTGCCTCCAGAAATGCCTTTTAACCCTCTATATGCCACTCTGCCTCCTGAAATGCCTTATACTTCCCTATATGCCACTCTGCCCCATAATATGCATTTTAACCCCCTAAATGCCAGTGGCATATAGAGGTATAAGGCAATTCTGGAGGCAGAGTGGCACATAGGGGGTCAAAAGGCATATCATGGGGCACAGTGGCATTTAGAGGGTGAAAAGGCATATCATGGGGCACAGTGGCATATTGGGGGTATAAGGCATTTCTGGGGCAGAGTGGCAAGCCAGGGGGCAGATGTGCATAACTGGGGGGGGGGCAGGTTGAAAAAAGGAAATAAAAACGAAATATTTTTCTCAATCATAGCTTTTATTAAAAACAAAATGTTCACATAGTTTACATGAATTAACATTTACTGGTAAAACTTTTTTCCTATAGGGTCGTCTTATATTCAGGCTTTTTCTTTTTTTCATAAATTAATATTCAGATTTTGGGGGGTCGTTTTATAATCAGGGTCATCTTATAATCGAGCAAATACGGTACTTTATTGATTTAACCCATCAAACATATTCTATTTGTGATTGGTGGTAGCTGTAAACACATCTCTCTCTCTCTCTCTCTCTCTCTCTCAATATGATTGACTAGAATAATGAATTACTCTTAAATAATTTTAATATTAAATGTAAATATAATTGTTTGTAAAAATGAGCATGATACTTCAGCAAATCACTCACTGACATTATATAGTTTGTTGGCTAGTATCAATTAATGCTTTAATGTTCTACAACGTAGTGGCCATCAAAACTGTATTGCTTATGTAATGTCTGAGAATATGTCCGTTAATTTTATTTCCCTAGGGGATTTGACTGCACAGGTATCTCTTCAGCCAGCGATTAAGTTTAATGGTGGTGGCCATATAAATCATACAATCTTTTGGACAAACCTTTCTCCAAATGGTGGAGGACAACCTCAAGGTCAGTAATTATGTTTTGGAGTCATATGATATTACTGAATTACACAGATATTACTTGTAGTTGGGTTATGTGTAACTTGAGTTTCATTTTTAAGCTAAGCTTATGGTAAACACAGATCTTGTTCTGCTTTTCCTTCCCTTGCATAACATTTTATGTCTTATCAGGTGAACTGCTTGAGGCCATAAAGCGGGACTTTGGTTCTTTTGACAAACTTAAGGAAAAGTTGGCTGCTTTGTCAGCTGGTGTCCAAGGATCTGGATGGGGTTGGCTGGGTTACAACAAAGATGCCAACCGCCTTCAATTAGCGTCATGTTCCAACCAGGATCCTCTACAAGGAACAACAGGTGACATTTCTGATGAAGGAAATTTTTTTTTTTTTATTTATTTTTTTTAACATCTCTAACCACCAGTACCACAATAATTATCTATATACAGACCTTGCTTATATATATATAATTAGATATTGTAGAGACTAGTTCTGTTGAGACAAAGGCAAAGATGCACTAGGATGAGCCCCTGATGAAATCATGCTGCATTTAGGATGTTGAAACATCAAATTCTTCTGCATATTCCTGTCTTGGGGAATATGTCCCATATATTCTCTGGCTTAATGTTAAAATAAGAGTGTGTACGTTAGCTTACCTGATTGAAAATATTCTCAGGAGATGAAATATTTGCTTTCACATTAGAGTACATTAACAATGCTGGAATTTTGTCATTTTTATGTTAAAGAATAAAAAATCTGTAGGGGAGTTGATTATTAATTCCTTTTTCTTTTAGGTCTTATTCCTCTTCTGGGAATCGATGTTTGGGAACATGCCTACTACCTACAGTATAAAAATGTGAGACCTGACTATCTGAAAGCCATCTGGAATGTAATCAACTGGGAGAATGTTGCTGAAAGATATCGGTCCTCAAAAAAATAAAGGTTTATCATCGGCTCTGTCGCCTCATTGTTCTGTTAGCCATTGTAATTTTTAGTTGAATGTTTGATAATTTCAACTCTTTGTTTTCCCCTCAAGTTGTTACAGAATAATATATTCTTTAATTCATAGAACATAAAGCACTTAAAGACGTACATAAACGCACAAAATGTAATGCATAGTACAGGTAGAGTGAAAATGCATTTAAAGGGAATGATTTACATCTTATTGGTTAGTATAAACTATCATGTAAGCAGATACAAAAATATTTTCCAGATTCAGAATTGTTTGTCCAAAGCTGTTGTGTAAATCTGCATAAAAAATAAAAATTGCTGCTTTTCTAACCATCGGCAGCTTGTTTATAAAAATCTTTAAATAACCCGCAAGGTGGTTGGATTGCTTTTGAACAAGTAGATTTGAATTATTGCTGGTTTTCTTTCTACTGTATTGTTCTTGCATTGCCTTTTCTTGGAAACTTAACATAGCGATGCCTGCCAAATATATTGTGTTCACGTGTGTTAAGTTTTAGGGTGAAATAAAACAATTACTATGGCAAATTAAATCTGTCCTTATTCTGTGCAGATATGCTGTTTAATAACTTACCTGATGGTTACTGATGTCTTCAAGGAAACCTTATTGTATTGTATTGTATTGTATTGTATAGTATAGATGAGACATGCTCCAGACGTTGAAAGCTTAAAACAGCTAGAGAGTTTGTTCTTCCTCTCCCTCTGTAAGTGCTTATGGTGAATAGGTCGACCTCCTATAACCTGCTTTATAGAACTGGCCAATAATGGATCAGACAGTCACACCAAGACCTGTGGATATAGGAATTGGGTCCCTGCCCTGTAGAAGTTGTATCATGTACCAGGGTGAATTTTGGAATGCTGATTCTATTTGGAGTCTGGTCGTAAGGGATAATATATTAATATAAATTTCCAGTATTCTCTGGGTAGGTTCTCTGGACCGCCAAACAGGTCATGCAGAAAATAAAAAATCTGTTTTACTGGAAATAAGTCATTGTAGGCTCTGAAGGCTTGATCCATTTATGCAAGATGGTCTTGAGACCTACCACTATGATTGTACAAGTGAGAGTATCATTAACTGTTTTTTTTTTTTTTTTTTTTTTTTTTTTTTTTTAGAATTTGTAACCAATTAGTACTGTATATACTCACAGAAAAGCTGACCCTTACACTTACTTACCCAGGCACTCATACTAACACACGCGTATACACACACGCTACACACTTACCCTCAGGAGCCTCAGCCTGTTATTTATGCAGTGCGCTCTTAAGCATGGGTCAAGAAAAGATACTTGACCCCAATTCCTTAAAATTAGTCTTTCCTGCAAACCAGCCCTAGGTCCAGGCATGGTATGAACAGAGATAAGCTGAATCCAATTTTTGCGGTGTATTTTTATTTATTTATTTTTTTACCTAAAATTCTTGGCTTATTTACGGTAGTTACAGTGCAAAAAACTGTCTAAAACATCGGACAACATAATGGCAACCCTTTGTTAGATTTCTTTGTTGTTGTTGGTTATTACTACTCCATGTGATTGAGCCACAGATGATCTGTGTGGTATATCATCTAAATTGAATTCTAAAGAAGGAACACTGCAGGGATTCTTTATTGTAATCATTCTGATTCTGTGGTGTTGCATTACTTAGCCAGAGTTGGCTAAGGTACGTCAGTGACCACATGCTGTAGAACAGCATCGGTTAATACCGTATTTGTTCGGTTATAAGACAAGATTTTTTTCAGAATAAATGCTCTGAAAAATATCCCTCATCTTTTATATTTGAGGTTGTCTTCTAATCAGACCTCAAATAGACGTCTGACTACAGGACTAAGATCCAGAATCCCCCGCAGAGCTGCATGGGACCTGGATCCTCCTCTCTGGCAGCCGGTGGAGGTCTGTGTGGGATGCACATTGCCGGCACTTCCTCTCAGTCATAGAAGCCCCGACGTAAGTATCGGCCAGCAGCAGCGGAGGTTTTCTGCACTCATTGCACAGACCTCCATCGGCTGCCCCACTAGACACCAGGGAGTCTGAAGCATGGGGGACAAGTCTAGGGATGCATTTGTAAGTTGGGGGGTTGGCATGGGGGTATAATGGTATTCTGGAGGCAGAGTGGCATATAGGGGTGTACAAGGGATAGCTGAGTGGGCAGATTGGCAAATAGGGGCTTAAAAGGCATGTCAGGGAGGCGGATTGGCATATAGGGAAGTATAAGGCATATCTGGGGCCAGAGCAGCATATAGGGTGTATAAGGCATATTAGGGAGGAGGCAGAGTGGCATATAGGGGTATACAAGGGATATCTGGGTGGGCGGAGTGGCAAATAGGGGCTTAAAAGGCATATCTGGGGCCAGAGCGATATATATGGTGTATAAGGCATATTAGGGAGGCAGAGTGGCATATAGGAGTGTACAAGGGATATCTTGGTGGGCAGAGTGGCAAAAAGGGGCTTAAAAGGCATGTCGGGGGGGCAGAGTGCCATATAGGGAAGTATAAGGCATATCTGGGGGGAAGATGTTCATAACTCGGGCAGAGTGGCAAATAATTTATTAAATATGAAAAAATAGTTTACATGTGAATTATTATTTACTGGGAAAACTTTTTTTCCTATAGGGTAGTAGTCTTATATTCAGGCTTTTTCTTTTTTTCCCAAATTAATATTCAAATTTGGGGGGGGTCGTCTTATAATTGAGCAAATACGGTATTTTGTACACTTTGACCACTGTTCACTTATGACATACTCTTTAACAGATATCTCAGCCTAGCCTTTTTATTATAATTTATAGTATATGTTTATATATTCACCAACACAACCATTGTTGCATTGCGTTGAATTTGGACATACATAACTGTAATGGGTTCACATATATTTTTTCTAAGCGTTCTCATTACAGGTTAATTGAGTAAGATGTATGTATTAAGAAAAACAGAACAAAATAAATGTTGGCAATAAATCCACTAGGTGGCACTTTAAGATCACTAATTCTTTGTGGCCTATTTCCATTAGAATACAAAAAAACTTGTCAATATTTTGATAATACTTTTATACTTTTACCTTTGCAAATTACTGGTGGCTGGGGACATTTTGGGTTAGTGGGGATCAGTTTCAAGTGGAATGTCACCTGGAAAGGGGTTTTCTTTAGTGAAATAAAAATTGGGACATTTATATGATTTTCTGTTAAGTATTGGGTATAACTAGTAATAATACCACAAACATCTTCATTCTCATGATTACAAGGTAAACTTTCCACTTCTTTTAATGTTCCTGATTTTGAGATCTTAGTGTGAGATCACATAAATTAGTTTTGCTTCTGAATCCTGGTTATAGAGGTGGTTTAGCAAAGCTACCATAGTATACAAAGATTCCAGATCTCCATTGTAACTGCCCCATTAAGCAGTGATACACCAGGGGGCACTATTTCCAAAGAGGGAGAACAATGCATATTTCCTCAAGCATGCTATTCTTTGGTACCCCTAGAGCACCTGCTTTTGTAGAATATAATTCTCATCACACTCAGGAGTTGTAGTCCCAAAATGTTTGCCATTGCCAATTGATAAGCAGAATTATCTGTCCATTGATCAGAGTCTAGTTTAAATGTGAAGCTTAGAGTTTTGGTTAACATTATTGCCACCATATGCAATATCTTCATAAATAACTGGAAAGGTTAAATGGGGTGTCCAAATGTACTCAACAAAGAAAAAGTAATTTCGACTGATGTGACAGAAGTAACATAAGATATGACCTGCACAGCATTAAAAGCACCTTTTCTAATATTTGCTTCTTGCACCAGGTCTGCTGACGGTTTCTCCAACTCTTCAATTGGAGTTTAACCTCTTCAATGTTTGTAGGATTCTGTTTCACAATGGCTGATTTTTACTAGATGGCCGGTCTAAAACACAACTCCTGGAAGACCCATGATTTTTTACCCATTTCACTGTAAAATGTCTTGGAAATCCTTCATGGTTCCCTTAATATGTTCAAGGCTTCCAGTACCAGAGACGGCAAAACAACCCCAAAACATTATAGATCCTCCACTGTAGGTAGAGTGTTTTTTTTCCTTATAAGTTTAACTTTGTTGCTTCTAAACTTACTGCTTGCCTACATTGCCAAAGAGCTCTGCTTTGATCTGTCCGTACAACATTTTCCCAGAATAATTGTTTTTTTTTACTAGGTAGGTATTGGCAAAGATTAATCATCACTTTATGTTTTGCTTTCACTAGTGGGGTCCTTCTTGGCCTTTGCCCATAAATCCCTTTTTGGTTTACTGTGTGGTGTGTTGGAACTATCATTCTTAAGCTGTGTGGATCTCTTACATGGTGTTTTTTCCAGTTCGCACCAACCTTCAAGGATTTCGCTGATCAATTTTCTCCTGCTACCACATCCCAATATGTTCTTGACAGTTCGACGAGCAGCAAACGTTTTAATTACAAACTATTAACCAAGAGAGGGCAAGTAATTTGAAGATGTCCTTGTACACCTTTAGAATATGTTTGGTGATAGTGTTTCTGATGATAAGAGGAAAAGATAATAAAAGTGGCGTTAAGCCATCATTGATTGGCTAATTCAAGCCATGAGCGCACAGACAATTTATCACGGGTGAGTCTAATTTTACAGCACAGACATTCTAGTTCTGCTTTTCAAACTGATTTGAGTTATTTCAGAGGTTGACAATAATCATACCATAGCAATATTTGCATGTTTATACTTCCTAATTCTTTTTTTTTATTGTTTTATACTGTGCTTTTCTGTTTAAATGTACTAGGTTACATCGACAAAAGCTTTTTCACTGCACACTTTTGTCAAGAGTTATTGTACATGATCTATAAAATATTAAAGGATGCCAATAATGCTGACCATAACTGTCCTTACTATAGAGGAGCTTTTGTGTGTGCACGAGGGGACTCAGTGATGATCCCCTGAGCTGGGAACCATTGTGTTTGTTCAATAGATTTTTTTTTTTTTTACCATTTTTCACTGCATACTATTTCATCATAAAAGAGATTAAAGCTCTCTATTTTCATGATAATATGCTATTTTTTGAAGGACAGTAGGGATCCACCCATTACATCATTTCACATTTTTTTTTACTTTTCACAACTATACATTCAAAGGCATTTATTTAACTATCAACATGTTGTGTAGACCAAGAACAATAACTAACTGTACATTGCGGCTTATTCAAAGAGGGAAGTAATTTTTCTTTGTTGAATATTGTACAGTAGTATGATTGTGTATTGCCTTTGAAGCCAACATCTAAAGGGATCTGTGAGACTTCAGAAGTATTCAGATATGCTATATATTTGTAGATCAGCTCATACAAGGACCTTTCATGCATTTTGGTTCTTAGGAAATGTTATTAAATTTGGTTGCACACGGGAAGTAAACGTCTCATGAGACTTATTGAGAACATTGAACTTATAAAACATTCAAAGTTAGAGGTAGGAAGTACATTATGAACTCATTTCTATAATTCATTCATTATAAACTAGTTTCTATAATTCATTACTAGGCAAATACTGCTGCAGTGTGACCCTCTGCTGCACCCATGTGTTGTGACTAAGATTAGGAAGAGACAAGGCTAGACATGTATAGGGATACAACTAGCCCTTGACAGCCTTAGTGGGTAGGAGTGACATGGCCAGATATCACTCCCCTACCTGGAGAAAGAAGAATCTGACCCCGAGACCAAGGTATGTTTGTTATCCTGGTAAGAATATCATCACATATATTTCATTTCAGCTTTCTTTTAATTAGGGAACAGAAAAAATCGTTTTAACAATTTTGGGATAAACTTTGCAGGACCCTGATGCATGCAGACATCTTCTGACAAAAACTCCTGACATAATTCAAAGCAGACTCCAGTATGATTTACCATTAATAATTTCAAAATAGTTTTCTTCCACCTTAGCAACCAGTTCATCATAGCATGAGGTTGAAGGTCACCAATAACATGGGTCTTCTTGGACACCCATCACTAAAGGCAGTTTTTGAAATATGCTAAGGTTCCAATTTTATATTTTTCACACAAAAACTGGATCCAAACACTTAATTCCCCATTCTTAGCTATTTTATTACAACAGCACAAGAGATACATATCCTTCAATACCCTTTTCTGAACACTAGACTTAGATATGGGGAAATGGTTTGTTTCTGGGATAGGTTAGTACTTTGAAAACACATAAGAGCAGCTCATTAGAGCAATATCACCACCTGTATTTGTGGTATCAGAACTTTTTAATCAGATCTTGCATATTTTCTTGTGTACGACAGGTATGTGGGTAAAAAAAATGAAATTGAAATTCACTTTTTTTCCGTATATCTCAACTGATCGACATTAATATAGCCTCTCGCTGACAGTTCAAATTCAGATGAAATGCACAATAAAACAGGTTGGTACATGTCAGCCTTTAGGACTACACTCCTGTGAAAGTGATTTTATTAAAATCAAAGGCTGTATAACAAAATCACAATCACCCACGTCCTGAAGGGCGTCTTTCACAGTTTGAAATTGTAACCCTTAGTGGAAGATTAAAAGCGAGAATGATGTGTTGAAAAACCTTTCTTCCACTAAATGTGTCAAAGTACATGTGATTATAGTAAGATTAAGATACACTAATCCTGGATGGATTGGTAACAGAATACTAATTAACCTCTTTAGTAGAGAGGGTTTTTAATACCCTAAATACCACATCATTTTCATTTTTACCACACTGTGTTTGATGCACCTACACAAATAAGACATCCTTTTTAAGGCTTTTTAGGGATAGAGATCCCTCTGAGGGTATCTTACCCCATTCGTGAAAGAGGGGTTCACCCCTCTAAGTCATTAGAGATATCTTTGTTTAACCATGATTCCACTTTTCCGTGTTTAGTGTATCCACATAAATTCTATCTCGTTTTTTTCAAGAACAGCTAGGGTTTTCTCTTTGTGCCACTTTTTTTCAATAGTCTTTCATATAGTATACAAAACACAATAAATTAGAACATTTTACTTAACATTTATTCCACAAATTAGGTACTGATAAAAAATTACCCCCAATTTGTATCTAGCAACATCCCCTGAGGTTTTTAATTTTATAAGGGAGCAAAATACTCCCTTACATGCATTATTTTTTACTTAATTTTAAACTTTGGAGTAAGGTAAAGAAAGTGTTATTTTAAAGAATAGTTCTAGTGGGAGGGTGAGAGGTGTTTGAGCGCCTTTGTTTCTTCTTTTTTTTTTTTTTTACCTTTTTTCACATGGGAATCCCTCAATAAAGATATCAGGGAAATCTCTTGGAACTGGATGGTACCTTTTATGATGTCATGGTGACATCACTGGAGTCTGTTTAATTTTATTTCATTTTTTATTTTTCTATACTTTTTAACTATGAAACACGTTGATCCTTACTGCTGCTGATCAGTAAGCGAGGCTCAATTGCACTGCACTTCTGTTTGCAGTACCTGTGATAGACCCTCCTGGAGCCTTTTCATTTTTAATGTGGTTTCCAACACCGCCGGCATAGACTGCCCGAACTTCTCTTTGGGTATTCTGCGTTATTCCGTTATTCAGTGTAAGCTCCATTATACCATATCGGTTCACAGGGAAGAACCCAGGCTGTCAAATGACACCATGATCTCCCATGTATTGGCAGAGCGATGTACTTCCTACAACTACCTCAGTTATCTAGGGCCTGTTTTATTGGATGTCAAAGTATGTCCTAAGGTTGTGAGCTGTTAAAGATGCCAGTGATCTCAGGGTGACAGGTCTCTATATAGTTTAGTTATATATCTTTTTTTTAGTTATATTTCATAAAAAAATAATACTTCCCTCTGGTGGGTATCCACATTGAGTCATACCACAAGGGAAAGCTTGCTTGCACCAAGCACCGTTAAACGTGATCTGTCATTTGACAGCCTGTGCAGCAGTCAAAGAAGACTGGACATAGAGGTAAGTCCTGAGGGACATCTTGCCTCACCTTTTATGGACGTACCAGTATGTTCATAGGATAGTGAATAGGTTAAAGGCTTCTGTATTTCCAGAGAAACCCCTCATATTTCCCCCTGGTTATACAATGATGAACCACTCTTACATGTCTAAAATAAGACCAAAGAAGAAGAAAAACAACATATGAATATATAAATGCAAAGAAACTATGAAACCAATTTAAAAATGTCTTTAAAGATAACTTTTTTGTATCCACGTTACTATACCTGAAAACTTCCCAGGGTAAACTACATAGAGTACACCCTTTTTTTTGGGGGGGGGGGGGCTGACTTCATGAGGAGGTGGTGCTAACCACATGTTAAAGGTGATGCTGGTTGCGCATTGGGTAAGGTTAGCTAAGCAAGGGTCAGACCAGCACCAGACAGTGTCTTTTTCTCCAGGTAGGATGTTTGGCCATACCTCTTCCCTGTTTACTTCAAACAGGGAAGAGGTATGGCCAAACATCCTACCTGGAGAAAAAGACACTGACCTGAAGCACTTTTCCTGGATACTCTGAGGAATATCATGTAGACCAATCCTGTATTTTGACCTAGATCTAAACTGGCAAGTTGTTTCTTAATAAAACAGAACTGCCGAATTTATGAACAACGTGTGAGGTCAGAGAAAAGAAGAGTATAAGAAACAAAGGAAGAAGACAAGATAATGGAAAAGGACCACTCTTGCAAAGCTAAAGCATGGACATTACCAGTACAAACTGCCCATAAGGTCCAGTGGTTTACCTTCTAAACCCACGTAGAGGAAAGACTATATTAGCAGGAACAGGAAACCTAAAAGCAAGGCCAGATGATATAGGGCTTATTAAATTAAATGCAATGTCTGAAGCTACTGAGGAATACGATCACTAGAAAATTTCAGGTTTTCAGCATGGTGGTTTAGGTCATTTTCAATGTTTTTCCAGACATCAAAAATGCACCAGCAACTAGTATTATGTCTATATTATGCGCATCACTTGTTAATAAATATATAAACCAAGTAGAGTGGAAACCCCTCCCTTTAGTCTACTTTGCCAAATTTGAAAAATCTGTTTCTTCTTTGACTTTCCACATTACACTTTGAATGCATATCCTGTCTGTAAACTCTGTGCATAAGTACTGGAAACATTGAATAAATGTGTCAGTAGTGCAGGATCTTTCTGGCTTCTCAACAGTCCAATATGTGGACATAATTTCCATTACCAAAGACTAGTCTCTGTAACACACTTGCATGTACGAGTGCAGGCTGTATATTTTTTTATCCTGTAGTTACACCAGGTCTGATTAAAGGAAGGGGAAACCTTATGAATTGTGAAATGGAGAAACCAAGGAGAATGGAAATTCTTAGTGGACCTGTAAAGGACTTATTTCCCAAAAAAATAACCTTAGTCAAAGGAAGAATTTCACTTTTAAACATCTCATTTGGAATTGCAATTTAACAATGAGAGTTGGTACCGTGTTAGCCGTAGACAACAATTTAAATTTGCAAAGACATAGCATTTATGTGTTCGTCATCCACATTCTTGGTGAGTTGTGTTTTACAATATTGTGATGGAGACCTGTATTGGGAATGAGTAGCTCTGCCGTAGAGATATTCCTTGCCGCTGAACTCTTAATTGCTCAAGGGATTAACCCCTCATATTCCCCCCCAAACATTAGCCCAGACTTAGTGTAGGGGTAAAACAGACTCAGTTTATTGAAGACACCACAGATATTTTTACATAGGACATGATAGGATTAAGGGTATAATCTCATCAACCACCAGACAGCCCGATGCCTCCATACAGTTCTATGGCCAGCAATGCCCACCCGACATTCTCTATTTCGGGGTAATTCAGATGGAACGGCGTCAATCACGGGGTACCAATGGAGAGCTCAAGGTTCGAAGATCCAAAAAACGACATGATCTGACGTCAGGACCCTGAGTGTCAGCATTGGAAACTTCCCCAGGTATAGTCCCCGCAGTAGCCGGGCCACAGTTCCATAGTCACGGCTGTGTAAACCCTGGTCCTAAAGATTGGTATTAAAACAAGGGTTCAGAGACGAACTACCTCTCCGCAACCACCACCGAGTGTTGCCCACCTCAAGCTTAATGTAACCTCAAAAGAGCGACAAAGGATGTCCGTAGCGATGCAGTTCTAATTGTCAGGAGGCATTAACGCGGTTTCTAGCTGCCTTACAGTTCCATGAATCTGCGACTAGGTCCTGGTCAGGCACCAAGCACAGGTGTGATGGAGTCCAACCAACATTAGGGGTATACAGGGTCCGTGAGCCTTTAATCCTTGGGAAAAACCCAGGGATGGAGTGTAACACAGGGAAAACAGGTATGGGGCCAAAATAACATAGGGGATAAACAGATGGGCTATCACAAACCATAGGAGTCGCCCCCCTGAATTTGGAAACCCCCCAACTGCAGGACCAAGTGGCACAGTGCCATCTAAAGGTAGGGGCATACTGGGCAGTTGCCCAAGTGCCCTGCATTCTGGGGGCCCCGTGGTGAATCACATTGCTGCCAGAAATGTGATTCACCATAAAGCCCCTAAAACAGTTGCATATATATATATACACACATACATATATACATACATATATATATATATATATATATATATATATATATATATATTGGGGAGGGGTGAGAGAAGAGGCTGCCTTCCCTGGGCCGGTCTTCAGGGCTGTGCTGAGGAAGGAGCAAGATTGGTCGCCCGATCAGCAGGGCTGGCTGGGGAGATTACAATCCCCTTCTAACTGACCCAACATTAGGGAGAGCGAGGTCTGTCACTTCCGACCTCGGGTTCTGTGTTCCCTAATCACTACGCGCGGCAATTGATTCTGAGCCCCGGGATATGATGTCATACCCATGCACTCTGCATCAATAGCTGGTGCATAGTGATGAGGGAGAACTTAAGCAGAGGTCTGAAATGACCGACCAAACACTTCCACAACAGGATGGGGGATGGAAGATGAAAAAAGATAGGAAGAAAGGGGTGTAAGGGCAGTGTATGTTTGTAAGATGGTGTTTGTAAGGGCAGTGTATGTATGTGTGTGTGTGTTGGCAGGTGTAGGGACAGGTGTGTGAGAGTGTAGGTATTTGTGTGTTTGTAAGCTGGTGTGTGTATGTGTATATGTGTGTAAAGGCTGGGGTGTGTATGGACAGGTATATGTTAGGGCAGTGTATGTGTATATATGTGTGTGTTTGTAAGCTGGTGTGTGTAAGGGAAGTGTATGTATGTGTGTGTATGAGCAGGTGTATGTGTATGAGCAGATGTGTCCAAGGGCAGTGTAGGAATTTGTGTGTTTGTAAGCTGGTGTGTATGTGTGTGTATGTGTAAAGGCAGGGGAGTGTCAGGGCAGTGTTCATGTACATGTGTGTGTATGGACAGTCATATGTTAGGGCAGTGTATGTGTATGGGCAGATGTTTGTAAAAACAGTGTGTGTGGGCAGTCGTGTGTAAGTGCAGTGTATATAAATATGTGTTCATGGGTAGGTGTGTGTAAGGGCAGTGAATGTGTATATGTGTGTTTATGGGTAGTTGTGTGTAAGGGCAGTGTATGTGTATGTGTGTGTTTAGGAGTAGTTGTGTGCAAAGACAATGTCAATAAAATAACCTCTGTAAAAAAAAATAGCAGGGGAGCACAATTTTGCATTCTTGCCTCTGGTGCAAAAGGAGCTAACTACAGTTCTGCTCACAACAACCAGTCAGCGCGAGAGCCTGTTGCTCTGTCTGTGCACTTATTTGTAAACTATAAAGAAAAGCTTTCGAGAGTTTGCCCTCTTTCTTAGGTCTAAAGCAATACCTGAGGAAGAAAGGAAAACTATTGAAAGCTTGTCTTTTAAGTATTATGCTAATCAAATAAAAAGGTATCATTGCATACTGCAATACTCTGGTATTTTGGCATCATATTTATATTTATTTTTTTAAATGGTGGAACTTATTATTGCCCCCCCCAGTTTTGACTGTGGTATCTTATGTATCCCCTCTATATATTGTCCCTAGAGTCACCACTGTCTGGCCTGATTTATTCTGTAGCATGACAATGACCTCCAACATACAGCCAAATCATTAAGAACTATGTTCAGCGCAAAGAACAAGGAATCCTAGACGTGAAGGTATGTCCCCCCTAATCTCTACATCATCGCCTCTGTCTAGAATTACACAAAGAGAGGGAAGCAACTGAGGCTAAAACCACAAATGAACTGTGGTTAGTTCTCCAAGATGTTTGGAACTACCTACCTGTCGAGTGTACCTAGAATTACTGATGCTGTATTAAGGCAAAGGGTAGTCTCACACAATATTGTTTTGATTTAGATTTTTATTTTGTTCGCTCACTTTGCATTTTGTTATATTATAAAAATAAACATATATATATATATATATTAACATGGCTGTTATAAACCATTATGTCACTCAGTATTCTGCTTAAATTATAATTACATTTGGTTGTTGATACAATTACACATTGCAGTCAACTTAAATTCCAAAATCTGGATTTTTATGAAGGGTAGTAGATGAAATAGAACAAATGTGGAATGTGTTCACTGTATGCATGACACATACATAAATACTTGACAGGTGCGATAACTTTGTGCTGCAGAAATCATATAGGGGCTAATTAAAATGAATGGATTTAAGAAAATGTAACTGGGTAATGTTTAAGACTGCTTTGGTTTGAAGGCCATGAATTAGATACATATCTATGCTTGGAATGTACCAAAGAAATGAACTATAATCGCTTGATGCCCAAACAACCACTTTGCTCATTCGCCTGATGAATTTAGGACGTTAAAGCAAGAACACATTGGTAGAAAGAAAAAGTGGGTAAGCAAAAAAGCTGATGAGGCTCTTTCAATCTATTTTTAAGATACCTGTATCTTACACAACAATCCTTACAAGTCTACTCATTGTTCCTTAAGTAAGATTACTGCTTACTACTCAGGGATCCAATCTTGTCTATGATATTACTCTTTAAATACAATGGGAGCAAGTATTAATTAATTGTTCAGTTGTACCCACATATAGCCCATGGCTAAGTGACTCACTCCCACTCATAGAGCTTTCTTGGGTAACAGATGTGACTGTTTATTCAGAATTCATTAATGGGCTATGCTGCTGCTATACGTTTAACTATTGTTTGGATGTGTTTAATTTTCATGTCTTCTAAAATTAATTTATTTTGTATTATATTGTTACTATGACTATTTTATTTGGGTGTGTCACCTACACATTGTTTGGGATTTACTAAATCAAGAAAGTGCTGTCAAGTTTCTCCATGAGATAAACAAAAGATGAGCTACCAAGTTATTTTATTGAGTATTCAGTAATAGAGGAGACCCATATGATGTAAAGTTACAAGCTCACACATGAAGGAAATTGAATGTGCCTTTGAGTCCACATATAGCTAAAACGGAAAGAGGATGGATGTAGGAATACAAAGGAATGTGTGTACCAACGCCTTGTGAATTTTTAAGAAATTGAATATAAGAGGCATCATACTCTCTCGCATGCATAGATTCTTCATCACTCATATGATCATTACATTACTCGCATATAATCTTGTGAAAAAGTATTTTCCCTTGCCACGTTTTTTCTATTTTTGCATATTTGTCATACCTGTCTCAGATCATCAAACTAATGTTAATAAGAAACAAAAACTGACTGCGCTTCTTACCCTAATAAAGTTGGCAACAAATATATAAACATAATATAAATGAGAGGTTTTGGTTATATGAATTGGCCAAAGCATAATTAAGCTCACCCGCCACGTCAAGGCACACTCTCAATAGGGTGAGAACCTACTCTCACCTCCTACATAGTGGGCACACAAAGCAGTTTATACTGCTACCAAAACCTTATTAATGTGTTGGGGGAGGTGCAATTAAACCTCCTCCCTATTAACCCCTGGACAGCAAGCTGCAACCAGACTGATGAGGAGCCAACAACCTCAAATATGTGCAAACAGGGAAAAGAAAAAATGTCGGTGCGCTAAGCTAGTCACAGACTCAAATAATACAAATGTGTAATACGAGGCCTACCAAACAGGTGTAAGCATGCTGCGAGAAACAGTGTATTGGCTGTACAATGTATACAAGAAACAAAAACTGACTGCGCTTCTTACCCTAATAAAGTTGGCAACAAATATATAAACATAATATAAATGAGAGGTTTTGGTTATATGAATTGGCCAAAGCATAATTAAGCTCACCCGCCACGTCAAGGCACACTCTCAATAGGGTGAGAACCTACTCTCACCTCCTACATAGTGGGCACACAAAGCAGTTTATACTGCTACCAAAACCTTATTAATGTGTTGGGGGAGGTGCAATTAAACCTCCTCCCTATTAACCCCTGGACAGCAAGCTGCAACCAGACTGATGAGGAGCCAACAACCTCAAATATGTGCAAACAGGGAAAAGAAAAAATGTCGGTGCGCTAAGCTAGTCACAGGCTCAAATAATACAAATGTGTAATACGAGGCCTACCAAACAGGTGTAAGCATGCTGCGAGAAACAGTGTATTGGCTGTACAATGTATACAAGAAACAAAAACTGACTGCGCTTCTTACCCTAATAAAGTTGGCAACAAATATATAAACATAATATAAATGAGAGGTTTTGGTTATATGAATTGGCCAAAGCATAATTAAGCTCACCCGCCACGTCAAGGCACACTCTCAATAGGGTGAGAACCTACTCTCACCTCCTACATAGTGGGCACACAAAGCAGTTTAAACTGCTACCAAAACCTTATTAATGTGTTGGGGGAGGTGCAATTAAACCTCCTCCCTATTAACCCCTGGACAGCAAGCTGCAACCAGACTGATGAGGAGCCAACAACCTCAAATATGTGCAAACAGGGAAAAGAAAAAATGTCGGTGCGCTAAGCTAGTCACAGGCTCAAATAATACAAATGTGTAATACGAGGCCTACCAAACAGGTGTAAGCATGCTGCGAGAAACAGTGTATTGGCTGTACAATGTATACAAGAAACAAAAACTGACTGCGCTTCTTACCCTAATAAAGTTGGCAACAAATATATAAACATAATATAAATGAGAGGTTTTGGTTATATGAATTGGCCAAAGCATAATTAAGCTCACCCGCCACGTCAAGGCACACTCTCAATAGGGTGAGAACCTACTCTCACCTCCTACATAGTGGGCACACAAAGCAGTTTATACTGCTACCAAAACCTTATTAATGTGTTGGGGGAGGTGCAATTAAACCTCCTCCCTATTAACCCCTGGACAGCAAGCTGCAACCAGACTGATGAGGAGCCAACAACCTCAAATATGTGCAAACAGGGAAAAGAAAAAATGTCGGTGCGCTAAGCTAGTCACAGGCTCAAATAATACAAATGTGTAATACGAGGCCTACCAAACAGGTGTAAGCATGCTGCGAGAAACAGTGTATTGGCTGTACAATGTATACAAGAAACAAAAACTGACTGCGCTTCTTACCCTAATAAAGTTGGCAACAAATATATAAACATAATATAAATGAGAGGTTTTGGTTATATGAATTGGCCAAAGCATAATTAAGCTCACCCGCCACGTCAAGGCACACTCTCAATAGGGTGAGAACCTACTCTCACCTCCTACATAGTGGGCACACAAAGCAGTTTAAACTGCTACCAAAACCTTATTAATGTGTTGGGGGAGGTGCAATTAAACCTCCTCCCTATTAACCCCTGGACAGCAAGCTGCAACCAGACTGATGAGGAGCCAACAACCTCAAATATGTGCAAACAGGGAAAAGAAAAAATGTCGGTGCGCTAAGCTAGTCACAGGCTCAAATAATACAAATGTGTAATACGAGGCCTACCAAACAGGTGTAAGCATGCTGCGAGAAACAGTGTATTGGCTGTACAATGTATACAAGAAACAAAAACTGACTGCGCTTCTTACCCTAATAAAGTTGGCAACAAATATATAAACATAATATAAATGAGAGGTTTTGGTTATATGAATTGGCCAAAGCATAATTAAGCTCACCCGCCACGTCAAGGCACACTCTCAATAGGGTGAGAACCTACTCTCACCTCCTACATAGTGGGCACACAAAGCAGTTTATACTGCTACCAAAACCTTATTAATGTGTTGGGGGAGGTGCAATTAAACCTCCTCCCTATTAACCCCTGGACAGCAAGCTGCAACCAGACTGATGAGGAGCCAACAACCTCAAATATGTGCAAACAGGGAAAAGAAAAAATGTCGGTGCGCTAAGCTAGTCACAGGCTCAAATAATACAAATGTGTAATACGAGGCCTACCAAACAGGTGTAAGCATGCTGCGAGAAACAGTGTATTGGCTGTACAATGTATACAAGAAACAAAAACTGACTGCGCTTCTTACCCTAATAAAGTTGGCAACAAATATATAAACATAATATAAATGAGAGGTTTTGGTTATATGAATTGGCCAAAGCATAATTAAGCTCACCCGCCACGTCAAGGCACACTCTCAATAGGGTGAGAACCTACTCTCACCTCCTACATAGTGGGCACACAAAGCAGTTTATACTGCTACCAAAACCTTATTAATGTGTTGGGGGAGGTGCAATTAAACCTCCTCCCTATTAACCCCTGGACAGCAAGCTGCAACCAGACTGATGAGGAGCCAACAACCTCAAATATGTGCAAACAGGGAAAAGAAAAAATGTCGGTGCGCTAAGCTAGTCACAGGCTCAAATAATACAAATGTGTAATACGAGGCCTACCAATTGAGAGTGTGCCTTGACGTGGCGGGTGAGCTTAATTATGCTTTGGCCAATTCATATAACCAAAACCTCTCATTTATATTATGTTTATATATTTGTTGCCAACTTTATTAGGGTAAGAAGCGCAGTCAGTTTTTGTTTCTTGTATACATTGTACAGCCAATACACTGTTTCTCGCAGCATGCTTACACCTGTTTGGTAGGCCTCGTATTACACATTTGTATTATTTGAGCCTGTGACTAGCTTAGCGCACCGACATTTTTTCTTAAACTAATGTTAATGCATAATTTAAATTATGATTTCACATATCGATGGCGTTAGTGTGATTCTGCTTTCTACCAGAAAATTCTGAAGCAGAATGTCCGGCCATCTACTTTGTGACCTAAAGCTCAAGTACAGTTGGGTTATGCAGCAGGACAATAATCCAAAGCACACAAGCAAATCCACCTCTGAATGCCGGAGTGGCCTAGTCAAAGTCCTGACTTAAGTCTAATTGAGATGGTGCAGCGTGACCTTAAAAAGGCAGTTCATACTTGAAAACCCTCCAATGTGGCTGAATTAAAATAATTCTGCCACGAAAGGTGGGGCAAAATTCCTCCATAAAGAAGCAAAACACTCATTGCCAGTTATCGCAAATGTTTGATTTTAGTTGTCACAACCAGTTATTAGGTTTAACCTCCTGAAGGACAACAGCATCGTGAGCCCGTACATGTATGGGCTTTGGTATGAAGGGGTTAAAAGCACAATTACTTTTTCACATAGGGGATATGGGGTTTGATTAACTCTTTACCTTTATAAAATGTTAATTTAAAAGCTGCATTTTGTGCTTACTTACATTGGCTTTCTTAGATATTAAAATCAATTGGATGATCTGAAAGATTTAATTGTGACAAATAAGCAGAAATAGAAGTAATCGGGAAGGAATAAATACCTTTTCACAGCACTGTATTTGGGGCTGCTTACAGTGAAACTCATGCCTCCTTCTCTCTGGACTTGAGCTGAATTCTATCCCACCCAGATTTCCTTGAGTTCCTAGACACATGTAGAGAATACAGCATTTAAACATGTTTGTGAAGGGGATGCAAAAAAGTATTTATGGATAATAATGTCCTTAATATCATGGATGTGGCAAGATCAAGACAATGGATATTTTCCACCCATTAAACAAATGTGTACTTTTAGCCTGTTCTTATTCCAAACAGTGAAAATATGTACAAAACAAGTACAGATGTTCAGAGAATACACTATAAATATTGAACAAATAACCGAATTGGTGTTTTCAATTTGATGGTTTGCCAGTCATGTTAAAAATACTGACTGAAGTTATTGGCTGTGTTAAGGCAGATGTGTTTTATTTATGAGGTCTAGCTTGAAGCCCTCATCTGCTGGAACGTCATCAGTTTTTTTTGCATGAACAGCTAAACATTAAGTCCATCTTTATGAGGTCCCCTGTTATATTTAGCAACACATAGTAGGTCAACATAAATCGAGTCAATAAAATTAAGTATGCCTTACGATGTAAGGGACCCTTACATTACACACCCTTATGTGACTTTTAGAGAGGTCATTGGTAGTCACATAAACTCTTCTTGAACAATCCATCATTTACGAATGTTAATTCCTAGATAATAAATAATACTTATTTTATTTTTCTCTTGTGTCCATTGCCACCACAATCAAACAAAAATGCTCTGAATCAAATATATCATTTTGGAAATATTTGAAAACTCTTATTGTTTTATACTTAAATAGGTAGCACATGTTACAGTAGAAGTTATTTTGTTTACTCTTTTGGTTTCTTTACTTATCGTGCATTCATTAGAACCTCTAAGAAAGTAAGTCAATCAGAGAGTCCTCACTGAAATGAGTACAACTCTTTCTATCAAAACATTTATTACATTATTCTAATGCATGCCATACGCCATGTTTGATACTCAGAAAGGGGCGGTATGGCGTAATACACCCACACAGATATAGACTTTTTACGTAAGCCAAGGGCTGGACCACTCTCTCGTCTCTTTCAATTCATAATTTTTAGATGGAAGACTCAAGATAATTGAACTATTCTTACTTTGTTAATTATGAGATAAACAGGAGCATATTTGGAAAATATCACTTGAGAATGATTTAGAGGACTAGATGACCCCAAAATCAGTAACCATGTTTAATGTCAAGAAGCAGATGCTTTGCCAAATTACGGTACTAGCATGTATTACAAAGTGTATCTATGCAAGAGTGTGATTATGCATCCATACAATAAAATTGATAGGCCTCATCTGGAAAATGCAGTTCAGTTTTGGGCAGTTATTCATAAGAAAAGAAAATGACTGAATTGGAAAGAGTACAAAGAAGAGATACACAGTTATTAAGGGAACAGAAATGTAAGCAATAAAATGCATTTAGCTAAATTTATTACTAGAAAAGAGAGGTGACCTCATTACAATGTAGAAATACATTTAAAGTCAGTATGAGGCCCTTGCAGGGCAAATCTTCACCCATGGCTGGAGTGGTGATGATGTAAGTGTGTTCGGTGGCTGAATGTGGTTTTAATGCTCACGTAGCGCGTGGCCAGGAATATCCAGCCGCTGTCCGCACACTGTGGCACCCTCTGGAGCAGCAGATTGGATGAGTGTGTGGCGCTGTCGATCAGCAGCCCACCATGTATTTGGTGTGTGCCAGATGGTCAGTCCAGACCTGTCTTTGTACCACAGACAGACCAGGTAAAGGGGTCACTTAGAAGAGCCATGGCTAAATATTAAAAAGATGACAATTTGCACATTTATGGCTGTAAAACTCTTAAAAAATGGTGAATACATGTATCATTAGGTGATTAAGAATGAATTGGTATTTAGGTATAATAACTTAAGCCCTAGAATTCTAGCTGCATCGAAGAAATGTAGCTAGCAAAGTTGGCTCAGACTAGTGTGACCACATTGGCCATGTTTTCCAGGACACACTTATTTTTTTCATGTTGCTTACCAGCCCAGATAAAATGCTGCCATGCAGTATGTGGGATGTATAGACTTAGGGAAGGAAACCAATTAGTCAGTTATACATCCCTCATAGTGCAGGGCAGCATTTGATCTGGGCTGCTCGACAGTATGTAAAGATTATATGTGTCCTGGAAAACAGGGCAAATGTGGTCACCCTAGCTCAGATAGCCAGTGATGTATCTATGTAGAAGCGGTTTGAGGGCTGTACTTAGCTAATGTGTGTACTGGGCTGCCTATTGACTACTAGGCCGCTCCAGCAGACGTCTGACATGTTTAAGACTACATGCAAGACTTAGACGAAAATAAGTTGCTTATTGGTCTTTGACTAATCAACAGCTTCTCATTAAATTAATTTAAGAAAATCATATGGGAGAGTATCCCCTCTTGCCCCAACTCTGTACACCCATGCCTTCAGTTATGTTAGAGGGTTAATTAAGATTATTGGAGATACATATGCTTGCATATATTGATTTTGTGGAATATATACATGTGAGTTACATAGCCTGTGATTAATATTTAGGGTATTTTAAAGCATAGCCTATTGTTAATGTCCTGACATGTGTTGCTATTTGATCTGTGGGGGGGGGGGACTATGATTTGATTTTCAGCTTCATATGAACTGACCTTGTGTTTGTATATATTATGTTAAATAGTGCATTGGGTCTCACTTTGTGGTTAGTATGTGTACACTATGATAAAGTGACTTGAACTTCCTGTTTGGGTTACATTTTTTATATTTATAGTGGTAATGCTATATGTAACACATTATTAATAAAATGGGATTATTTATTTTTTAATTGACCAAATACACTTTATCTTGGCTAATCCCATGTTTGTATTTAGGCTTGTAGTCTTAATGATCAGTAGACTTGTGCTAATGGACCAAACGAATATTCATTTCATATTGTGCTCTTTCCGTTCAGATGAAATGTGGAGGGCTTTTTCCATTTGTTGTCAGACTCCCCTTTTCACTCTCTCACATGCTCTCTGTCATGCTCTCTCAGACTCTCACTCACACTTTCTTAGCCACTTATTCACTTTCTCTCACTCTGTCTTTCAATGTCTCCCTACCTTCTCTGATAAACGCAGCTCCACTTTTTCTCATTCCTCTTCTTATTCTTCTGTCTTCTTTCTTCTGCCTTCTTTCTTCGTTCGGTTCTCCCTGGTATCAGACTTTGAACCAGGCCTGGTGGAGGAAAAGGGTGGAGTGTCTGGACACACCCTCTCCCCTGATTCTGTGGAAGTGCTCAGAGAGGCCAGAATAATAGAGATACATTTGCGGAGATGCTAGGGTGGAGATGCTAAGACTGACTCTGTCACCTGTTCCTCCAATTGGGGGGGGGGGCAGAGGCTCCCCCTTTTGTGAAAGTGTTCCGGGAGGCCTGGTTCATGGAGCTGATATCGGAGAGAAGTGGATGAAGAAAGCATAAGGAATAAATTAGCAAAGTAATTAGACAAGCTTTTTCATGTCCAGATTTGAGCTGTTTCTTGATCATCTCAGTTAAAGGATCTGCAGTTGATTCCAAATGTGGAATTTGCATTAGGATGCTGTTGCCAGGTACTGCTCAATTTGAGGTCCAAAGAGCTGTCAATAGAAGTACAGCAGGCCATCATTAGGCTGAAGAAACCAAACCAATCAGAGAGAGAACAGAAACATAAGGAGTAGCTAAATCAACAATTTGGTACATTCTTTGTACATTGTTGTGAGCTTATCCACATCAAAGGGCTTCGGCGACCACAAAAGGCAATGGTAGTTGATGATCGCGGATTGGGTAAGAAATTGTAAACCTTAAAGTAACTCCCATCATGCCCGGGTACCAGTAACAGATCCAACGAGGTAGGGGTCATGTCTGGACCCGGCTGATGATTTATTAGCGGATGAGTTAAAAAAAAATACAAATTGATTCTCTAGAGTAAGGAAGGAGACTGAGCCACTCCAACAGAGGCAGGACAGGACAAGGCACAAGGTAAGCTCTGCCAGATAGAGAGATCCAGACTGTACAGCATTGTAAATTATTAAATTCCCCCTTATATTAGAAAGAAAAAACAAGAAATCATCCACAGTAGTAAAGAAGGGCATTAAGGCGCAGCATATAGGACAGTAACTGCCAGACAGACACATCCTGCTACATAACTGATCCCCATATTAGAAAAAAAGAAGAAGAATTGACCCCCCAGAGTAACATCAACCTGCATGACTGAACCTCTCCCTCCTAATATTAGAAAAAATAAGAATTGATTTCACGCTGTGAGTTAGGCAGCAATGACCCCCTTGCTATAGCTGTCATATATATTAGTGTGACACAAAGCATTTTACATTAATTAAATGCAAAAGCAGTTAACATTAATTTCTAGTATACATAACAGAATGTTATATTTTATTAGGTGTATACATTTCTTTTAAAATAAGGATTGTGAATGGATTGTAGAGAGTGTGACTTTCCTATGGTTTGGAGCTTGAGGCTGAGTCCTTCTCATTGGTAGAGGCAGTCATAACACTCAATGATGCATTGCAGGGCATGGTGCTGCCTTCACATGGTGGTACAAGCAATAAAAACATTCATTGAGCAACCTCAGTGTGTAGTAGTGTTCCTCTTGCAGAATTGATTTTGAAAAATGTACAAGGTTATTCTATGAATTATGAATAAACGCTGTGGCCATTATTATCTGCATTTTGTGTCTAAGTGGTTAGGTGCATGACTATATCAAGTGAGTTTCGTGGGGAGTATGGCCTTAAGACAGAAGGGCAGTAGAAGATTTTACTAGTGATTGGTAGACCTGTTTTGTATATAGAATGAAATAAAACTGTTTTACTGTTCATTTAAACACACTTTATTGAGAAAAAAGTCAACAGAGTTGGAAAATAAACAGAATGTACTTTCTGCTGGCACGTGACTTATCTTTACTTTAAAATGACTGTTACTAACGTCTGGCCAGCAATTTCCCAGCATATATATAAAGTATTCAACATCTGGTGTTCACACCGTATCATCAACAGTGTTCAAGCCTAATATTTATAACTCTTTCATGGTGGTTTCAGGTATATTTTTTGTTTTCTAACAAGAATATTATATTTTACCAGTATTCTGCTTTTTTCCACGCTCCCAATTTACTCCTCATTTTTACGGCAACATAATGAGTTTCCCGTAAGCTCCAGGAAATAACTGAAGCCTTGGAAGTCCCCCTGTAAATTTCTCTGTGAAACATGAACCTTGTCAAACCAGACAAGAGTCGCACTTTGCATTCGGCCAACCTCTCTATAAACACCATTCCTTCTGTAGAAGTCAGTTAGCTGGGTTTGTGCCACTGGGGATTTGTTAAATTGCCACATCTTCCATGCACAACACTTGGTAAATAGCTAAGGCAAACGTACAGTGAACCTAACAGAGCACAGAGAGGTCCCTTACAGTTAAAAGGAAAGTCTCATGGACAAATATCTCTCTCCTTGAACATAAAACAGAATCCTTGTTTTATCTTCTTTTGTTATAATAAACTTCCTTTATCTGCATACCTGGATGCTGCAATTTTTGGGTGACTTGACCCATGCTCTGTCCACCCCTAGATAGTAGCCTTTAAATATCCACCTATAACCACAACACTCAAATTAAAACATATTTACCAAATGTTGCAGCATTTATTTATTTATCAACTTGAATCTATCAACACATTGTCATGGATAAACCTGAGACCTGCCATCACCTACCTTACAATCTCTCTCTATCAATATTTCTTTTGTCACACATATACATTCATACTTACACACACTTACACATACACATCCATGCTCACACATCCACGTTAACACACTAAAACATAAACAAAGACTAATTGACACCATTTTTCTTCTTCCAGGAATGGTTGGATCGGGGGGAGCATAAAGAGGTAAGCCCTGAGTCGCAAACTTACCCCTTTATGTCAGGAACCGGGTCCATACAGACAACTGTAATGACCCAGAGCGCCCAAAGATGGAGTTCAGGATGTAGTAGTGGAGTGGATCAGGGCCTGGTGCAGGGCGACTGCACACACCTGGGTGTTGAGCACCTAGGGTTGTGCAGCCACATACCAGTGCCCTGACATAGCAGCGGCTGTAGTCCAGAACAAAGCAGAACTTGAAGATATCCTGCAGGCACCCTGAAGCAGGCACTAGAATCATGTGCAGGATGCTGCAGGCTGGGAGTATGGAAGCTAAGCAGTGTATATAACAGAAACATTGCAAGCAAGGGGGACAGAGCGAGCAAGAAACATAACCAGACAATACATACATGGTACAAGACACCCCTCTACCGAGGCTTCAGGACAGGACACCCCTCTACCGGGGATTCAGGACACCCCTCTACTGGGCATTCAAGGCAAGACAACAAAGCACAGAGCTGCCTAGACTAACCAGGCTATACATGACAAGAGTACACAGAAACCAGGAATCCAGGAATCAGAGGTTCAGGACAGAACATATGGAAATCCAGAAATGGACCACAGCAAGACAGGGAAACAGCAGCAAGACAGGAAAACTGTAGCAAGACAGGAACAAACAGAGACATGCAGCTCCGCGGCCTGGGTAGAGCGTGACACTTTATGCCACTAATTTCAAAATCTTGCACATTGAAGACAAGCTGAAGAGAGAGTGAGTTGTGCGTCTGACTGGGTATATGTGTGTCTGGGTATGTTAATGTGTGGGTGTCTGCGTATGAGTGTGTCTGGTTATGTTGGTGTGTGTCTGGGTATGTTAGTGTGTTTTTTGTTAGTGTGTGAGTTAGTGTGAGTGTCTGCGTGCATGAGTGTTAGTGTGAGCATCTGTGACATACCTCGCACTCCCACCACAGGATGGAAGATGATTGAAGATGATGGAAGACGAAAAAAGTAAGAGATGAGGAGAAAGGGGTGTAAGGGATGTGTATATGTGTGTGTTTGTAAGCTGGAGTATGTTTATGGGCAGTGTGTGTGGGCAGTGTGTGTGTATGGGCAGTATGTGTGTGTGGGCAGTGTGTGTGTGTGTAGGTATTTGTGTGTTTGTAAGCTGTTGTGTGTATATGTGTGTGTAAAGGCAGGGGAGTGTAAGGGCAGTGTATGTGTATACACGTGTGTATGGACAGGCTTGTGTAAGGGTGGTATATGTGTATGTGTGTGTAAAGGCAGAGTGTAAGGGCAGTCGTGTGTAAGGGCAGTGTATGTATATATATATATGTGTGTATTTGTAAGCTGGTGTGTGTGTATGGGCAGTGTGTGTGTGTAAGAGCAGTGTAGGTAATTGCATGTTTGTAAGCTGGTGTGTGTGTATATGTGTGTAAAGGCAGGTGTGTGTAAGGGCAGTCGTGTGTAAAGGCAGCGTGTATGTGTGTTTATGGACAGTTGTATGTAAAGGCAGTGTGTAAGGATAGTGTAAATAAAATAACCTCTGTAAAAAAATAGCTAGGGGGCACAACTTTCCATCCTTCCCCTGGTGCGCAAAAGGAGCTAGCTACGGGTCTGGCACGGGGTGTCTGAAAAACAACAAATATATGTATACAGAATTAGCTGCAGTCTGATAACTTTAGGAATAAGTCTGTATACACATCTGTAAAGTATAGCTTGCATGGAACCATTCACATATAATACTATCTGCATGTCCAGGTTTATTTAGATGAAAGCTGATGGTTTGTCCAGCTGATGGCTTGTCTGAAGAACAGGGCAAAAGTGATCAGCAAAAGGTTGATCTTATCCTTTCAGATTCAGAGCAAGCCAAAGCAAGAGGTGAAGCCAGGTGATTGATGTTCTGTTGAAGCAGGACGATAAAACTATAGTCCTTAGTTTCTTGTAAAGATGGAGTCTCATGAGACGAAAACATTTTGTTTGAAAAGTAGGATACAATGATTGATGATTTCTGCTGGTTACAAATCAGCCTCTAGTGAATGGCTCTTTAATGTTTAGTGTCCCCAGATATCCCAAGACGTTCGGACATATAGAAAGACATAAGGAAAAGTCATTTTACAATCCATGGTCTGGAGGGAAGAAGGGATGCATGAAATCACATCCAATTCCTATGGAAACATCAAAACCAATTCACAATTCTTCCAGAGGGGTTAAAGTTATCTGTACAGACAACAAACAGCTGTGGCGTAGAAGGAGAACTTTAAAAGCAAGAGCCTGTGGTCCGGCCTCTGAGTAGAAAAAAGAGGGGCACTTTTAAAACAGAGCACAGATTGTTAATATTGAGTATCATTTCTGAAGGTTTAACAGCTTACCTTGGAGGTGAAAAAGGTTCACATGAATGAGAAACTTCTGTTGACTCATTGTAGGACTTTGTTAGCACATTCAGTCTCGGAATGGATATGGTCCAATTGCCACAGCCAGAGTGGATCTAGAAAAAAAGGATTAACATCTGATACGTCCCCTATCTGGGGACCATATATTAAATGGATTTTTAGAACAGGGAGATGGAAGAAGAGCTTGCTCTGTCCACTCCACGCATTGACCTGGTATTGCAGTACCTCCAGGACTGGTGCACCAAAAAAAAATTCACATAAATTCACATAGAAGGGCCATGAGTATTTGCCCTAATGTTCTCCTTTACACTAAAAGCAGTGCCCATGAAAGACATGGACTTTGTAATTTTAATACTATTTTTTAGTTAATCTTTATTAATATAGAGGTTACAGTTTATACAGGAAAGACTGCAAAGTATCTATGATGTCAAGTGGAAAGAAAAATCTCCCTTCTCCTCTACAAAACTTTGTGGAATCAAATTTTCTCCAAGGATAAAGGAAATGTACTTAAAAGAATTGTGTGGATATCCTGTTAAAAGTTCCCTCTCACGCTTAAGGAGATGCGCAGTAATGTAATATCAGTTGAAACAACACCAGTATTATTATTAGGACAACAGAATATCACCAAGTAACAAGGTCCATGTATGTACGATAAAAAATCAGTATGTGTAAGTTTTGTTGATTTAAGTAATGCCACAAATATTAAAAACTCGAAAGTTCTATTAATATTTATATTGCGATTGTTTAAGCTAAAGGACATTAAAACGTACTTCCTACAAAATAAATATAATATTAATGTTCCCCACCTTTGATTATATTTAATGTGAGCAGTAGCAAAATGTAATTGATGAAACATTATTAAATATGAAAACATAACCTAACAATGAAAGATTGCCCAAGCATTAACCGTAAGAGGCTTTATTCTTCGTGTTTACAGGCTTGAAGCATGCAGCCTCATATCAGATTACAGGAAAGATTTATTAAATAAAACAAGTGTGTTACCTTAAGTAGATCTCTTGGTGTGATGCTTTTAACACAACAAAGTCATACATTAAATGTAGCATTCCCTTACTGTAGATCATTTTTATGTTTCTTGCAACGATTACAAACGTAACTATGATTTGGCAATATTGTATTCTTCTCAAATAAACTATGCTTCCTACAGCAATTTCTGATTTTTTTTTAGATGTCATAGGGGAAGGGGATCTGCTGGGGGAGGCGGTCTTCTGTGATGGTAGATGGCTCCGGTGTAAGCAGGAATGTGATGTACAAAACTGGTGGCTTTCATGAAACTGAAGACTTTGTGGCAAAGAATTCTGAAAATGCAGTGCGGTCCAGGTCGGAAGGGCCCTTTCTAAACAAATTTGAACCGGTAAGAAGAGACAGTAACAAGGCCTCCCAGGGGTCACACGGGCCCCCTAGTTACACTAGTGAGGCACAAGATAAAAAATAAATATGCAGTGTTTATTTAAATAAATAAATATTTTCTTAAAATCACTTTTTTTTTCAAATGAGTATATAATATACTATAATATATATTATATATTATATAATAATAATAGTTATAATCCATTCTTTAATGGAGTTCAATGGGGGAAAAGTATAAAACATTTTTAACCCCTATAACTAATGATTGGTTAATAGATTGCTACTGTAAGAAAACACTCACAGTTAATATATCAACATATCTAATAGTTAAAGTCAGAATGCTGTGTGAGAGCCCCCCAACATTTGTCTTAAAATACTTTTATCATGGTAGTTGATTTCCAAAGAAGGAATACGTATGGACTAACTTTGCCAAATCCATTTCTTCCTTGCTCACGGTAAAAGGTAAAATCCACTGTGCAGAGATTAGTGGTTGAGCCAGTTGTAGATTCTCCTAATGGGCTCCTTCCATCTTCTTGCAATGTCTTACACTGTCATTGCTACTGTTCTTGTCTTTTTCCCATATTTATGAGGTCCCCACATGTCTTCTTGCTTTTCTGTCTTTCCAGTTGGTTATTCTTCTCTTCCGACTGGCATGTCTGTGCTTACAGTTGTTTTTCCTTTTTTTCTTTGTTAGTCTTTTATTAATTTGGGCAATAATATGTCTTCTTTGAGTCCTTGGTCCCAAGTATCTTCTTTTCTTGCTTCCAATGTTCGCATTTCCAAAATGCCAGTTCACAAAAATACGTGAGAAGCTCATATGGTCTCATATGGTCTAATCTTGTAAAGTGGCATGTGACCTTAAATGAACCACACATATTTTTCCTACAATTTTTTATTGTAAGTCCCAATTGTTGCTATAAAAACACATGCCATTGAAACTAATATAAAACAAATCTGCTGTGTGAGTAACTCATATATCAGGGGTGTCCAAGTTTTTTCTGCAGTGGACCACTTTATCCGAAATGTATGTGTGCGTGGGCCGCACTCATTTTCCACTGAGATAAAATATGGCCTTTTAGCTTTATAATGCATATTAATGCATGTTTAATTTGGCGATAATGAAAAAAGCAGTGGACAGTTTTTTGAGCAACCTTTATATGTCATTCTATCAACATTAAGCACACTGGAGGCAGTGCCGGATTAAGAGCATCATGGGCCTGGTGCTGAAGATTTTGGTGGCCATTTTATCGACACCCAAACACACAGCAGGACAGGCTCTGCCACGCTGACACCCAAACACACACACACCAGGACAGGCCCTGTCACACCGATACCCAAACACCCACACACACCAGGACAGACTCTGCCACACCGACACCCAGACACACACATACCAGGACAGGCTCTGCCACAACGGCACCCAAACACACACCAGGACAGGCTCTGCCACATGGACACCCAGACACACACACACCAAGACAGTAGGGATGCACCAATATATCGGCAAAATGCCAAAACAAAAAAAACCACAAAAAGTAATCATCCACAAGAGCCCTGCCACTTTCCTCTGTGTTGCCCAGCAGCGCCTCTTTTTCCATCGAGGGGACGCAGGAACCCAGCGGAGTCACGTGAATGCGCTCCGTTCCTGTTCCCCTGGGCAGTTCAAACAGACTGCGAGCAACACAGAGGGAGACAGCACCCCTGCTTAAGTCTGCAAGCGGCACCGGAAGATCTGCAGTTCAGGTAAGGGTGGGGGAGGGTGTATGAATGAGTATATGTGAATGAGGGAATGAATGTTTGTGATGAATGAATATGCATGTGATAGCATGGATGTGTAAGTAGGGGGGCAGGGCACAGGGAGGCTGTAGGTTGTGTGCATGTATTGGCTGCTTGTGCATGATAGGAGTCTCATTGCTATATTAAATATATATGATTACTAACAGCAATCACACTCCTATCATGCCCAGGCAAACCCAGATTCCAACATGTACTGGCTGACTTGGCATGATAGGAGTGTGATTGCTAACAGCAATCACACTTCTATGATGCCCAGGATCCAGCATGTACTGGCTGCCTGGGCATGATAGGAGTGTGATTGCTGTTAGGAGTATCATTGCTATATTAAACAGCAATCACACTCCTATCATGCCCAGGCAGCCAGTACATGCTGGATCCCAACAGAAGTAATAGAGGCTACTACAGTGAGGGAATTTAAACAAGCACTAGAAAGGCATATGGTTCCAGAACAAGACAAAACATTGGGTCTGAGTTCTTACTGCAAGGAAAGTGAGCAGGCCAGATGGGGTGAATGGGTCTACTGGAAAATTCTATGTTTTATTATACATACTATTGCTTCTGAGGCCAGAGCAGCAATTGAGGGATGGAATGAGTTGCGAAAGATTGAGATCACTGTCCTTCATCATCCATCCAACAAAGCATACTGCTTGCACGAAAAGGCTGCCAATTTGGATCTACCCACTCCCCACCCAGTTATGTACAGTTAATGCTAATGTTAATGACTCCCGCTAATGAGACGAGCAGGGGTCTGAACACAGGGACTGAGTCTCTGCTCCACTGCACGAGCGACCACCGGGACCCAGCGAAAGGTAACAATATCTGCACAAACACCTCATACCAACTGTCAAGCAGTGGGTGAAGGGGTGATGATTAAGCCTTGGTTTGCAGACATATGACCTGGGAACCTTGTAGTCAATGAGTTGACAATGAACTCCTCTGTATACCAAAATATTCTAGAGTCAAATAATAGGCCATCTGTCTGACAGCTAAAACTTGACCAAAATTGGGTCAGGAAACAGGACAATAATCCCAAGCACACCACTAAATCTACAACAGAATGGTTGAAAAAGAAAAGAATCATGGTGTTGCAATGGCCCAACCAAAGTCCAGACCTCAACCCAAAATCGTGTGGCGAGTCTTAAGAGAGTTGTGCATAAACTTTGTAAAGAACAGTGGGCCAAAATTCCTCCACAATGTGAGAGACTGATACATTTATACTGAAAACAATTACTGCTGCTACAGGTGGTTCTACAAGCTATTGAATCATAAGGTGCACTTATTTAGTTTTTCCACACATGGCTTCTCATGACACAGTGTAATATATCAAGTGACCTGCTAAGGAAAAGGAACGGCCTTATAATAATTCATTCTACCACTTGGTCTCCACAATCACTAAAAACACTGATACCATACACACGCAGCCCTGGGTTTTCAACCTATAGTGTAAGGGTCACAAAATCAACCCATAATCTTTCCTCCAAGGGATTTTATTTATCAGAAAACCACTAGAATTCACTACCCCTTTTATTGTAGCAGCACTATGGAATCTGCTTGTACTCTAGAAATATAATTTAACATCATCGCTTGTTGTACCTGTTGAAAACTGTTCCAATGACTTCTTTTATGACATGAATAATTTGGAGCAAGACAGAAAAGTTAATGAATGACAGAACTGTGCTTTTTCTTTGTTTTGATTTCTTGCTAGATTTAAACATCCAAAAGAAAGTGCCCTCAAGATCAACAATCCACTATAATAGCTATTCACCTTTTTTTGATTATATTTTGAGTGGTTGAAAAGTACACCATTGTGTTTGCTGCACTTGTTAGGGAAGATGCCTTTCTCACTTTTCTTTATCACAGATTGGCATTATAGCATTGGCACTATGTTATTTCCCAAAATGTTTGAGTACTTTTGTATTTCTCTTCAACCTTTTAGCACTTGGCAGTTCATTCCTTTACTCTTACCATTTTGATGTTACAATACTATAGTAAATTGTATTGTGATTCCAAAGTATATATACACATAAACTGGTTTATATATTTTTTTTATTGAGTATCATTAAAATGACTGCATATTAACAAATATTTCCCCAACAGCAAACTGCATTCTGTGTATGGGCAAGAGAGTGGAAAATTATATCTCAGTAAATTTCTCTAGCTGTATATAATTTGTTTTGGTTCTTTTAACTTCCAAACATTCCAAAGTATTTAACATATTTGATTTGTTCTTTAGCCAGTTCTCATACTGATGGAACAAACGATTGTATGTGGATCGGATCCTGACTGTCTATCACCCTGGATTTCAGCTACAGTAAAAGAAAACAATTGCTAAATGTCTGAATATTTTTTCCATATATTGCATGTATTTAGTATTACTCACTGTATGTCTGGGACATATAAATGCACTTTATAAATAATAAATGTTATAACTCTTTTGGCAATACACAAACCTTCCAATTGACCTTTTCAGTAGTGAAAGTCACAAACCTTTAACACCAGTCTCTTCAGCAGTTTGGTCCAGTAAATACACTTTGAGAGCACTAGTTGGCTTTTCCACCTCTATTCCACCTTTATTTTCGGGCTAGGCAAGAAGAAAATAATATAGCCATGCCTAACAAGGATTATTTTGCATATTACATAAAATGTTGTTTTTACTTTTAGTTCTATTTATTGATTTTTTTTTAGCGAAGAAATTATTGTGGCTGTTGCAAATAGCGACTGCATAGAAGCTTAACGTATTGTCCCTTATAAGTCACTCTCGTTTATGGGAAAATTCTATCCATGTGGCTGATGTGAAGCCAAAGTAGAGGTGAGGGTACTTTCCATGAGCTGTCCTCTAGCAAGAAACAAATGCTATTTGTATGTCATCTACAGTAATAATTTAAAGGACGGTAGACAAATCGCCTTATAAGCATTCTTTTGTATGGCTTTGATTCCATCTTTCAATTGGTTATGGCCTGTAACGAGAGCTAAGTTTAAAATACTGGTTAGCAATTGCCCCTTTTCCGATATATTTGTTTGCAAAATCAAAGATGGCTTGATAAAACACAGACCTAAATTTAGAATAAAATTTTTTAATTTTTGGCACTAGTCCCATTTCCATCTGAAAGCAGTCAGAATTGTATTCAGTGCCAAGTCATTTTCTTGGATAAATTACTAATCTGAAAAGAAGGGTAAAGAATGGATTTTCATATTCGTCTATGAAGTATAAGAAATTATATACCTCTGTGTCTAATGCACTGTACATGCCAATACTATTTATCCTCCACATTTAAAACAACCACTAGGAAATATTGCTTATTTATTCCTTCTTCCCTGTCTCACATGGTGCAAACCATTCATTTTTAACCCCCACTGTGGTTTGTGTTGTATAGATGAGTAGCAGGAATGTATTCACCGACAATCTTAGTGCATGTAGAGCAGGGGAAGGAGTTGGGATTATTTTGTGCGTTTCTAAACCAAGTCTATGGTGAAGTGTTATTGCCAGGAAAACTGTCTTTAGAGGTCCTTCTCCTTACAACATGGCAGGGTAGGGAATCTGGTTAAGAGGGATCTTGGTAACACATATTCATGACAAAATGCTGCAAGAGTGTTTTTTTCATCCATATTACATATTTAGATTGAATTGTTTAACTATTTTAACATTAAATGGCTACAGGGCCGTACCTGGGGTGGATCCAGTATGTGACACTGCCCACACACATACATAGCACCTATCATTATATACTGGTGCAGACATTGACGGGGGTACAGCATAACCACTATCATTATATACTAAGGCAAATGGTGGTACAGCATAATTATTATCATTATATACTGAAGCAGACATAGACGGTGGTACAGCATAACTGCTATCACTATTTACTGAGGCAGACATTGACGGTGGTACAGCATAACTGTTATCATTATATACTAAGGCAGTCATTGATGGGGGTACAGCATAACACCTATCCCTTTATACTGAGGCAAACATTGACGGGGTACAGCATAACACCTCTCACTATATATTGAGGCAAACATTAACTGTTATCACTATATACTGAGGCAAATATTGAGGGGGTACAGCATAATACCTATCACTATATACTGAGGCAAACATTGACGAGGGTACAGCATAACACCTATCTCTATACACTGAGGCAAACATTGACAGTGGTACAGCGTAATCCCTCTCACTATATTTTAAACCAGACATTGACAATAATGCAGCATAACCAAACATGTAGGTGTAGGCCTACCACTTCAGTGTCTGGCTTAGTATATAATTAGAATAAAATAAATTCTGGACCGAAACGGAAACTGCAGCATTCAGTTGACCGAAAATGACCTCCCCATTTAAAAAAAAAATAAAAATCCCACAATTTTATTAAAAAAAAAAGTAACACACCAAAATTGGACAAAAACATTCAATAACAATAGAATTATATATATATATATATATATATATATATATATATATATTATTGCTAAAACCAATCACAGTCCTATCATGCCCAGGCAGCCAGTACATGCTGGAGCCTGGACATAATATGCAAGTGAGATTATAGCCTCCCTATGCCATGTTATCCCCCCCACACTTACACATCCATGCTATCACTCAAAAACATTAATTCACTCATTCATATACTCATATTCATGTAATGTCTGGCATAGTATATAGTGATGGAAGTTATGATGTTGGGCCTCTGCCTATACTGCAGCAGAGCTGGCCATACCTTCCAGGACTGCAGAACTCGCGCTCGTTTCCGTAAGGGTAAGGAATCTATCCTCCATCTGCAAGTCGCTACTGGCAAAATGTCTAGCTTTGCAGCTCATCTTTCTCTCTCTGTATCCTTACAGTGGAGTAGGAGGTTCGTTAACCTCTCAGCTATGGTGGACTCAAGGGCTAGTGGCAATTTCCTGGACTTTGATTTGGTAAGGTCACTCTCCTTCCCAACCCGTCATGAGAAGAACCCTATAGCCATACAGCTGGTTGACGGTAGTCCTCTGAAGACTGGGCCTATTATTCGAGAGACCACTACCCTGCTTAAAATTGGGCAAAGACATTTTGAATACATTCGATTCGACCTTATGACCTCCCCCATATCTCTGGTCATTCTAGGTCTTCCATGGCTGAGAACACATAATCCCTCTATCAATTGGGAGACTGGGATTTTCCGTTTCGTATCTACCCACTGCACCCAGGATTGTCTGAAGAGGAGGGCGGTATGTGTCACTCACCTGTCCACCTCTCCCCAAGAGATACCTCTTCCTTACAGTCACTTTAAGGACGTTTTTGAGAAGAGAGGGGCAGACAGACTTCCTCCTTTTCGATCGTACGATTGTCCAATTGAACTGTACCCAGGATCCGCCATCCCTTTCGGTCGCATATACCATTTATCCGAACCTGAACTTGCAGCTTTGAAAGACTATAGATGAAAACCTCGCCGGCAGGGGCTGGAATCTTTTTTGTCCATAAGAAGGATGGAGGACTACAACCCTGCGTTGATTGCCGGCATTTACTGTAAAAAACAGATACCCTCTCCCACTCATCCCTGAACTGCTGGAGCACGTACGTGGAGCCAAGATATTCACTAAAATAGACTTACGAGGAGCTTACAAACTGGTGAGAGCACGCAAAGATGATGAGTGGAAGACAGCATTCAGATGTCACTACGGCCATTTTGAGTATCTTGTAATGCCTTTCGGTTTATGCAACGCACCTGCTACTTTTCAGCATTTTGTTAATGACATTTTTCGTGACATTCTGGCCCAATATGTCATAGTGTACTTAGATGACATCCTGGTGTTTTCTCCATCCATAGAGACACACAGGGGTCATGCCAGTCAAGTGCTTACTAGACTTAGAGAAAATGGACTTTATGCTAAACCAGAAAAATGTATGTTCCAGATGGATCAAAAGAAAGTCAACACTATTCTTCACTGGCCTCAACCTACAGATCGGAAAGGAGTTCAGAGATTCATAAGATTTGCAAATTACTATCGTAAATTTATCATTTCTCCAAATTTGCACAACCTATAGCCGCACTGACCTCAAAGAACTCCAAGTTTGTCTGGTCTGAGGCAGCACAAAAGGCTTTTGACTATCTTAAAGACAGATTCATCTCAGCTCCCATCCTTCAGATGCCTGATCCCCAAAACCCCTATACTTTGGAGGTAGATGCCTCCGACACCGCTGTAGGAGCAGTACTATCTCAAAGGCAAGAATCCGACGGACAGTTGCGTCCAGTGGCTTATTTTTCCCGTACCCTCTCCCCAGCTGAGAGGAATTATTGTATAGGAGAACGAGAATTATTGTCAATTAAATTAGCTCTGGAGGAGTGGCGTCATTTGCTGGAAGGGGCCAAACACCTGCAACCCTGGTTGGTGAGCTGGGCATTATTCCTCACGCGGTTTCAACTTCATATCACCTACCGTCCGGGGTCTTGTAATACAAAGGCTGATTCGCTATCTCGTATGTATGACGTTTCCACCATAAAACCCTCAGAAACAGATACCATCTTATCTCCTACACATATTGCTATGACTTGCACCGTTTGGGACTCAGTCCGACAGTACTCCACACGCAACCACCTGCCAGAAGTTCCAGGATTACAGTACCACCATGACCTTGTTTTTGTCCCTGATCTTCCCAACCGAGTCTGCTCCTTTAGCGGCGGACATTACTGATGAGCAGCCTGATGAGCGGCACCTGGGGCAGACCGCCACCCCGCTCGGTACGCTACTGAATGGCTGAATAGCTATTGTTAAAAGAATAGTTAGAAATACCGTATTTGCCCCAATATAGGCAGCACTTTTTTCCCCCACTTTAAGTCTTTAAAGTGGGGGTGTGGCCTATAGTCGGGGTTTAGCGCAGGAATGCGGGACATGCAGCAGGGTTAGGATATAGATCCCCCGCAGCGCTGCAGGGGACCTGCATCCTACTCTCCGATACCATGAGACAGCCTCCCCTGCTAGCACTTCCCACAGGGGGAGTCCCGGCAAGGGAGATTGTTAAAGCACATCGTGCCGGCAGCGGAGGTTGTTAACGCTTGCATCGCCGCAGCCGGTGAACGTCTGCACGATGTGCTTTAACAATCTCCCTTGCCGGCACTTCCCCTGGCGGATGTGCCGGCACCGGAAGTTGTGTAGGCCTATGGTGCAGATGTCCCTCGCTGGACCCGCTAGACACCAGGGAGTCTGCTTTGGTAAGTCTAGGGTGAGGGGGGGATATCTGGAGGGGACAGAGTGGCAGCGTATCTCGGGGGGGACAGAATGGCAGCATATCTCCGGGGGGATGGGATAGAGTGGCAACATATCTCGGGGGGCAGAGTGAACATCAAGTCCCGGCGCACAGCCACAGTTGCCGCGCGCATCGTTTCTGAAGGCGTGCCGGCATGGTGGCACCCCTCAGATGAGCGGCAGCCGGGGCAGACCTCCCCCCTCCCCCCCGCCAGGTACGCTACTGGCATGACGGCCGCATTCAATCCTGCTCGCAGCCGCTTAGTTTTTAACTTTGCGGCTGCATTGACTGCTCGTCTGCCGGTCATCCGTCCGGCCCACCGGCCCAGATTTAGGGCGGCCTGGGGGGCAATTGCCCCCCTGCCCCCCGGCCCAGCCCGCCCCTGTTTGTCACATAGTGCCAGATAGGGTTGAATAACTGTTTTGCTTCTATACAATGCATTTTGCATTTACTCAGCTTATCTTTGTCTAAAATTAGTTTGATGATTTGAAATATTGAAGTGTGAGAAATATGCAAGAATAGAAGAAATCAGGAAGGGGAAATACATGTTCACAGCCCTGTATATATTAAAATACAGCTAGGGATACAAACATTATTACCATACACTTTTTAAAAGTTTGAGCATTTCATCTTACCAACCTGAATATGTGCAGACATATTAGCATCATAATTTGAAAATTTTAAGGGTTAATTTGACTCATCAGACTTGACTTCTATAACATACCTGCTAGATCTCTCACATCAACTCACACATTATCTAGTGTACGAGCTGTTTGCAAGTACAAGTGAATTGGTTTGACAACACACACGTCCTCACCTACAACTTATTGTGGGGATAATAAATATTGTCTTGGAGGACATAAAATATAGAGGCAGCTATACCCCTCATCCCCATCTAGTGTTCAGTAAAATGGGGTGAGCTTAAATATAATTTAAAAACTACAAGGGTCACAGAGACTATTCTTTGTCTCCTTCAATGGCACAACCCTGTGCTTGGTGGGATGGGTGAGTAAAGTGAAGAAAAGGTGCAGAACCCACCAGGAACTCTATCTTTTTCCATGTGGGATGAAAAGGGTTAAATGCTTCTTAAAGAAAACTCTGCTTTCAACTAAATACTTAGATAATATCAGATCTGTAAAAAATGTTAAACACCTTAATTTCAGTCTATCCATCAATATCCATTGATGTCAGATGATGTCCTTGAAAATTTTGATTCCAGAGTCAATAATAACCAAGGACAAAAGTCACAATCAGGGGACATGCATAAGGAAGAAATGTGAGAATAAGGGGTGGCTTACAGAAAAAAGGTCACACTGCAGCAGGGTTCAAAAACAATCCACAAAAACTGAGGAAAGATAACAGAGAAGAGAAATAAACCCTGCATAAGGATGACTTAAAAAAGAACACTAATATGTATTATGTAAAAGTGGGAAATAAAAATACTTAATAAAAGGGGGGTGAATATACTTACTAGGCAGTAACAGAGATCTATAAAATAAGAAATACTGTAATAGTGTAATACGTTCCAATGTGAAAATGCACTCACAAGTGTAGCTCCAATATTACAGATGGAGCAACCAAAAGGCAGATAGGGAACACTAAGCAGTGAAGTAGATTCCGAAAACAATGGTGTTTAATGTTGAAGTTGGAACAGTAATGCACGCTGGATGTACAAGCGGTGACTGATTCCAAATACTGCTAGAACAAAAAATGGGGCTATTGATGTAGTCCAAGGGGAATAGAGTCCACACCGCTAGAGACAAACTGGCATACAAACAGTGTCCAGTGAGTAAAGCTTCAGATTTAGATTTGGCACAGCCGGGTGGACATCTCTCTCTCTATGGAAGCCTGATGGGGCATGCATAAGGCATGCATAAGGAAATCAGTTAGCTGCACATCTTTTCTCAAGCTCCTGGTGTGACTTTTGTAAGACTGTTTATTTGAGTTGTAAAGAGAATTAAGAAGTATGGGTCTGGAAAACTGCTTAAAATCCTGGTCCCTCAATCATTTGCCTCACAAACCACACAGTGAAGTAGTGGTACAGAAATCTGTGTACCAGAAAGGCATACCTCTAATCACAGGAGAGGTATGGAATTATGTTTGTTACGAGATCTCATATATTCTAAATTGATTTTGAGTTATTGATGTGGATTCCATTACTGTGCAGTAGGACCGCAATCACTATACAGGAGAACGAGAACAAGTAACAAAGCAAAACAAATTTTATACCTCACTGACAGGACAGGAGACGGAATAGTTGCCCCCCTGTGAGAGTTTACAATCTGACAGAATTCAATTTTTCTTTAGAGTGTAAATCCTTTGCACGCTTTGCATATTTTTCTTTTCTGTCACCTTCCAGATGTTTAGTCTTTTAACCTCATTTCCTTTCTTATCCTGTTTTTTGACCCTCTTTATATTGCCTGAATCTTCCTTTTGTTTTATCTTTTCCTTTCCACCTGAATAGCCTTTGGCTCTGCTAAGCAGATTTATAGTTCTTCTTTCATCTACTGGGTTTGCTGCAGCATTGTAGGGTTGTTGCTAAAGACTTCTATTACTGAAATAAAAGTACATAGGCTAAGATAGATTAACTTAGATAGTAATTTACATATGCAAAGGATACATAATAATAGACATATGATCTCACATTGCGTAATGATATAAATAATATTTTTTAATTAAAAACATTTTCTAAAATTATGCTTCTAATCACAAGATGGCCCGATTGACAAGGCTAGAAACCAGTATAATACACTGCTTTGATTTTTTTTAATTTTAATGTAGGACTTGCATGACTTTGGCCAATTAAGGAAGAATTCTTCCTTTGATTTAGCTTAATTAGGGTCATAGCTCACGGGCATAAGGACCTAAACATTGTAAATTGCTGATGTCATTACCACTATTTATATCCCATTTAAATCAATGCTGTATTTTTTTTACATGTAAATACAAAACTGAATTGTTCAACCAATTAGAAGAAGGGTTTGGATGACACAGGGTGATAATAAAAAATCAGAGTCAAATGTTATCATGCCAATGTTGTATTTTTCTATTTGTATTTTCTTTCTTGCTTTGTTTAGATTTGTTTAATTAGCTTTTAAGCTTTTTTAGTTTATTTTATGTGGCCTGTCATTTTCAGGGTGGAAGAAGAGAATACATTAGCCACCCAGGAGCTATCCAGGTTTGACACGGAGTCTCTACAGGTTAAGCAGAGTTTACCCAGGTCTCTGGGTTAGCTTCTCTGGGCAGGGGATCAGCATTTGGGATGTCCCCAGATATGCACATTAGCTTTGGCTGAGGGGGTTAAATAAAAAACAAAATAGTTTATGCAGTTCATATTTTTATAATATGGACAAAATGTATATAATTATAATTACATTAATAAGGTTTTGGTAGCAGTATAAACTGCTTTGTGTGTCCACTACGTAGGAGGTGAGAGTAGGTTCTCACCCTATTGAGAGTGTGCCTTGACGTGGCGGGTGAGCTTAATTATGCTTTGGCCAATTCATATAACCAAAACCTCTCATTTATATTATGTTTATATATATTTGTTGCCAACTTTATTAGGGTAAGAAGCGCAGACAGTTTTTGTTTTTTGTATACATTGTACAGCCAATACACTGTTTCTTGCAGCATGCTTACACCTGTTTGGTAGGCCTCGTATTATACATTTGTATTATTTGAGCCTGTGACTAGCTTAGCGCACTGACATTTCTTCTTTTCCCAAAATGTATATAAACCCACACTCTACTTTGCAGAGGTGGGTTGATGGTTGAGGTATATTCCATTATTTATGAGACATTATTAGGTTTTGATAATTGTCAGTGAGAATTTTATTTTGGCTATGAATAACACTACTTGGTTTCTTAGTTCTCCGATGCGAACAGTCAGTGGCGTAACTACAGGTGTTGCAGCAGTCTCAGCCCATGCTGCTAGGGGGCCCAGTGCGAAAGCGCCCTTTTGACCTGGACTGCACCGATGCAGGTCAGAATGGCCCTTTCTAAACTATTTTAAACTGGCATGGGGAGACAGGAATGTATCGGACCCACATGATCACAGGGTGAAACCAGAGACTAAGCTGCAGGAGTGGTCAGAGGTAAACGGGGGCAGGATATATGTGTTTGTGTCCATCCATATGGAGTTATAAATGTGTCCTAGTACACTACACTCTAATTCCCTGGAGTAATTACTAGGTGGAGGCACTGCCAAATGGTCATATTAACCCTTGCCACTATTACGCTGGACTATTAAGAAAGGTCGTCCCGCAGAAGTTTTTCTGCCCAAACTACTGCTACTGAGAGGGGAGTTCCCGGCAGCAGCAGTCCAGGACTTAGATGATCCCAACAGTGGACAACCTCCCACCAGCTGGAGATAGGTTCTGAGCGGCAGCAGCAGCGGCAAGGCGCAGCACGAGACAGGAGCACAATGCGGGTAGTCAGCCGAGCCAGGAGTCAGATACATAGAGCGGGTAGTCAGCCGAGCCAGGGGTCAGATTCACGGAGCGGGTAGTCAGCCAAGCCAGGGATCAGATGCACGGAGCGGATAGTCGGACGTGCCAGGGGTCAAAACCAGAAGTCACAGGCGAAGGTACCAAATTGTAGCGCAAAGGAGTATCAGGCAAGCCAAAGGTCAAAACACGAAACTGATAGCACGAGCTGAATACACTAAACTGTAAGACCACAACAGGGTGCCTGTGAAAGGCACAGCCGGCTTTTAAAACTGGCGCCATTCCACAAGCCCCTCCCAGACCAGAACCAAAACCACGCCCCCCAGCCGTCCATCACTTCTCCAGCAACGTGCAGCGTGCCCGGGAGGCGGACCAACGACCGGAGGACGGGTAAGTACACAAGCTCCGGGAACTGCTGTTCCCGGAGCTGAATCTCCCCCGTCGTATACCTCGGGCGGAGGATCGTCCGCTGCCCGGGGAGATGTTCTCCTGGGACCGGCGGACAACCCTCCGCCCGCTACTAACCCCTGTGCTGCGAGCGGAGGACCGCCCGCCATCCCGAATGGCCGGCGTTCGAGAACCGCGGCCAGTCCTCCTCCCAGCGGCATCCGGAGCCGGGACGGAGACACTCCCCGGCGGTGTCCGGAGCCGGGATGGTGACACTCCCGGCGGCGTCCGGAGCCGGGATGGTGACATTACCCCGCCTTGAGGGCCTACCATAGGCCAACACATACCAGGTTTATGCGGGAATTTCCTATGAAAAGCCCGGAGCAATGTAGGAGCGTGTAGGTCCCGAGCACGAACCCAAGATCTCTCTTCAGGACCATACCCCTTCCAGTGGACCAGGTAAGAGACAGAGTTCCTAACTTTTTTGGAATCTAAAATAGACTGCACCTCATATTCCACCTGGGAGTCAATGACAACAGGACGAGGACGGTGAGTCAACCGGGTAAAGCAGTTACAGGTGAGGGGTTTGAGCAGAGAAACGTGAAAAACCCTGGGTATCCTAAGGGAGGAGGGGAGGATTAATTCATAAGCGACCGGGTTGCTCTTGCGCCGAACTCGAAAAGGGCCGACATAACGAGGGGCAAGTTTCATGGAAGGAACTTTAAGCTTAAGGTTCTTAGTGGAAAGCCATACCCTATCGCCATTCATAAAGGAGGGACCCAATCGGCGACGCCGATCCGCATAACGCTTATACTTGCCGAGGGCAACTTGGGGAGGGGAACAAAATGAGCCATTTTGGAAAATCGGTCGACTACCACCCAAATAACGGTGAAGCCCTGGGAAGGGGGAAGATCAACAATAAAATCCATAGCTAAATGTGACCACGGGTGACGTCGGACCAATTAACCTCAGCTGCTAGGGTCTTAAACTCAATAGCATAATCGGCGACCGAGCAGGAGCCCTGGATGGTATGAAGCAGAGACAAGGAGGCCGAAGCAGCTTTACCCGGGGTGTCGAAGGTTTTCCGGAAGGCCGAAATGAAGGCAGAGCAGTTATACACGAGAGGAGAGTCCCTCTCCCACAAAGGAGAAGCCCAGGCTAGGGCCTTGCCAGATAACAAGGAGATCAGGTATCCCACTTTGGCTCTTTCCGAAGGAAACAAGTGAGGAGTGAGTTTGAATTGAATGGAGCACTGGTTAAGAAAGCCGCGGCAGGCATCCGGTTCCCCATGGTAGCGAGCGGGAGCTGGGAGCTTCACAGACGAAGGAACGGAGGAAGTCCCGGTGTCCGGAGCTGGAGGAGAAGTCACAACCGGAGAGGAAGAGGAGGAAGCAGACGTAGAACCCCTGGAGCCAGGATCGGATCTGGCCACCAAAACTTGAATAGCGCTGGCCATTTGGTCTAAGGTATCCTAAATACTAGAGAATCGGACTTCATGGGAATCAAGCCGTTGTCCGTGGGTGGAAAGCACCTTGCCAAGCTCAGATGGATCCATGACCCTGTTGTAATGTCACTATTACGCTGGACTATTAAGGAAGGTCGTCCCCGCAGAAGTTCTTCTGCCCAAACTACTGCTACTGAGAGGGGAGTTCCCGGCAGCAGCAGTCCAGGACTTAGATGATCCCAACAGTGGTCAACCTCCCACCAGCTGGAGATAGGTTCTGAGCGGCAGCAGCAGCGGCAAGGCGCAGCACGGGACAGGAGCACAATGCGGGTAGTCAGCCGAGCCAGGGGTCAGATACACAGAGCGGGTAGTCAGCCGAGCCAGGGGTCAGATTCACGGAGCGGGTAGTCAGCCAAAAGTACATTTTTAATGTTTATATTGGCAGAAAAATCATCAGTTAAGAATTATAAAGTCATGGCTGCTATTGCATTAGTAATAGATACTGTAATTTATCACTGCAATATATTTAAATATACTTGCCAATTGTTGCTTCAGATGTCCTGGGACCAAAAGGGTCTGGGCCTAAAGTGGGTGAGTTATTGGTGCTGTGTGACCCTGCAGCATTGAGCTACCTGCTGCGGATACCAGGATGTTGACATGTAGGCTGTGTACGTCTCTCAGACACTGTCCGTAGGCAGTATTTTTATACTGAGTTGAGTTTGATGGGACAAGAAAAACCCGGCAAATTCAGGACTGTTGGCAACTTTAAATACTAAATTTAGTCCTTTAAATACTGTATTGTGATGAGCATTTAGCCACAAAAATGCAAATGATAAGATATGGGCACAGCCTATTTTTCACACCGATTCACACTTTTGTATTGATTGTAGATAACCAACAGGTGTGTCGGGAACAAGGGCGACTGGGATTCAAGCAATGGGCCACAGGCACACATACGAAAACCTCCCAAGCCCAAACCACGTGGCTTCTGACATAGAGTGTTCTACAGCTCTAAAATAACTTATATGTATTACTTTATGCACATAAAATACATTGCCTTCCATTTGCCTTATTCAATTGAATAAATTCATCACCACTACCTGCAAAAATAGGACATTGGGCTACTGTGAAAACCTGGAGAGTTGCTATCAAATGGTCACAACATTACCTAAATACCCAAATTACCAACATACAGCCTGATATGCCTCTAAATATCTTCAGTTTAAAAATATCTCTTGTAACCAGCTAAAATGGTGTAGTATATATGCATATACTTTATATATATTTACACACTATTGCTTTCAAGAAGCAATTATTGTAGCAATGAAACATATTTATTTATTAAATTATTTTTACAACTGACATTTTATAATGCCAGAAAAAAACAAAGTCTTTGAAGAAGAAATCTGAGAAGGTCATACACAGGTTATATTCTCAACTTTCATATTACCACATCATCATGAACAGCAGTAAAACCTTAAAATCATTTCTTTTCTTCTGCTTTCTTTTTCCTTCTCATTTTCCCTTTGCTGTTCCATTTCCTCATATATTACCCCAAGCTCACTTTCTCCTTAATTGTAATGTTATTATGCAAAATCCTAGACTACCTCATACTTTTAATTTATGAATAAAGCCCTATCGGAAATGGCACAGGGTTGACGTAACTAAAAATAGATCCAAAGCCTTACAAATTATGGTGCTGGTTTCACACTGTAGTGCAAGCAATGTTCAAATGTAGTAGCGAACATCAAAGTCAGGGGCATTATTAACTCGGTGTAAAGAGGCAGCTGCTGCCAGCAACTTGTTTAAAGTGTGCAAAGCATAATAGAAATCTCTGTAGCTGCTAGCATAGACCTTTAAACCATGTATTCCTCATTTGTGGTATACACTGAGCACTAAGATATGACATATTTCAGAGTCCATCATCAGATGGGATTCAGGATTCCGGGAATTATCTTAGTTAACATCCATTACAGCTACAACCAAGGGCCATCTTGGGATACTCTGAAGTTTATTGCCTCTAGGTGGCTCTTCAGGTAAGATGACCACTAGACCAGCCCCTCCATATCTCATGCCACACCCTAAGCAAAGTTGATGCCTGAAATTTTAAGGGGAATACGATGGTTAGAAATTAGACCCAATAAACATCACACAGCACAGAGATCACTTGCACCAAAGGTGGCCTCAGGGACTGCTGTGTGAGCCAGTGGAACATCAAGCCAAAGGTGCAGTGCACCCTTGGTAAACCCTGGTTACAGTTCAATCATATAGACCAGCATGCAATAAAGTGCAAATGCAGTGGCCCTGCACTCATATAAAGATCAGCATATGCGGCAATGAGCTAGTATGTGGTTATCATAGTTTACAGATGTGAGGGAAAATTCTATTTAGATGTAAGTTTTTGCAAAAAAGCAGCTGTTAGGCACTGTTTGCCAAAAGGTTCAGAAAAATAATGCACCTCCTTACTTTTCAGGTTAATTTCAAGTTTGAGATGTATTTCATTTCCAGAAAGAGCCTTGTCACATCTCCAAGGACATTACTCGAGTTTTTTTTTTTTGAGAAAAGGAATAAAGGAACATTTTATGCTAATAATGACACCATTGCACAGATGGATTTAACCAAAATTCCAGGTGTTAACTAGAAATTCTGACTGATAACATAACTGCCTAGGATGATTTTCTGTGGTTTTTTTAATACCTTCTACCAGAGCCAGACTTGCTATGGCCAGGTGACCTTGGCATTTAAGGTGCCTCATGATGTGTACCAGATGACCAGTCCGGGCCTGCTTCCTGGAGATATCTTACTATTAGAAATTGAAATAAACGTGCATTTCTTCTAGTTGATTGGATAGGTATTTTTCTGAGAAAGTCAAGTGACTTTGACTTTCAAAAATGTAAGCAAATCAACAATAAAATTTAAATAGTTAAAGCTCTCATCCAGGACCCAGTTACAAAGAAGGAAATGATTTTCCTAGCATAGCTAAGCACTTTATGATCTTGATCATTTGGCCAGAAGAAAATCAGTGCTGTCCACGTGTTAAGCTCCTAAATTCAGGAAACTAAATATAAAGAATGTGAAAATCAGTGCAGCTGGAGAACTCATTGGAATATCATAACAATATGGTATCTGCCTAATAAAACACAGTAGTGGAAATATTTACATTTACTCTGAAAGATGGAATAATTACAGCCAGGAATATATGTTTCAATCATTATTCGCAGTGGCAGGTCAGTGTTATATAGGCAGCAGCATTTACCTCTTGTACCATTTACACTATATAGAGACTCTCTTATAGCTGCCCAGCGCAAGGGTATGAGGGCTCCTCATTTTATTTATTTAAAACTCGTTTATTTTGCTCTGTAAGCCTTTTTCCCTGCCCAGTTTTGAAGATCATTAGACTCCAGCTACCCAAAGTATCTTTAAAAAGAGACTGTTAATGTGATCAATGATTGAAAACACTTTAGACCCTTCAGACCGGCAACTCCCATTGTTTTTAGTAAGTGCCCCAGTGCTCAATCTCCATTTTCCTATCTGTTTAGCTATATATGTTTTTGGGTTCAGGGGTTACTATAATTGGAAACAGTTATAACAGAGGTTACTTGGTAATAAAACTTTTAATAGTTATCCAAGAGTTGTGGTTAAAAACAGGATCCATGATTAACTCTATGCCTATTTAGTAAAATAATGATTATGCATTGTAGATGGTCATGTTGGCTCATATAAGAGGTCATAATCAAAATTTGTCATGTGGCATAAATATGGAAAAATATGAAAATCTCCTTTTTTATTTTCAGACATACATTGCCTTCATAATTTCCATGAAACCTTGCCACTCACTATGAGATGGAGGCATGAAAAGACCTAATACGCACATAAAAAAGAAAATGGTTTCAAATTAGGCCAAGTATTGAACGTAAGTGTAGGTAAATAGTTTAGTTCTACTGACATGGTAAATAGGCACCTAAAACATAAAAGAGTGGGCATGTTTCAGCTCCGGTTAAAAAAGTTCCAAATAATCTTGAAGCTGAAATACAGTTTTACTGGAATCCACCTATGCTTGGTCTTAAGGCTAGGTTTCCACTTGGGTTTTTGTCCGGCGTTTTTTCTTGGATGCCTGTGTAAGGCTAGGTTTCCACTAGCCTAAGGCTTGGTTTCCATTTGGGTTTTTTTTGCTAAAAACGCCTATAAAAACGCCAATAGCGCCACCTGGCGTTTTTTTGTGAAAAACGCCTGCAGCCAGATGTTAGCTGTAATTCAATAGGAAATCGCAAAATGCCATTTCCACTTGGCGTTTTTCTGTTTGGCGTTTTTTCAGTCCTCTTTGGCGTTTTTCTGCTTTTTTGGGCTCTGTGGCAGTTTTTCAAAACTGCAGCATGTTGACACTCTGGCGTTTTTTGCAAGAAATCTTGGCTTTTTTTCTCCAATAGAAGTCTATGGGAGAGAAAAAACGCCATGAAAAAGCCATGTGGGTTTATTGCCTTGGCGTTTTTTATGGCGTTTTTTCCACAGTTACGATGCAGAGGATGGACCCAGTATCTGTGTGTCCTACGAGAAATAGGCTGAAAACAAACAGTTTCACACAAAACAAAGTCCTGGACTGGTTCATATTGAATTTTACACCATTTGGAACAAACATGCCATTACAAACAAACATACGCGACTGGATCCTGCGTGCCAAAAGCAACAGCAAACAATTTGCACCATCATTTGGGGCCAATCTTCCCAGAGGAGCAGACATTCGAAATAAAGCATGCCTTACAAACCACAGAAAAGAGACAAAAGGGTCTACCAAGTAAATGACATCAGGAGAGGGCAGATACTTGCCATTGATCCTAATCCCTTTTAGCTGGGTGAAACTTCTAACTTGTAAAGGCTGGAAAAACTGCCTAAGGTCAAAAAAAGCAATTTCCACAGAAAGGCTAAAACGCCAGAAAAAACTGCAGAAAAAACGCCAAAACGCAGGTAAATGCAGCGGCAGTTTTCTTGGCAGTTTTCCTGGCGTTTTTCATCAAGAAAAAAACGCCGGACAAAAACCCAAGTGGAAACCTAGCCTTAAGGAGACACTAATGTTCACAGTTTTCTGACTACCATCTATAATGCTTTCCTGAAGTATGTTGGATGTGTAAACTCACAGGATTGAAGTTTATATAGCCACACAATGCATGGAATCACTTTTAAGTGTGTCTAAAGAATATAAAAAACGTGTCCAGGAAAAACAGCAAACCTGTTGGACTACATTTCCCATAATGCTCATGGCTTGTGCTAAGTGAGGCTGCCAAGTGCCCCAGCCTTTTCTCCACCTCACGAGCAAGGGTAGGCACCAACATTGCTAATGGTGGACATTTACTGGGGTCTGTGGTGGACAATTTAATGATGTTCTATGGACCTTTATAACCCTTGCCATGGACACTGGTGTCCTTGTACGAACACTTTGCCCATCCCTGCTTGTGTGCGATGGGGATTTAAATATGGTTTAATCATTTAGGGAGACATGTGTCCATCATTCCTCTCTCCATCCTCAGCATTGCTATACTTACCTTCTACCACCTCTAAGTCATTTGGGTGTTAAAAAACAACTTCCACTTACCTAATATATACAGTATCTCACATAAGTGAGTTTCATGTGACAACACTGTAGTGAGTGTACATCCTGTATAACAATGTAAATTTGCTGTCCCCTCAAAATAACTCAACACACAGCCATTAATGTCTAAACGTTGGCAACAAAAGTGAGTAACCCCCTTTTCCCTGCCTTTGTCATGTTACAAGGTCTCAGGTGTGAATGGGAGCAGGTTTGTTAAATTTGGTGTTATCACTCTCACACATTCTCATACTGGTCACTAGGAGTTCAACATGACACCTCATGGCAAAGAACTCTCTGAGGATCAGAAAAAAAAGAATTGTTGCTCTACATAAAGAAGATTGCCAAGACCCTGAAAATGAGCTGCAGCACGGTGGGGAAGACCATACAGCTGTTTCCCAGGACAGGTTCCACCCAGAAGTGGTGGACCAAAAAAGTTGAGTGCACATGCTCAGCGTCATATCCAGAGGTTGTCTTTGGAAAATAGACGTATGAGTGCTGCCAGCATTGCTGCACAGGTTGAAGGGGTGGGATGGTCAGCCTGTCAGTGCTCAGACCATACGCCGCACACTGCATCAAATTGGTCTGCATGGCCGTCGTCCCAGAAGGAAGCCTCTTCTAAAGATGATGCACAAGAAAGCCCACAAACAGTTTGCTGAAGACAAGCAGACTAAGGACATGGATTACTGGAACCATGTCCTGTGGTCTGATAACAGTAAGATAAACGTATCTGGTTCAGATGGTGTCAAACATGTGTGGCGACAACCAGGTGAGGAGTACAAAGACAAGTGTGTCTTACCGACAGTCAAGCATGGTGGTGGGAGTTTCCTGGTCTGGGCCTGCATTAGTGCTACTGGCAGAGCATGATCCCCTCCACAGGGCAGTATTCCAACATGATAACGACCCCAAACAGACCTCCAAGACGACCACTGCCTTGCTTAAGAAGCTGAGGGTAAAGGTTATGGACTGGCCAAGCATGTCTCTAGACCTAAACTCTATTGAGCATCTGTGGGGCATCCTCAAACGGAAGGTGGGGGAGCGCAAGGTCTCTAACATCCACCCGCTCTGTGATGTCGTCATGGAGGAGTGGAAGAGGACTCTAGTGGCAACCTGTGAAGCTCTGGTGAACTCCAGGCGCCAAAAGGGTTAAGGCAGTGCTGGAAAATAATGGTGGCCCCCCAAAAATATTGACACTTTGGACACAATTTGGACATTTCCACTTAGGGGTGTACTCGCTTTTGTTGCCAAGGTGTTAGACATTAATGGCCGTGTATTGTTATTTTGAGGGGACAGCAAATTTACACTTTTATACAGGCTGTACACTCACTACTTTACATTGTAGCAGAGTGTCATTTCTGCAGTGTTGTCACATGAAAAGATATAATAAAATATTTACAAAAATGTGAGAAACTTTCGTGAGATACTGTATATATATATATATCTATATATATATATATATCTATATAAGGCATATACCTATATATATATATATATATATAAAGTCCAAAATTAACAATTGCACTCCAAATGCCAAATTTCTGCCCGGTGCCAAATAACTGCAGCAGTAAATAATATAAAGTCCAAAAATAATTACCGGCACTCCAGGGACTTTGCAAATGACCACACAAACAACTTCGGTTTTTAAGTCAACGTTTCAGTCTTGTTTATTACAGACTTTCATCAGGACACGCAAACGCTCTGAAAAATACCCCTCATCTTATATTCAAGGTCATCTTCTTATCAGACCTTAAATGGAGGAGTGAGCGGCTTTCAAACGCCATCTTTTTTTTTTTGGATGCGGAGGAGAGAGAGGGGCGTCTAGCAACCACTCGGCGCCCCTCATTCTCCTCCACGAGGCCTTTACCTCCGTCCCGGTGCTGGCATTTCATGCTGAGCGCCGTAATATGACGTCATATTTCGGCGCTCAGCAGTGAAGCAGCGGGCACCAGCGAGCGGCTTTTAAACGCTGTCTTTTTTTTTTTTTATGCGGAGGAGAGAGAGTGGCGCCTAACAACCGCTCGGCACCCCTTGGTTTCCCCCACATCCAAAAAAAACAAAAAAAAGAGAGTTTAAAAGCCGCTCGCTGGTGCCCGCTGCTTCACTGCTGAGCACTGAAATATGACGTCATATTACGGCGCTCAGCAGTGAATCAGTAGGCACCGCAGCAGTGCAGGAAGACAGAAGCCTCGTGCTCCCGTCGCTGGATCTCAAGGTGAGAGAACTACAAAGGGGGAGAGGGGTTAGAAAGTGATAAGGGAATGAGAGGGGGTAGATATAAGTAAAGACTGTGAATTAATGTGTGGATGCATTGAGTGAATGAGGGAGAGCATGAGTTAATATGTGAATTTATTGTCTGAATGAGGGAGAGCATGAGTTGTCTGAATGAGGGAGAGCATGAGTTAATATGTGGATGAGTTGTCTGAATGAGGGAGAGCATGAGTTAATGTGTGGATGAGTTGTCTGAATGAAAGTGTGAATTAGTGAGTGACTGTAAAAGTGTTTGTGTATCATAGATGTATAATTGTGGAAGGGCAATGATGGCACTAGCAGGAGGTTTAAGCCTTGGGGACCAAGATGGCACAGGCAGGGTGTATATGGGACAAAGATGGCACAGGCCGGACTGTTTGTGGACAAAGTTGACTTGTGCTGGGCTATTTGGAGACAAAGATGGCAAATCTTATGCGTGTTATCTGGGTACTTCAGAGTCCCCGGTGTGCAGCTGGGACAGCGTGTAGATGTCTACGCGATTCACGTAGACAACTTCCGCTGCAGCCGGAAGGAGGTGTGGCTAGCAGCGGGGGTTGTCTGCGTGCATCGCGCGGACCTTCCCCGGCTGTCAAAGATCAGAGTTCCCCGGCGCCTGTGCGGGGAACTCTGATCTCTGACAGCCGGGGAATGTCTGCGCCATGCACGCAGACAACCCGCGCTGCTAGCCACGCCTCCTTTCGGCTGCAGCGTGAGTCTACACGCTGCCCCAGCTACATGACATGGGGCGGGGGGGAGTGTTAAATGGGGGGGCATAAGACATTTCTGGACGCAGGGTGCTCTGTGAAATGCCTTTTAACCCCCTTAATGCCACTCTGCCTCCAGAAATGCCTTTTTAACCCTCTATACGCCACTCTGCCTCCTGAAATGCCTTAAACCTCCCTATATGCCACTCTTCGACATAATATGCTTTTTAACCCTCTAAGGGCCAGAGTGGCATATAGGGTTAAAAGGCATATCATGGGGCACAGTGGCATATAGGGTTAAAAGGCATATCATGGGGCACAGTGGCATTTAGAGGGTTAAAAGGCATATCATGGGGCACAGTGGCATATAGGGGGTATAAGGCATTTCTGGGGCAGATGTGCATAACTGGGGGCAGGTTGGAAAATAGAAGGAAATAAAACCAAAATATTTTTCTCAATCATAGCTTTTATTAAATTTTTTTTTAAATGAATTAACATTTACTGGTAAAACTTTTTTCCTATAGGGTCGTCTTATATTCAGGCTTTTTCTTTTTTTCCTAAATTAATATTAAGATTTGGGGGGTCGTCTTATAATCAGGGTCGTCTTATAATCAAGCAAATACGGTAATACCAACTTGGGATATAAAAACCTCCAAAGATAGGAGGTGTAACCTCCCTTGACACAAACAGGAAAAAAATAGGCTGGCGTGTGTGTTGGTTAATATTAAGCATAACCATGGCCTCTTTAACCCCATAGAGTAGAATGGGACTTATAAATCAGAACATACTAAAAGTATGTGGACACATGACCAACACACCTATATTAGCTGTCATGCCCCACAATGGAGCGCCTCACCCGAGTACCCGCATCTAGCAGGTACTCTGCACTTACCCGAAGTGATGTTATGGGCCAGGGGCGGGGCCATGGAGCGTGGCAAGTTTAAAACCAAGCACTGGCACCCATTCAGTGCTTGGTTGTTCTGTAGGCTGCACCCAGCTGCACCCTGCACCCAGCACCCAGCTGCACCCTGCAACCATAACTCCACGGAGTTCATAGACTTCTTGCTGTACTTATGGACTATGCTATTAACTGTTTCACAACAACATACATAGCGTTGGTATATTCTACATCACTGTTGCCTTACTGTTCCTCATTCAGCTCAATAAATCTGTTTTACACAAGTCCCTGCATACTGGGTTCCTTTCCTTAGTCCAACGTTACAGACATCCTGTTCCAAAACTATAGACAATAATAGGGAATGTGCCCCTTCTTTGGGGCCTCCTGAAAAGCCTTCTGGAAAAGATTTCTACAAAATTTTGGAGTGCTTCTGTGGGTATTGATGCCCATTCAGCTAAAAAAAAAAAAGCATTTGCGAGGTCAGGCAATGATGGAGGAGTTGGCCTGGCTTATAATTTGCATTCCAATTCATCTGAAAAGTTTAAGGTCAGAGCTCTGTGCAGACCACTCAAGTACCCCCCCAACCAGCCCATGATCTCAGCTGCCTACAAAAGGTTATGCCACTGGTGTACATGTTACTTTAATGATTTTAAGTTATACGCATATCTTTGGGGATAAATGAGATACTAACGATCTACAGAACAATACACACTCTGGTATTGCTTCCAAACAATTAAAGATTCACTAAATAAAATTGCATGGTAAATAAATAATGGAAAGTTAACTATAAAAAATATAACCAAACCTCTCAAATATCTTGCAATTATCCATGTATTTTGTAAACAAATTATGTAATGTGCACTATTATAATGACAATTTATTTGAATATGCTCCATATTAACATTATGTGGACACCCATTGTGTTTTTCAATAATTACAGCAGAGATTTAAGCAAACATGGTAAAGTAATTAGCTTTGGGTCCTTCAGGTATTTTCTAAAACATGTATTGGATGAGGCAAACCTTAGTGTGGGTTGTATTAACAAACGAATACCTATTTAAGCCCTATTTATTTGCCTCTATGTATTAAGTGGAATGAAGGTAGTTGAACCTCATGCTCTAAAAAAAAGCTCAGAGATGACAGGATGCACCGTTTCTTTTAGCATTTCCTCCAAACTATTTTCCTCATTCCAAATAATTATAGAGGGAAGTGTTCTTCATTCCCTGGATGCTCAGATGTCTGCCGATTTTTGTGCTCCATATCTGGTCAACTTCTGTGTTTGGCCTGAATGGTCTGGAGTAGCCATTTATTCCACGATGGGGAAAAGTGCTTGGTTCCTTCCACACCTCCCAGTTATTCTCCATGTCCTGTCTGTTGAGGGCTAGCCCCATCCTGGTGTATTTGGGCACATGAGGCATTCCTATAAGGAATAGGAGAGGGAGAACACTGGAAAGTTACTTCATATAGCCATCTTCTCTTCTCTCAGTGGCAGATTTACAATGGAGAGAATGGGGCAAGGGACACCCACATGCTGCTTACTTGTTGTGGTGTAGTTTATATATTGCCAGCAATGTATAGAATACAACAAAAAGGGGCACCCGGGGTCAGATAGGGCACAGTATACTACTACCTATAACAGAAGTTGCCAATTTTTGGATCCTCATTAAGGAATAGGACTTGCTAAGTGCTCAGTGGTTGCCAGGACTTGGACACCATGATATAACAAAATAATAATATAATATGCAATGTATGCAAAAGATTGTGCACACAGCTAAGTAGATGCTGCACTATATCTGGCAAAATCTGTCTTAACAAAGGATGAAAAATGGCAAATCTGTGAATTGTGTTTCTGGTCCTTGTGGTAAGAACATGAAACTAACAGAGTCTTGGCTGCTAATAATTAAATGTGCTTTTGTATGCCATTTGCACTCGTGCACAGAAGGAATTGTTTATTTATTAACTCAGACCATTAGTTTTGTAATGCATGTGCTATTACATCACTGGGATAACATCATTTACTGGGTAAGAAAAATCAATTCAATATGTAGAACCATTTGGTATGAGTGTTAACTCAATTACAAAGCAATTTGCATATTACGGTATATATATATATGACATATAAATAAATACACATTAACAACATACCCTGAAACTACTATTAGCTACAGTAGAGGGACAGGTTATATTATCCCAGGATAGTAGTGACAAAAGATGTTTTGGCAGCTGAATACTTAGAAAGCTACTCAGTTATTCACTGAATGAAATCAGTCTAATACCAGTTGGGAATCAGCATTTCCTCTGTGAGGCCGATTGCCAATGGTTTCAATAGATTTTTTGTTTTCACTTCCAAAAAGGACTCGCAAAAAGGACTGAACTTGATTGATTTGTTATTTTCTCAAATTTACCAACTATGCACAAGCACAGAAAGGACCTGCCGGGTTTTTTTGTGATGTTTGTACATTTTCTGAGTTTGCATCAAGCCGATTTAAGGACATGAGACAAGATGATTTACAATCTAAGGAAGCCAAGTTACAAAATTGAAAACAGTTGTTGAATAAATGGCCAAACAATTATGTTACAGAGATGAGGCCACCACAGAGTTTAAGTGGTCACGTCAAGCATCATCCTGTTTTATCCATAACAAATGACTAATGTTTAGGAGATCCAGGTTGGATTCCTTTCTGAAGAAACTCCTGGGTTTGATTTTTAATTTCTGACTTGTGCAATAAATACGGCTTTAAAGTGCTTAAATTATTTGTTTCACTGTGTATGTAAGCATCAGATCTTGGATGTCTTCTTGATTTCTTGGCATGTTTAAAATAAACAGACAGATTAAGTCTTATTGCTAGAGTGATAGGATGGCCATGTTGTAATACATACATGTTATTATTCAATATTTACAAATGGCCAGCCACAAAATATCAACATTTATTTATATCCTTCAGTTATTGTCCTATGGTAGAAAGGTATATATATGTAATGTCATATGTTGTTGACGTGAAAACCCATAAATAGTAACATACACTGATCAGCCATAGCATTATGACTAGACTTGTGCATGAGTATTCAGGAGAACATGAAAACGAACACAAATACCGAATAAACTAATATGGAGGCGGGTTAACAGAAATGGGAATCCGTAGGATTGTGCCAGGAGTTAAAAGTCCATAAGAGTGACTCTATTGTTTGCTGGCAGGGGCCTCCTCCGGCATCAATCAATGAAGGGCAGCTGCCCTTCATTGGTTGATACTGGGAACAGGCCCCTGCCGGCAAACAATAGTGGTGCTCGTACGGACCTTTAACTCCTGGGGCCTCCCCAGGCCAACTTTAGGAGTCAGGAGTTAAAGGTCAATATGAGTGACTCGGAAGAGCAGCTCCCAATCATTGGTTGTTGGCAGAGGAGCCCTCTGCCGGCGACCAATACAGCCGCTCTTACGGACCTTTAAAATCCTGGCGCCAAAGCTGCTTCGTATTGTTACCACGTCAACTTTGTATTAACCCCTGCTAAAAAATTGCCAAAAAACGAAGAACATACACAAATATTCGCCCGAGAAGAACATGGGAACGGGCGGATATTTTTTTTTTTTTTTTCCACAAACACGAAGACAAACACGAAGACTTGGCCACCGCCCAAATGTAATTATGACCGCTAGCATGTGAAGTGAATAACACCAATAGTCTTGTTATCATGCCACTTGTCAGTGGGTACAATATATTAGGCAGCAAGTGAACATTTCGTTCTCATAGCTGATGGAAGCAGGAAAAATGGGCAAGGGTAAGGACCTGAGCAACTTTGACAAGGGCCAAATTTGATGGCTAAAACTGCACCCCCACTAAAGAAGAATGTATGTGAAAGTACCTTGTGAGTACACTGTACTTTAGTATGATCTTCTCCTACATAGTCTGACCAGCATCATATTTTGGCCTACAGGACTGTGATTAAACTAGTCTGCTTTAGTTTTTGCATATTGCTGTTTTTGACAGGAGCAAAAAGTAGCATATATGCTAATACATGGAAAACCTGAAAACCTAGCAATTTTTTAGTTTACAAACATCTATCTTCTAATGGACCAAACTTAAAACTCAGTTCTAAAAATTATGAAAAAATTGTCCCATTCGCAGTCTATGGATCTGAATCTGCACATGACTTCTCTCTACAAAGCTGTCAGGCCTTGCAGTCTGTTCAGTGATTTCCTCATTTACGTCTCTGTTAGCCAAACAACTGTCACAGAGAAGAGAAAAAAACAAAGCAGTCAGCAAATCAAATAGGAGCCAGAAAGGCGAGGAAGTTTGAGGCCTGTCACTAGGTAGAACCTTGCTTTTAAAGGTATTATAACGGTTAGAACACTTTGTGAGCAGCCACACTCTTACTTTACTGCAGTTTAAATATTTTACCCTACTGAATTCCTACCTCAGAGAGTTGGCCAGTCCAATTCAGCAGAATCTTGGACCAGTCTGGGAGAACTTACCTTTGGGCTCATCCTAGGCCCGAACTAAGGCAATGTCACCAGCCGCTTCCTCCTGTTCCTTCACGATCTGTGTCCAATCATGGATTTATGAAATGGAGCTGCTTAAGAAGGCCAGTTGGGAAAGTCAAAGATCTATCTTGTAAGCAGGCCCATTGAGCAACAGGACACCTGTGGGGCTTGATCCCCTAAGATACTGGCCTAGGCCAGTATACGTCACTGGCTCATCTCACTTGTTATATTTTATCTCACAGTTATATTTTATTCTATCATGTAACGCATTTAGGCAGGGCCCGTTGCATGTTTTTCTTAAATGCTGAAATGGAGACACAAATACAGAGAGCACCTGCATGTATAACAGTTAGCTCCGAACCTTTAGAACGAATATGTCCCCTCCTTGCCCTTCTTAGACATAGTGGGAGTTCTGGCCAACCTAGTAAGATTCCATTCCGTGTTAGAGACTATTATCCCTAACATTTTTCACAAACTGTTTAATAGGGATTTTTATCCCTTTACATGTGAATTTCGTAGCATGGAGGAAGAAAGATGATTTTGCACCATGACTGCAAATTATGTGTCAAGTAAGTGTTTTTTTCATTTGGAAGAATGCATATTAAAGTACTTGCATTTTAATTATTACTGTTTTAACTGCTTTTTATAGAGTAGACACAATCTTATAGCCAAGCAATATGAAACAAATCAGACAGCATTATGGGTTGAAGGTTATGTAAATAGTTTTGAGTACAAAAACAACTGCGATGATGAGAATAAACCATCTGCCTCACAATTGATATAGACAATTTTTCTTGAGCCATTCCTGTACTCAAATAAGTGTTGGAGAACATGAAAACTTTTGGCATATTTATATAAAAGCAAGAAGCATCCAAGAAGCTTCCATGGATAAATCTGAGCATGCAAGTATATTGTGAACATGTCATATACTGCATATTATTGCATAAGATATTATTTTTTGGAATAAAACTATAACAACAGTCCAGACACTTCATAATTAATTACTGTACATATTTTCTCGGTCATTACAGAAAATTTCCAGAATCTCGTGAAGAAAGAAAAACAATATAGCTATGCAAAGTGCAGTTTGTCTCTAGATGTTTTTGAATAGCTCATTGACTTCAGTGTATGTATATAGTAGGCCCTATTCATTCAAACTGGTCACGATTACTTAAAGGGACACTCCATTGTCCCATGTAGCCTCACCAACAAATTACGCATATTAAAGTACTCTGCGACAAAACAGATCACTTATGCAATTGATTAGCTGCAAGTTTTCTCTGCACATGTACAAGTAATGTCTAATTTTTCTCTCCATTCCCAAACTTAATCCTATGCAGGTTCAGAAGATGACTATTGGTGGTTCTTAATTCCGCCATGCATTTGCAAGGGGGTCTACATAAGAATCTAAAGGGAACACACAGCTATTATATGCATTTGAGGTATAAACACACATAAAATTTGGTTATAGGTTCTGCTTGTGTGCAGTATACCTGATCTTTTACAGTATTTACGATATTGGCCTGATAGTTTGGTGCTATGTAAATAAAAATATATTTTTAAAGAACAAAATACACATTAATGAAATGATAAAACAGTATTTTATCTAATGAACAGGAATACATGTATTTTAACAATAAAAGAAAAACACCTGTTCTGGGGTGCGGCCTATAATCGGGGTTCAGCAGGGATGCGCAATCCATATACGCAATCCATATATGGCCAATGTCCAAGTCTAATATATATAGTTGTGTGAAAAAAGAAAGAACACCTTCTTTGAATTCTATGGCTCTACATATCAGGACATAATAACAATCATCGCAGATCTAAAAATAGGACAACCTCAGATGAACAACAACATATTATACCATGTCATGATTTATTCAACAAAAACAAAGCCAAAACGGAGAAGCCATGTGTGAAAAACTAAGTACACCTTATGATTCGATGGCCCGCTCTTCTTTACAATGTTGCTTCAGTTCGTTGAGGTTTGCAGGCATTTGTTTATGCAGAGCTGTCTTAAGTGTTGAGGTCCGGACTTTGACTGAGCCATTGCAACACCTTGATTCTTTCCTTTTTCAGCCATTCTGTTGTAGATTTGCCACTGTGCTTGGGGTCATTGTTCTGTTACATGACCCAATTTCGGCCAAGCTTTAGCTACCGGACAGATGGCCTCACATTTGACTCTAGAATAATTTGTTATTCATGGTTGACTCAATGACTTCAAAGTTCCCAGGTCCTGTGGCTAAAAAAACAAGCCCAAATCATCACCCCTCTACCCCGTGCTTGACAGTTGGTATGAGGTTTGTGCTGATATGCTGTGTTTGTTTTTTTGCCAAACATGGCCCTGTGCATTATGGCCACACATATCTGCTTTGGTCTCGCCTGTCCAAAGGACATGGTTTGGTCAGTCTTTTTGTATTTGTATTTTGTATTGTCATGCACTTTAACATTTAACATGCTATCTGAGGCCTGTAGAGTCTGAGATGTAAATCTTGGATTTTTTGCAATTTCTCTGAGAATTGCACAGCCTGACCTTGGGGTGAATTTGCTGGGAAGTCATGGGATGATTGGCAAACTGTCTTGAATGTTATCCACTTTTGAATAATCTTTCTCACTGTAGAATGATGGGTTTTTAATTGCTTTAAAATGGCCTTATAACCCTTACCTGATTGATGGGCAGCAACAATTGCTTCTCAAAAATTGTTGCTGATGTCTTTCCTTCTTGGCATTGTGTTAACAGACACCTGAATTCTCAATATCAGCAAACTACTAAAACTTTGGCTTTTATAGAGGTTATCATGCTTGCTTATTAATAATTAATCAAGGGCATTGGATTACCACCACCTGTCTACTACGTTGCATCCTAATTCTTATGGAAGCAGTTAGGGTGTACTTTGTTTTTCACACATGGCTTCTCCATTTTGGCTTGACTTTTGTTGAATAAATCATGACACTGTTTAATATGCCATTTGTTGTTGATCTGAGGTTGTATTTACCTATTTTTAAGACCTGCCAGGGAACAAATGATTGTAATTACAGTATGGCCTTATATTTAAAATCATCATGTATTTCTAAATGATCAATTATTTACGTAAAACATGAAAATAACTGACTGTAAAAAAAATACCCATACTTGTTGACTGTATAAGCCTATTAAATGCTTATAGGGCTCATGACTATGCTTTGTGTAAATTAATGTAGAAAATTAAGCATATGCACCACAACACATTTTAATTTCCTGGTATTTTATGTGGCTTTATTTTTTTAATATGGCTACATTTTTTTAAATTAAAATTTGGCAGGTTTCTGAATCTCAAAAGCCCCTTTTGAAAAAGAGAAATATTTCAGTAATGGGTAAATTATAGACTTCCATGTTAGTCTTGGCCCAGTATGACTATTGGCATCAAATTATTTGGGTTTGCCATTGGATATGCTTCTGTTTCCAGCTCGGTAAAACATAACAACTCCTGTAATGTGGTTGTATGTATGAACAGAATATTGAGCAATACTAACTTTTCCGTAGCTTGGTAAAATTCTGACATTGTTAAATATTGAAGTAACACTTAAAAATTAAAGGTGCACCAACACTTTTTTTTAAAATGAGAACACTTTTGGCGGAACATTTGCTTTTTGCAAACAGTATCAAATACTGTCAAATATAAGCAGTGGCGTCGCTACAGGGGGGGCAATTGCCCCCCCTAGGTTATTCCTTGCCCCCCCCGTTGCCCCCGCCGAATTTGGAATAAAGTCGCAAAGCGACTTTAAATCCTGTGTATTTAAACGTTTATTTATTTTTTTGATGCGGAGGAGAGAGAGGGGTATCTAGCAACTGCTCGGCACCAGCCATTCTCCTCCGTTAGGCCTTTACGTCCGTGAAGACAGAAGCCTCGTGCTCCCATCACTCGACCTAAAGGTGAGAGAACTACAAAGGAGGGAGAGGGTAGATAGTGAGTAGGGAAAGGAGAGGGAGAGGGGTTAGAAAGTGATAAGGGAGGGAGAAGGGGTAGAAAGTGATAAGGGAGGGAGAAGGGGTAGAAAGTGATCAGGGAGGGAGAGGGAGTAGAAAGTGATCAGGGAGGGAGATGGGGTAGAAAGTGATAAGGGAGGGAGATGGGGTAGAAAGTGATAAGGGAGGGAGAGGGGGTAGATAGTGAGGAAGAGGGTAGTAAGAATATTGCAATAAGTAAACAGTGTGAATTAATGTGTGGATGCATTGTGTGAATGAGGAAGAGCATGAGTTAATATGTGGATGCATTGTCTGAATGAGGGAGAGCATGAGTTAATATGTGGATGCATTGTCTGAATGAGGGAGAGCATGAGTTAATATGTGGATGAATTGTCTGAATGAGGGAGAGCATTGGTTAATATGTGGATGAGTTATCTGAATGAGGGAGAGCATGAGTTAATATGTGGATGAATTGTCTGAATGAGGCAGAGCATGGGTTAATATGTGGATGAATTGTCTGAATGAGGGAGAGCATGATTTGTCTGAATGAGGGAGAGCATGAGTTAATATGTGGAAGAGTTTTCTGAATGAGGGAGAGCATGAGTTAATGTATGGATGAATTGTCTGAATGAAAGTGTGAGTTAGTGAGTGACTGTAAACGTGTTTGTGTGTATCATAGATGTATAATTGTGGAAGGGCAAAGATGGCACTAGCAGGATGTTTGAGCCTTGGGGACCAAAATGGCACAGGCAGGGTGTATACGGGACAAAGATGGCACAGGTCGGGCTGTTTGGGAACAAAGTTGACTTGTGCTGGGCTGTTTGGGGACAATGATGGCAAATCTTATGTGTGTTATCTGGGTGCTGGTCAGGTTCTATGTGGGCAATGTGGATGCCAGGGCTGGCTTTGGGGTGTGCAACCTGTGATCTATGCCTGTAATTTAGGGGTTTTTAAATATACCTTTAATGACGTGTTTTTATGTAAATTCCAATTCCTGCAAAACTCGGTTTTTGTGTTATTCTGTATATCCATATCTGCTATGCCATGTTTCCATACATTATTTATGTATACCTGCAAATACAGGGTTTGTATGTCTTATTCAGTTGATTAATACCTGCAATGCTGTTTCCATATATTTATTTGATCTATACCGGCAATGCTATGTTTCATATATTATTATTGTATACCTGCAAATACAGGATTTGTATGTCTGATTCTGTTTATTTTATATATACCTTCAGTGCTGAGATCACAAGTGAATTTCAATTGCAAAGCTGGGTTTGTGTGTTAATGTCTTGATCTATACCTGCTATCGGCAGCAGGGTCTAATATTAATATATATCGGCAGCAGGGACTGATATTAATATATATCGGCAACTGGGGCAAACATTTATATATATATCAGCAGCAGGATCTAATATTTATATATATATATATATATATATATATATATATATATATTGGCAGCAGGGGCTAATATTTATATATATATCAGCAGCAGGATCTAATATTTATGTATATCGGCAGCAGGGTCTAATATTAATGAAACTGCCTGTTCAGCTGTAATTTTGAAATCATGTTTCAATCATAGTCTTTACTTCAAAGAGATAAGTACATATTATGTAGTTAAAAATGCATGTCTAACGTGTATATGCGATGGGGCCATCACATAAATCAATAATAAAGGGAGGGACTTGCTGGGGGCATTAATACAAATAGTGGTGGCTGGAGGAGATCATACAAGGGTGTGGGGGCACCACATTAATTTATACTAAAAGGGTACTGGCTGGGGCATCAATACACAAGGGGCAAAAACATTAAGGGGGGTATAAAAGACAATGCAGTGTGAAAAATCCATCCTGATGTAGATGTCTGTGACGTAGATTGTGTCTTGCTGTTTGTGTGTTTTTGGTTATCAGTGTAGCAGAGCCTGTCATAGGGTGTGTGTATAGGTGTTGGTGTGTCAGAACCTGTCCTGGTGTGTGTCCAGGTGTCAGTGTTGCAGAGCCTGTCCTGGTGTGTGTGTGTGTTTGGATGTGGGTGTGGCAGAGCCTGTCCTGATGTGTGTGTTTGGGTGTCAGTGTGGCAGAGCCTGTCCTGGTGTGTGTGTGTGTTTGGGTGTTGGTGTGGCACAGCCTGTCCTGGTGTGTGTGTGTTTGGGTGTCAGTATGGCAGAGCCTGTCCTGGTGTGTGTTTGCATGTCGATGTGGCAGAGCATGTCCTGGTGCGTGTGTGTTTGGGTGTCGGTGTGGCAGAGCCTGTCCTGGGGTGTGTGTTTGGGTGTCGGTGTGGCAGAGCCTGTCCTGGTGTGTGTGTCTGGGTGTCGGTGTGGAAAAGCTTGTCCTGGTGTGTGTTTGGTTATCTGTTTCCTGGCACTTAATACAGTAGGAACTATTTCATTTTTACTTATCCAGAGATAAAACGCCCTCTTGAATTTGTAGCGACTTCAGGGGACAAATCAAGGCCCTGAAATCATTTAATGGAAAAGATAAGGTATTGTGTTATTTACTCTATAATATTTATTTCAAGGATTAGTCACACTAAATTATGGCTTCAGGCTTCCCTTGTTGAATGATCAAGTATTGTTGATATGTTAGTCCAGTAACAAAAGTATAATTCCATAGCACATTACTTTTGGCAATATATATATATTTCAGTGGTATGATTTAATGTTGGAAATTATTAATACCACAGTTTGACTGTGGTATCTTGTGTGCCCCCCCTATATATTGTTTCTAGAGTCGCCACTGAATATAAGGCCGACCCTGTGGGTTCCTATTAAACACGTACAGTGATGTCAAACGTGTATTCCAATATTGTTTCAAAGGAAAATTGCACAGCTGTATTTCTTAAGTATATTAAAACTGATTTTCTCTCTGTGTCAACTTAACTTCATATTCAGCTTCCTGTCTTTCACTGGCCAAGTACCACGTTCCCTATACATACAATTTATTTCTAATATATCATTTTCATATGCCTCTGTTTTTCTACCTGTTCTGTCTGTGTGGAAAGGTGCTCCTAATATTTCCAAGAACATTTCAATCCTTCTTTACGAAAGATATTAAAGTAGCACAGCTCACAACTTTTAGGCAAAACATTAAATGATTAACAGATGGATAATAAATTAGTACTGGATCGTATTGGCACTTAGCTGGACCTGTGGTTCAACATTCTGTTCTGGAAATGTAGAACCTGCCTTAGGGTTTTTTTTAAAGCTATGTCCCTAAAGCACTGCCTTTCAGGAGATTTTCCTAAACCACAACTTGGCAGCTTGGCAGACTAAGTTGTTCTTATGGTGCTGTAATGATCTGTTGTGTGCATAATTCAAGCCAAGGTCTATGGATGGCGATTTGGAATCTGATTTGCCTTAACCCACTGTGTTCCAAATGAATCTACTAACTATTAATATATTTTTGTAGCTAAATGTAAAGCGTTTGTCAATTTTGGCAGTCTTTACATGATGTTAGATGAGTTGGAGCATGTGCTATATTATATAGTAATATATGAACTTAATTATTGTATATACCATGTATTACAAAGTAAATTTATGTCATAATATAGACTTTATGGGGAACAGTAGCCTTCACAGAATTTATATATTTAAATTAACCTTTAAAACCGCCTATAGATTGTGCTGTCAATAAGTGTAATTGTCTTCAGAAATGTGAAAGTTTTCATAATAGAAGCTGTTTCCCTTCTACACACCCCTTCAATGGCTACCTGAACCAGTTACCAACAATCAGCAACTTTAATAACCAGTTAAGATCTTAAGAGAACAGGAAGTTAAGATGGGTGTTCTCCTGCAGACACCTTATATTGGTTTATTAAACCTCTTAAAACTTTCATGATGTTCCATGATGTGGCAGTTCCCGGTGCAGTGGAATGTCTCACCCCCAGCCCAGGCAGTCCTCAGTAACTGCCATTCCGGATCCCCACACTGGAAGTCTTGTACAATGATTGAACACGATGCTCCATTCATGTGAACTGAGTGCTTAGGATTAGTGCTGTTACTAATAAATAAAAGTTATACAATGGCAGCCTGAATCACTGTGAATGGTGGATCCTGGTACAGGGGCAGTCCTCGGGAACCCTCATTTACCCTTCTTTTATGATTGGATGCAATCCTAAGAAACATAGAAAGTTTGGTGAAAAAAGCAACACAATTACCCTTATGGCTCTCTTTGCCAGGGATTGATGACCAACTGGTTGCTTGATAAGTGTCCAACTGTGCTCAGTGAAATACCCTGGCTTGCCTTCTCTGCAAAAATATATACTTTTATGAGGGTGTTTTAAGCTGATACAGTGCCAAAAGAGACATAGGCTTCCCTTTGGAGAAGGGAATAGGCATGTTGTGCCCGTGACTACCAAAACTGGTAAAAATATATATCAATGTGGGGTATTTCTGTAATCTGGAAATGCAGGTGAATATATTTTGATAACCCATAACTATGCATGTAGGGTATTTCTGTAATCTATTGAATAGATTTTGTTGGGTGGCTGCCCTGACATCTTGCATGTCACAATGATTAAGCTCCTTTGCCAGATGCCTTGACCTTAAGTACCCGGTTAAAATATGCTAATGTAAAATATTGAAAACTCAATAAGAAATTAGATGTTCTAGTGGAGGTCATTAAGCCTACAGTCATCTGCAGGATTTTCTTAAAGACAGTTACAAAGGAGGGGTACAGTGCAGGATTTATTAGCACACATACTGTGTTAGCATTGTTTTTTTTTACAAAAAATGTATATTTCCAAATGTTAGAAATTTAAGTTGCAGCTTTTAAACACAGACATAAATGCATCTTATATTGTTGGGATTTTGGAGTGAAAGAATTGTGGACTGCTAGCTTTCCAAGATAATTTTGGATTTATTCAAAGTCAGCTGGTGTCAGGGTCCATCCAGGCTGCGGAGCTGCATATCTCTATTTTTTCCTGCCCTGCCTCAGTTCCCATGTTTTGCTGTAATCCGTTTCTGGATTTCCGTATGCTCTGTCCTGAACCTCTGATTCCTGGATTCTAGGTATGCCCCACCCATGTGTTATGTTTGTCTCAGTCTGTAGTCTAAAGGTATGTCCTTCTCAGTTCTGTGTTTAGTTTCTATGTTCAGTTTATTGGTACTTCCATAAGCAGGGTTTAGCGTTAGGACCCACCGAATATTGGTGGGTCCTAAAGCTAAATATATATTCATATGAATATATACTTTGGTGGAGACTGCAGCGCTTTCAGCTCGTTTGCTTCTGTGTTATGCCAGCTCTGTCAGCTCTACCTGCATACCTGAGAGTACCTTTGCTTGAACCTGAAAGTCCGCTAGAGACAGCTTCCTCATTTCCGTTCAGATATGCTGACTTCTGTTTCGGAGGAGGGTTTGCAAGAAACGGCTTCCTCATTCCTGTCAGATATCCTGATTCCTGTTTTGGAGGAGGTTGGTTTGCTAAGCGGTAGTGCTGGTCGTCGAAGGACTCCTTCTGAAGAGATTCTAGAATATGCTGGTTCCTGGGTTCTCCCGTCAGAGAGCGGGCCTTCATTCTGTTGATGTTTCTGTTGGCGTCCGGAGGCCGCTCATTCGGAGGGGGATACTGTCAGGGTCCAACCAGGCTGCGGAGCTGCATATCTCTGTTTTTCCCTGCCTTGCCTCATTTCCCATGTTCTGCTGTAATCTGTTTCTGGATTTCCGTATGCTCTGTCCTGAACCTCTGATTCATGGATTCAGCTTCTGATTACGCTCTTTGCTTCAGCTGTTTCCTTTATAAGGTATGCCCCATCTGTTCGTTATGTTTGTCTCAGTCTGTAGTCTAAAGGTATGTCCTTCTTGGTTCTGTGTTTAGTTTCTATGTTCAGCTTATTAGTACTTCCGTAAGCAGGGTTTAGCGTTAGGACCCACCGAATATTGGAGTACTTTGGCGTAGTGGTGGGCTAAGCATACTATGGCCATATGATGTGACGGAATCTCCAATTGTTATCACATAGTCCTGAGCTAGTTCCTGTATTCATGTTTGTCTGTCTCTTATGCACCTTTGCCCTCCTTTCCCTGAATCATCTGAGGATTTCGGTTCCTCTCTCCTCTCCCCATGTCCCAGTTAAGATGTCCTATCCTTGCTTAAAGGAGAAGCGTCCGAGGATTCTGGCTCCTCACTCCATCCCCTGTGTTCCTTGCCTTGTTCCCTGTCCTTTGTTGTGCCCTGTATCATGTATATCTTGTCTGGTTATGTTTCTTGCTTGGTCTCCCTGTTCCTTGCTCTGTCCTCCTTACTCTGCTTTGCTTCGGTACTCCCAGCCTGCAGCATCCTGCACGTGACTCTAGTGCTATGTCTCATGCCTGCTCCAGGGTGCCTGCAGGATACCTCCAAGTTCTGCTTTGTTCTGGATTACATCAGCTGCTATGCCAGGGTGCTGGTATGTGGCTGCACAACCCTAGATGCCCACCTGGCCCTGCACCAGGCTCTATCCCACTCCGCTACTGGACAATAACTCCTGAACACAATCTCTGGGCGCTCTGGGTCATTACATTCGTCTGTATGGACCCAGTCCCTGACAGCTGGTAAATATTGTTTTGAAAATGAATATTTAAATGTACTCCTCGTCACTTGATTTCCAATAGTTATCTGTTGTAAATCATTTTTTGGATCCTCTATATGATGCTAACTGGGCTGCCATCAGAAATCCTGGAGCCCAGTGCAAGCTTAATTTCTGGGCCCTCATGCCCCTCCCATAAGCCCTCCTTATGTCCATCCTAGTGTCCCACACATTATGCCACCCATCACTCTTATGATGCTCCCATAACCACATTCTATGAGAACAAGGGCTTGCCAAGGGTTAGTGGTGCCTGGGTACAGTATTTCTTTAAAGCCCCCTATAACTAGCATACAAACTAGCTACAACAGCCTCTCACCATATACCGTACACTTACATACATACATACATACATACACCTTTTTCTTCTACTCCTCTTCTTCCTTTTCCAGGAACCATTAACCCAAGGCTCACCCCCGACACTTCAACACCATAGGCTGACACACAAATTCATGGTAACATCATACACTGACAACTACCCACACACAAATACTAACACCAAATTTTGGACCAAATACTAACACACATACACGCATGCCAACACCATACACTAACATACATTTATACACTCTAACACTCTCATACAGTAACAGACAGATGCATGCTAATACCAGATGCTCACAAACACTAACACCTTACAGTAACACTCATACACAGACATGCTAACCCCATAAACTAATACATGTGGTTCTACACACTTATTCTAATGTCATACAGTAATATACACACCGTACACTCACAAACGCTAACACCGCATTCTTATATACATGCACACTGGAGCTTTTATCAAGAGTGATTAATCTTTCTTGTATAAAACCCTTGGTATGAAGATGCGCCCAAGTACTCCCTTAAGACTGTGTGCAGGGTTACTTTGGATTTTATATATATACATACTGACTCATCAGTACAGTACACATGCCTACACATAGAAACACACGTGCAGCTCACACTCTGTATGCATAACAAAAAATGTTGGGGCCACCCTGCAAGATGTACGGTTGAGACCCCCAAGCTTACTCTATACACACACAGTAACATACTTACACACTGTAAAATACTTACACACATTATACATATTGTAACATACTAACATATTTCCACACACACTAACATACTTACACACACACTAACATACTTACAGTAACATACATACACACACTAACATACTTACAGTAACATACTTACACATACCCTAACATATGTACACACAGTAAGATACTGACGTACTAACACCCACATACAGTAACATACCTACATACAGTGTCCTACTTACACATCCACAGTAACATGCTTACATACACTAACATTCTTACACACATTTAATAACATACACACACAGTAACTAACATACATACATACAGTAAAATACCTACACACACTAACATACTTATTTACACTTAGTCAAACACAACCTACCTGTGTTGGCTAAGGACAGGATAGAAGAATGCCAGCTCTTCTGTTCTTTTAAGGTCCTTACACGCTATGTCCGAGCGCTAGGAAATGACATCATATGCTGGCGCTCAGACTCAGTGTGTTGGGCCTGAGGAAAGGTAGCCCAAACCATTTGCCTAGCAGTATGCCTGGGATGGAGCTGGTGTTGAGGGCCCACGGATGTCTCCTTAACACCAGTATCTTTACTGCCGCAGAGTCACATAATTCAGGTGATATGACCTTGCTAGGTGCTTCAGTTACTGGGCCCCTGGATGCCATGCACCGGCAGTGCTCGCTTTAGCTTAACCCTGAGGCCATGCAGGTGGGCACAGCCACGGCCTCCAGTGTCCTGCTGCTCAATGGGCCAGTTACAAGATCTTTTATCTGAGCACCAATATATCCTTGTGCTTCGTGCCTTAAGGGCATGGCATGCCTTTTAATACAGTGAAGATGCCAGCTACTACAGGCAGCTGAAGACACATCCTTAAATCTGGCCTAAGGAAACATAAAAGGTAAATATGTGGCTGCTTGGGTAACTTTATCAAGGCAGGGTTGCTGTGGAAATAACCTGACAAAGATTTTGCCCTTTAGAACATGCTACAAGTAATTACTTATGAATGCAAACGGTACTTATGAATATGAATACCCAGGGCTGGCCATGGAACAGAGCGGGGCCACTCTGAAGAGCTCAGTAAATTCAATCATGGTACTAAGAAATTTCATCCCTGCTAGATATTTCATGGCCAACTTTTAGTGGTATTATTGTAAAGTGGAAGACCATGTAAAGACACAGAGCGGGGTCACCGAAAGCTGAGACACATTGTACATAAAAGTCACCAACACTCTGCTGATTCCAGGGCTAAAGAGTTCCAAACTTATACTGGCATTAATATCAGCATGAAAAGTGCTACATGCAAGCCTCAGATGACCTCTCAAGTATATACATCGGTTCAAGTCTGTGTTTGGCGGATGCCAGGAGAACGTTATCTGCCTTCATTGTGGAAACTGTAAAGTTTGGAGGAGGAGGTATAATGGCATGGGGCTGTCTTTCAGAGGTTGGGCTAGGCTCCTTATTCCCCTAATTCTTGTGAAAGGAACTCTTAATGCTTCAGCATTCCAAGTTATTATGGACCATGCTCTACTTCCAACTTTGTGGGAACATAGTTGGAGAAGGAACTTTTCTATTCCAGCATGACTGTGCCCCAGTGCACACAACAAGCTCCATAAAGACATATGACTTAAGATGAGTTTGGTGCCGAAGAACTTGACTGCCCTCAACCCCATCAAACACCTTTGGAATGAACTGGAATGGAGATTGTGAGCCAGGAATCCTCCTCTAAAATCCGTGCCAGACCTCACAAATGCTTTGTGACGGAGACCCATACTCTGCTGTAGAGATCTTCCTTGCTGCTGAAAGCCCGATTGCTGATTTTTGGGGTACTGCACAGATATTTATACACACAAGATAACTAGATCAGGAGTATAATCCCATCAACTGCCAACCCGGCCCCTCCATACAAGCCTATGGCTAGCAACGCCCGCCTGACAAAGAGTAACTATTTCGGGGTGATCCTGAGGTAGCGGCATCAATCTCAAGAAACTGATGGGTAGCTTAGGGTCCAAGGATTTTATGTTCCAAAAAGTGACTTGATCCGACAGTGCTTGAAGCATCCTCGAGAATAGTCCGCACGCTAGCCGGGCCAGAGTTCCATAGCCACGGCTGGGTAAACCCGGGTTTTTAAGATGGGTACTAAAACCAGGGTTCCCAAATGAGCTCCTTCTCCATAACCGCTTCTGAGTGTGGCCCACGAGCATAGTGTAACCCCAAAAGAGCTACGTGGTAGGACAACGGATGTCTGTAGCGATGCAGTTCCAAATGTCTGCGGGGATGGTCAGGCGCCAAACAGGGAGAAAGGGGAATCTGACCAGCACAAGGGAAGCACAGGGTCCATGAGCCCTTAATGCTTGGGAAAGTCAGTAAGTATACTCATTTGGCTGAGGGGGTAAGACATAGTGATGGAGGTGCAATACAAGGGGCCAAAATAACATATGGGACAAACAGATTGGCTGTCACATACTCTACTTGATGAATTGGCAAAAAGAAACACTCCAAAATCTTGTGGAAAGCCTTTCCCAAATAAATGATAAGTCAATAATATCAGCAGACAAAACTAATATATTTAGTCTAAATTAAATCTTATGCAATGAACAACGCAGCAAATGACATTATTATTATTTATTGTTTTACTTAGCACCATCATATTCTGTAGCGCTGTACAATAGGTAGACAGGACATAACAAGTAGCCTCAAATGAGCTTATAATTATAAAATAAGTAAATGATTAACATGATGAAAATATTTATCTCAAAAAATTCTCTATTTATGAGAATGCATTAGAATACATCTTTGTTTTAGACAGTGTATTGAGGATAATGTATTAAGTATTTTTTTTTTTTTTACCAGGACTTGTGTGTGGGATGAATTTGTTTAGGATTCCCTTGGATATATTAGATGCTGTAATTAAATGATCCTATTGTCTTTGGGTTGTTTAGTACTTAAAACAAAGAAAGGAAAAACAAAGAGGTTCTGTATTTTTTCCATGGGAGAAAAGAACCATTGTCCAGCTGTCTTTAACAACAATACAATTCATCATATTTTTTTTTCTTTTTCATCTTTCTTTTTTTTTATTATTCACAAAAATAACAACACAGCTAACAAAAAAGAAATAAAATGAATCTTACATATATGTCAATGCATCAATATAAAGATAATTAGATACATAAATACATAAATATATTGTTATTACAACTATTACATATAAATAACATAAACCAGGGTATCCGATAAAAAACTCCTGTTCCAAAACCCATTAAAATAAATACGTTCGACAACCATTCATATGTTGCACCCTAATCAATCATACATTCGAGCAAGTTCAATTCTTATAATTATTAGATTCTCAAGCTATATATATATAGTATCAAGTAATAATAGTAAATTTACCTAACTAAGGTTTCCATTATTATAAAATGTGTATTCTCTCTGTTGCGATTGATAGAAACCATGCTCCATTAAACACTGATATTTAATTTGGTTGATAACTATATTTATTGGCATTTTTTGTTGCCACTTCCTCGCTATACCTATCTTCATAGCCAATAAGCATTGTATGACTAAAGCTCTTTGATTAAAAGGAATATTAGCTAAATCCAAATGTAAAACAGCCTTTACTGGAGTTGGTAATATATAAGAGAATTAAAAAATATAAAATCCTTCCCTCAACTCTCAGAGGAACTTCATTTCGGTAATCTGTATTGAGATACTATTCAGCACTATTGGGTACTATCTAAAAACGAATTTATATGACGAGGAAAAATCCGCACTGAGCCAAATGATTAATGATATGTTTCCCTAGAGATGATTCCTAAATGTCTGAGGAGATGGTACCTATTGCTGGAAGAGATAGAAAGTCCAATTATTATTACCGCCTTGAAATCCTGGCAAATTGATCTTAGAACTCAAATAAATCAAAATCAGTGGATATCTAGTTCATTGGAAATCAATCGAGTCTCTCATTGCTGAAATATGATAGAAAGTCATCTCAAGATTATGCTAAATTGGTATATAATCCCTGTCAATATTTCTAAAATTAGTCCAAATTCTAAGGCTTAGCTGGGAAATATTATTTTGAAGAATTTCTAAAGGAGCCGATGAGATAATTTTTTTTTTAAGCTCCATAGAGCTTTTGAGAGAGATAGCAAGTGCTTGTGTTATTAATTTAACCCTATCCTGATGCATCCACAATAGACATTCCAGATTTGACATTCCAATCAACTCTTGTTCAACTTGAAACCAATCTTCTTTATTGCTATTTTTTATATTGTATCAAAAAAATATGCGTTACCATACTGGCCTGGACATATCTCCCCAGACAGGGGACATTTAAACCCCCTTACTTTTACTAGCATAAAGGATTTTCCTTGATATTCTCGGTTTCTTGTCTGCCCAAATACGTTTTTCAAAATATATAAATATTTGAATCCAAGAAGTCGGAAGTCTGACGGGAATCATTCGTAACAGATTGAGCCATTCAGGAATTATATAAGATCTTACAACACTCAACAATCTCGAAGTTTACCATAGTTGATATCAATAATTTGAGAGATTTTAAGTGGAATAGCAATTCCTTAATATTCAGTCTTATTAGTCTTCCAAATTAAATCATATTTTTCCTCCAATCTTGGGGGGGCACTCGATGGAACAACACGTGTGGCTGCTGAGCTTTCGTTCTTTTAAACTGCTAAAAGGGTGGCGAATTTCGACATGGGCAAGCACTCGAGGACCGCGACTACTCCCAAACCCTCCGGGGCTAAGGAGAAACACTCCAACACCTCGGTCCGGTTGTTTTTTCAAACTTTTCCCAAGGCTGACAATCATGGCTTACCTGACAAGATGGCGTCGCCGCCTCCGAGTCCGCGAAGCACCCGTTCCGGATCTCTTTCCGTGGCCGATTCGGATAACCTGCTGCCCTCTCAAGCGCATCCTTCCTGGCAGGACGCGGTGAAAGATCTGCCTACTAAGGCGGAGATGTCAGATTTGTTCCGCTTGGCGCTTTCTGGTGTCCGCGAAGACCTGCACGACATAAAAGAAAACCTTTCACAACTTGGAGACCGCGTGGTAGCTTTGGAGGAAGAGCAGGAGAAGGTCCACACTACACTGGATGACATCTCAGCGACGGTCTCCCATCACCAAGACACAATCACACGGCTGCTACGACAGATGGAAGACCTTGATAACAGAGGCCGGAGGTCTAACCTTCGTATCAGGGGCCTTCCGGAGTCTGTCCCTCCAGCGGACATAGTGTCCATAGTGTCCTCCAAAAAAGCAGATCGAAGACACCTGTCCAGTATGAGGACCACACCATCTCTATTTTCCAAGATTTGTCGCCCATCACGCTCCAGACGAGACGGATTTTGCGCCCACTTACCTCCATGCTCCGCGAGGCCTCTATTCCCTATCAGTGGGGATTTCCCTTCGCCTTGATCGCCCGAAAGGGTACTCAGGCGGTGATATTACGCCATCCTACGGACTTACCCGACTTCCTGAGCTCGCTGGATCTCCCTCCTCTGGACCTGCCGGAGTGGTCGTCTTCGCTGCACGGACCGTCCATTACGCCTCTACCGAAAACCGGCTGGTCATCTCTACCGCAACGGCACCAGCGTCGCAGAGGGAACACCCAGATGGACGTGGGGAAGGACTGAGTGCTGTTGCCTTTGCCGGCCGTCGTCTTCATTTCCTTGGGCCAAGCAGTTTGGCCCGTTGCCGTTCCTCCAGGAGGGCCGTTGAGTATTTTACGTTTGACTTTCCGATACCTTTTCATTATGCATTGGTTGATTGTTTTCTTTTATTATTTTCTGCTTAGTGTTTTTGCCCGCTGAGGCGCTTCCTCAATGTATTTCGGGTCACATACCTTGGCCCATGTCTACCTACACGCATTTACACACATTCATCTAGGGCTATTCTGGCCCTGTGTCTAATCACCCTTAACATATATTCCTACACCCGAAAGCCTTCCTCGGGGCGCACGTATCTCTGCACCACTACACCTTTTTGTTGCTCTATAACACACTGTTTTTTTTCCTTTTGGTTTTCTTTTATTATGTTATTGACATATCACACTCGCCGATAATGCACATCTTGTGTTTTGGTAGTCTCCCCCCAGAACCTACCACGCAGGGTTCCTCTGGACTCTGCCTTGTGGTCTATGTCCATTCCTTTGGTCATGATGCTCACTTGTCGATGCTACGGCATCCAGCTCTTGTTACTTTAATGAGAGTATGTTTTCGTTTGTTGTTTTGTTTCTTGCTCCGACACTGTTGCTCCTACTGATCTTTATTGGTGGTTATTTTACATTGCTACTGTGCTTCCACGGTCCTGCCAGACTCAATCCATATGGCGCTTGATCCTATTACATTGATTTCCTTCAACATCAGGGGCCTTAATAAACCCGAACAGAGGTCCAAACTATTTGCTGAACTCCGTTGTACTAAATCCAGAATAGCTTTTATTCAAGAAACGCATTTTAAGGCCACTAAGGAACCCAAATTGACTAATAAACACTTTACCGCCTCTTTTACGTCCAGTAGCCCGGATTCTAAATCTAAGGGGGTGGCTATCCTCTTGCACAAACACTTGCCCTTTCGCATACTGGATAGCTGGCAGGACTCTGAAGGCAGGTGTATTTTTATTAAAGGGTTTTTGGGTACTCATAAGGTCACATTCGCGAACATTTATGCCCCTAATTGTTGCCAGTCTAGGTTTCTGGTTCTTATCTTGAAGAAATTGATGGATTTCCAGGAGGGTATGACGGTTTTAGGGGGCGACTTCAATATGACTTTCCTCCCAATACTAGACAACTCCTCTGGTACTTCGTCTATCCCCCATACTCAAATTAACCGGGTTAAGAAGCTGCTACATATGGCGCAGCTTATTGATGCTTGGCGGACACAACATCCTACTACTAGGGATTACACGTATTACTCTGCCCTACATGACCGTTATACCTGTATTGACTCTTTTTTTCCTCTCTCATCACCACCTCCTCACCCTTCACACCTCATCCATTGGCCCTCGTGTACTCAGCGATCACGCCCCGGTCTTTATGACCATCAAACTTGCTTCGTTCCCTGTGCGGCCTTGGTTCTGGCGCCTGAATGAAAATATTCTTTCAGACCCGGCGCTTTCTTCAGAGGTTGCTGACCATTTACGCCTTTATTTTTCCGAAAACTCCACCCCTGGAATGCCCTTGCCCACCATTTGGGAGGCCCATAAGGCTGTGGTGCGGGGGAAGTTTATGCAACTTGGCTCTCGGCTTAAAAGTATGGCGTTAGCTGCCGCTCTTGACCTAATTAGGAAAATAGCGGAACTGGAAACGCCGCATAAACCCCTCCGTGACCCCTCTCTTTTGACCCAACTAGACTCTCTGCGCTCCCAGTTGGCTTCTCTCACGAATCGTCGCCTTAAGCGGCAGTTTCTTTTGACTAAGCGACATTTCTATGAATATGGGGATAAGCCTGGTAGACTGTTGGCTAGGGCGCTTAGGACTCAGACAGCCAAACATTTTATAGCACGGATCCGCACGACCGATGGTAACCATGTTTCCTCCACCCCTGAGATCGCAGAATGCTTTCGCAAGTATTATCAAGACCTTTACAATTTGCCCTCCGTTCAGGACTCCTGTCCTGACTTTCAGACGGTCCTTGACAATTATTTAGATAAACATTTACCTCGCCCCTTACGACCGGAGGAATCGGACCTCCTTAACTCTCCCATTACGCTGGAAGAGGTCAGGGTCGCTATTAAGTCTACCAAGCAAGGTAGATGTCTGGGGCCGGATGGCTTGCCTATTACCTATTATAAAAAATTCCTCCCTATCCTGGGCCCGCATTTGGTGAATACATTTAACTCCCTTACATCGGGTTCCCACTTTGACCCTCGGTCTAACTTGGCGCATATTTCTTTGATTCTGAAGCCAAATAAACCCTCTGATGCTTGCGGTAGCTATCGCCCCGTTTCATTACTCAATTCAGATATCAAACTGCTGGCTAAAATTCTGGCCTTAAGGTTGTCGCCCTACATTCCCCGCTTTATCCATAGAGATCAGGGGGGCTTCGTCCCCGGCAGGGAGGCTAGGGACAATACCACAAAGGTCATTGACCTTATTAATTTCGCTAACCGTACACGTCTCCCTCTTACCCTGGCCTCGCTTGACGCGGAGAAGGCCTTCGACAGGGTGGCCTGGCCTTACCTCTTTCGTGTCCTGGAGCGACTGAGGCTTGGCCGTCACTTTCTGAGCGGGGTTGGGGCCCTATATCATAACCCTACGGCGTTGTTTAAAGTTAATGGACTCGTGTCTCGTCAGGTTACGCTGTCGAATGACACTAGGCAGGGCTGTCCACTCTCGCCGCTGCTTTTTGTGCTGGGAATGGAGCCCTTGGCAAACGCTATTCCGGGCCGAACACCTTCATCTCTGGCGTTACTGTAGCTGGTGCTCAACATAAACTGGCAATATACGCAGATGATATGCTGTGTATTAATACTAACCCTATGGATTCCCTCTCCCACATGGTGCAGGAGTTATGAACCTTTGGTTCGCACTCCAATTATAAAATCAATCTCGCTAAATCTGAGATGCTGTGTTGTAATGTCTCAGCAGAGATACTGGCGGATTTGACGCACTATTTTCCGTTCAAGATTTGTGCTCATGCCCTTACTTACCTGGGTTTGCGGATTCCCGGGGACCCTTCCCTTCTTTTTTCGCTGAACTTTACCCCGCTACTTACCACTGTCTCGTCTGATCTGCAGAGGTGGGATTACACCCACGTCTCTTGGTTCGGTAGGGTGGCCGTCGTTAAAATGAATATTCTCCCCAGATTTCTATACCTCTTCCAGACCTTGCCCATTTTTCTCCCTCGTTCGTTTTTTAAGAACTGCCACCGGGTTTTTCGCTCCTATGTTTGGTGCTCTAGGTCCCCTAGGCCCACTTAATTAGAGCTAAACTCAAGGGGGGTCTGGGATTGCCGGATTTGGAGAAATATTGGCAGGTGGCCCATCTCCGTAGAATTGTGGAGTGGTCCATTACGGTCCCTAAGCAGTGGTTGGAGATTGAGGAGTCATTGGTGGGTATCTCTCTTTCTTGCCTTCCTTGGCTACCGGATCACAAAAAACATTTTGTCGGCGCTACTCTACGTGTGTTTAGCAGGATCCTGTAGGAGGGTACTTTGTCCTCCAGTCCCTGTCCCCTCTATCCGATTGTTCCTAACCCTAACTTCCCTCTCAGTATGTCTGTCCACCGGTCCCCGCTACAGCCCTCCCGTGGCGTATCTTGCGTTTTCACACCATGTACGTAGATGGCAGGTTTGTTTCAGCCGAGACCTTTTTACGGTAAGCAATCCCTGTCTCCGGCCAAACTCCTGTTTTACATTCAGACTCGGCACTTTGTGATGTCCATCCCCATGACTCCCCTCCTGTCCCGGCCGTTGTCCACTTTCGAGTCGCTATGTTCCTCTTCCTCGGAGGCCCCGCACTTGCTATCTGTACTCTATGCCTTGTTGTTGGACTCAGCCTCCAGATCGAAACCCTATTTTCTGAGCATGTGGGAGGGGGATCTTTCTATCGCGCCGTCCCCCCAGGACTGGGATGGGGTTTTCTTTGCCGTTCATCGGGGCTCCATCTCCAGCAGAATACAGGAGTGCTCATACAAGCTATTACGAGGTGGTACAGGACACCCGTGGACCTTCATAGGTTCTTTCCCGCAGTCTCTGATGTTTGTTGGAGATGCGGATCTGACAGGGGGACGCTGTTCCACATATGGTGGCTATGTCCGGCGGTTCAACCCTTCTGGCAGGTAGTTTTGCGGGTAGCGGAGCGTGTGGGTGGCATGGATCTGTTGGCCAAGCCTGAAGCAGTTCTATTACACCTTACCTCACTTTCACTGCAGGCTTATAAACGCACACTCTGGCTTCTAATAAGTACTGTCTAATATACTCCCTATCTTGACCTTGAACAGGAATATTATAGAAGTCTGAATAAAAATCGCCAGTAGCCCGCCCTATATGTTCAGGACTAAATAAAAAGTCGTTCCCATCTATATTTTTTATAGATTCTAGCTTGGTTAGTGAGGAATGTATCTGTTCTATTCCCAACGTAATAGAATTTTTGTTTCATCTTAATTAGATTATAATTTGCTTTGCTAATAAAACGTTCTTCAATTTCTTTTTTAATTTTGGTCATATTTAAGATGGACTGCTCATCAAGGGATTCACCACATTTTCTTTTTAAATTGCTCAAAGAAATATATGTCAGACAGTTTTTCTTTCCCTTTGTTCTATTATATCCTCTCATAAAGCATTTATATGCTCCCCATACATTTCCTAGACTTGTATCATCAGTCAAATTTTCCTGAAAGAATTGTTCAGACAACTGAGATATAGATTCAAGAGTGTCTTTATAAATCAAGAATGATTCTCTTAACCTCCAGGGCCGAAACCTTTGCCTATATTTTTTATTAATTTCAAGGCATACTGGGTTGTGATTCGACCATGCAGCATTACCTGTTTTAATATTTTTACTGAATCAGCTTTAGTTAAGATTAAATCAATTGCTGAGAATGAGCTATGTCAATGAGAGAAAAAGGTATAATCTCGACCTAATGGTTTTATGGTTCTCCATATATCATATAATTCCTATTTTCCTAAGGTTTCTCGGAATGATTTTGAAAGGGCAGCCTGATTATCCCATTCATAATCTAAAACATTTTACAATTCATTATATTAAAATTATTCGTTTAGCCAACTGTAAACAGTGCCATAAGCGGAACAGTAAGAGTCCTGAAGTCACCTGGATGTCACCTTTATTTTGGCTTGAAGGATACAGATCAACTACAGGAGTCTGCTCTTAGAAATTACAAAACTGATGATCCCAGATCTCCTACTTCTAGTGAATGTACTGTATGATGGATGTCTCATTGTTATTATCAGCAATATTTGTGGTCAGTTCAACAGACTACATTGACTATTCACAAACAACTTTTCAGTAGTTTATGCTTTTTTTACCTTGTTTAATATCTATATTTTATGTATATCTCATAAAGGTATGTCATAAATTTAGTGCTAAAGCATATTGACTGACAATAGCCCATTGGGGGATAGCAGACTGTCTGGTTACTCAGACTGACATATTCTATCCAACTTTTGGATTGACTTCTTGCAGCCCATAACAAATTCTTGCTCAGACTTCCATTTCTCATTGCCAAAAAGGTTTTATATATTTGCTCCTGCATGGTGATGTCTTACTTTTATGTAATTATCTGTCCAGTATGCTTGTTAAAGCAATTTATTCTATTCTATTTTATTTTGATCTGTTATTCATACTGAGTCCTGTGGGATTATTGTTTCTGGGATTTTTATTTTGATATGAACATGTGAACATAATGGGGTCTATTCACTAAACCAAAAGCATTTGTGAGTTGGCAAAAAATGCTGCATTCATAGACCATTTTCTATAGGACGTAACAATACTTCCTAATGTAATGAAGGGGTTAGGTCTAGTTATGCAATGTTTCAAAAGAACGCCTTGCTTGTCCAACAATATCTTGTTGAGTGGCTACTGTAACTGAGAACTGAGAGCAAAATTACTGAAAATGCTCTGGTTCTCATGTGAAAAAGGCCTTAATGGGTTAATAAGTGAAAACAATTGGCTATGTTCACAGATGCACCCTTTGCATTATTTTCATATATTATACTAACTGCAAAAGTACATGAATTTATATTCCTTCTGAATACAATTGTATCTTTCCAGATTAACAACAATGTATGTGAGCAATCATCTCCTAAAGATATAACTCAGTAATGGATTGTATAACACACAACATCACAATGACAAAGCAGCACCCTTATGCAAAAAAAAAAATAATTAAAACCACAGTTGGCTCGATACATTTTGGCAAGGCATCAAAAGAAGTTATACTTCTCAAGTCTTCTTTAAGAAGTTAAGTTTCTGCAACACTGTTTTAAGCCATGGATTTATGAGGTGTGCCGTTCCAGATCACATTCATAATTTATATAAAGGATTTAATCCATGGCCACTAAAAGTGCCACATAATATTGCATTTGATTAAATAGAGAATCTGGTCAACACGTGTATGAGAACATATTTGCATAAATAATACATGTCTCATACTTACAGTGATTAGAAGTATAATACTATGTTTCACTGAGTAATACATTTTGAACTTGCAACAGCAGGGCCCTACTCTCCTTATGTACCAGTATCTTTTAATGTATGTTAATGTTATTTAAATATTTAATTACTGTCCCCTAAGATAACAGCACTATGAAACCTGCTGGCGCTATATAAATACATGTAATGTCATGTGTAATAAGTAAACTACAGCTAAAACAAAGATTACCCCATTTGCTACAAAACTGCCAAATACTTTTCAATGTTAAAAAGACTGGATGCTCCTTCATAGCAATACTCTCTATTTACAGTGTATGGGCCGCAGGCCTTGTTAACATCCTGTAAAATGCTAAATACATGTCAGTATTAAAAAAACAAGACAGCTATAAAGAAGACGCCTGGTAGAAGCCTGTGAAAGGGTGAAACGCGTTGGGGAACTGCTATGATTCTCATTCAACCGTGTTATATAGCAATCTGATAGAGAAAAGGTTTTTTCGTCATACCTACTCCTGGGGTGTATTGAAGGTTACTCCACCATAAAGAAGATATCCACCTACCTTACTTTTGAAATGACTATTGAATCTTGGATTACACACAAGTGCATCTGATGCATATTTAAATAATCAAGATTTCATACAATATTACACTATTGTGTTGCTCCTTGTCTTTTTTTTGCTCTTACTTTGTTATGAACACATAAGTGTCCTCTACATAAGGAAGTTTCTCACAAGATCTCACAATGAATGCAACATTAGATGAAAGTAATGAAAAACTTTTGCCTACACTACAAGAGGAGGGAGATTGAGTGAGCTGATCTTCGTTTGTCCAGTCAGCTCACTCCTGTCCCATCATGCGGTGGCTTGTCTAATGGCTGTGCTGCATCTTTGAAAGAAAAATGAAGCACACTAGTAATGAAGAGAGCCTATATAAGAGCAGAGCCGACAGAGGATCCATTCATTTCACTGTGACTGCTTTATGTGACACTGCTGTACTGCATCTCAGCATTTTACAGAGTTAGAATCTTCTGTGTGAGCCTGCCATTTCTCACAGTGTCTAAGACTCTCTGATTTAATCTAAGGCTAATCTGATTTAATTAAGACCATTCATTATTTTCAGTAATTAATTTAATTAAGATCATTTAAGCAGTCCACTACTATCCTTAACCTTAATCCTCTAACTCTAATTTTGACCCTCCTTCTTCCATCCATTGGTCTCAAATTCCCTTTTACGCATTTATTTCATCTTTCCATGGCAACCAGACGAATAAATGGGATTTCCTAAAACGAAAATGTTGGACAAATTACTTTGAATATGAAGACAGACCAATTTTGTTGAATACAAAGAAAATTTTACCCCCAAAAATGAACATGAAAATGAACATGAACTTTCCGCTGGCGCCCAAGTCTAGTATTAGGCCAGATAGTGATGCCGTGAAAAGGTTAATGCCGGACAGTACAGATGTATTGTATTGAACTCAAATAGTTCACTTGACTGACTCAAAATATTAACTTCTGTAACCCTTGTTACTATAAACATTTCACCTAAAACAAAAAAAATTGTGATTACCTTTTTTCAATAACTGGGTTTGGCTAGGTTTCCACAAAGCATTTGCTACACAAAAACTGAACACTATTTAGTAAACAAAAAATGAATTAATCTATAGAAAATACATGAAGAATGACAACGAAAATTGGTAATGTGCCAGACACTTATTGGCTCAGATCACTTCCTAACAATTGGGCAAACTATAGGCTGAAACCACTTCAGAATCACAAATATTTAAAATCATGTTATTAATCTGGCAACATAAGATAACAGTTCATCTAGTATCACAGGCCCAAAACCATATAACATAGAAACAATAACTGCCTTTACACTTCATAATATTTCATACTTTATCAAGTTATTCGTCATCTATTTTTACAATTTTTTAAATATACACTATTTTAGTAACATTTTAGACAACTTGTTATCCCAAAAATCCTTTGAATGTAGTATGCATAGCATCAATAAGTTGCTTGTGAATATTACTTCAGGAAAAAAAAACTCAGAAAATGTAGTTCCATTAAGAAAGCATGATGAAGTAACTCTGATTTCTAATCAAAAGTATAACTAACACAAAGTGTGCAAACATTTTTTTTCAAGATCAAAAAATGTATGTCTTTGACTTCACTTGAAATTCACAAAGTGTGTCGTTAAGTCACTGAGATTCTTTGAGTCATCTCGTTGAGCTTAATATACATTAAGCAGGGCCAACCCAATCATTCTCGTGATTGAAGCTCGCTAGGTTTGTCCATTTATAAGTCATAACTAGCAGTTGAGTTAAAAAGTTAACCAGAGTAAGGATGGTGAAAGAGGAGCAGTAGTGGTAGAGCACTATGGCTGGGCACGCAGACACTGGCAGATTATTGACACATGCAGCCCCTCGAAGCCCCTTAATTTCCCCAATATTATAGAAATTTTAAAAAAAGATTTCCCCAGAGTAAGGATGGCAAAAAAGGAGCAACAGCAGCAGTAGTAGTAGGGCACTGGGCCTGGGCAGGAACTGGCATATGATTGACACATGCAGCCCCTTGGAGCAGGACTGAATTTCTCCAATATTATATGTTTCTTAATGACTAGTTTTGTCCCCAATATTTATATATCAATGAAGAACAATATATAAGATGATAGATAATTTAAAAAGAATAACTTGTCCACAAATTACAGGTTTGGCTGGTGCTAGAATAAATGGGCAACTTAACTTAAGTTTAGCTGCTCAGGAACAAGTTTTAAATTGCCTAGTTTTGTCACCAATATTTATCAACAAAGATGAAAAATAATAGATTAATATACGATAAGATAGAAAGATAATACAAAATGCGTTGTGTAGTCCACAAATTAGAGTTTGGCTACTAGCGTAAATGGGCAACAGTCATATTACTGTGTTGACCAAAAACTAGAGGTTTTTCCCTAAAATAAATTGGGAAAAATGTCTGATGCAGTCCCTGTAAGTGGTATACAAGTTAAGTACATACACTACAGTAGTGCAGTGCAGGTTCTCCAATCCAGCCAACACCAGTAAATTATCTATCTGATTATACTTTTTTTTATTTGTACTTATTTACTATTCTTTAAAGATGGTTTAATGTTAAGGTTCACCTGCCCATAATTTCTACTGAGCTGCAACCTGCTAGCAGCTCAGAGGGTTTATTAATCTTCTCCACTGACTTTGCTATGGTATCAAATGTGCACTTGAGTTGCCAATGGTAAGTATGTGAGTTCCACAAATCTGGGTATGCACTATAGTATACAGAGCAAAATACTCTATTTTTGCACTTTGAGAATTGCATTTTTTTATTTTCCCTAAACATAGTTTAGTTAATAGGACCCATTGTATTAAATAGAAAGGAAACTAAAGAGAGATACTTGTAGTGCAAAAGAAAAATGAAATTTAAAAAAATATATGGCATTTTTGTTCTGTCTGTTATCCCTTCTGTTTCTATTTCCAGACGTTATAGTTGGCCACAAAAGTTGGCTTCTGCCATGGGATTTCCAATGTCTGTATACTCAAAAATGTCTATCTCAATTAAAAATAACCATTTGCAGTTTAGACAAACAAGTGTACTTTTCAGTAACAACTGGACAAAGCAATGATGTCTCCAGCAATCATATTTAGGGGGGACAGGGACAAAAGTAGGGAGGCAATTAAAAACACTTTTGACATCCCATTTTAACTATGTAATATGTATATAAGGACTTATGTACATCCACACAGAACTTGTCCCAGCATCCAGATTACACACAGACACAGGTTTTGTCCAGTTTCCATCCACAGGATTTACCCAGCACCCAGAATGCACCCACTGTGGTTTCTCAGTCTGGCTCACGTGCACCCTTTGTTCATTCAATACAGTTACAGTTATGGGTAGACTGTCAAAACACACACACATATACACTACCCTTGCAAATGTCTGTCCATAAACAAACATGTCTGCCCATACACACATACATACAAATGTACATTCATACTTACCATAACCTTTAAACTCCTGGCTTACACTTGCCCCTTCACCCACACACTTGCATAAACATTTTCAAAACACAAACACACACTCTCTCTCTGCCCTTACTCATAAATTCTCACCGATCTCATTATCTCTCCTCTTATCGCTTTCCTTCCTGCCTATATCTCCCCTTTCTCATTAAACTCTTTATTTCTCATCTTTTTTTTGATCCTTATCTATTCCATTTCTCTTTATATCTAACCTTTCTTTGTTATCTCTCTTTGTTCTCTTTATCTCCCATCCCTTCTCATTTCTCTATTTTTCTATATTTTATCTTTCCCAAATCTCCAACAGATCCATTCACTATAAATAATATTGGCCCTCTTACTCTTTAAAGGGGAACTGTCACATTCAGAATTATCTTTAATTCTAATGTTTCACACTAATACCAATATAATGTTATATTTTTGCTTTTAACTTTAATAATAACTTACTGTACCTGCTTTTTGTCAATATCCATATGATGGTGGGAGTTAAATCTGCCTCCGAAGAATAGCAATGCAGTTCAAAGACCTTCACTAAACTGGTGCAGTTTTTTCAAGCATTCCTGATACAAAATTGCTCATGAATGAGGTTAAAAGAGAAATCAGGGACACAGTTTTAATGTGTATAGAAATAAACCACATATTCCTACTGATTGCAACATTAGGTAGCTTTGTTTGTAGAGCGAACTTCTGCAGACATATTGTCATCCTGTGCAACAAGATGCAGCTGAACATTTTACATGTACAATATTTTATTTTCTCAATTATGTTCCTCCCAATCAGCAAAAATTTCATATTGCAAGAATGTTAGTAAATGGATTGATGTGAATAGAAATACTTGTAGGTTGATGTCAACAGACAGTACAAGACTGTAACTAAATAAACATGCATTGCTATGGAGAAACAACAGTCTGATCACACATAAATCAGACATAACTCAATACGTCACTTTTTATATTATGTTAAAATACCCTGGGAACTGTGAAAATAAATACATAGTTTTATGCACAAAAAGAGGAAAAAAATATGATTTCATCAGATCATAGGTTTTAACATGCCAATGGGATGTTTCAGGAAATGCCAAGGTTTTGTTGTGCTTTAACCACTGGGGGATAAAGAGTACCCACTGGCCCATCTAGATTTTTTATATTTAACTTTAAAGAGGATGTTCCACCAAAATTGTAAAACATACATTATTGCTCAGTTCGCACTAACCTTTTTATGTTGTTTTAGTGGATTCATACACATTATTGCAGCTTTTAGAGCTGTAGAACTCTGTGATTTGTCTGGACTAATGCTTGCAACAGTAGAACAAATAGCTTTATAACATATTAGGAAAAAGCAAAATGTGCCTCTGCATACTAAATAACTGGCCTCTCTAAAGTTGGGTATTAGTATTTTGCGCTCCTCATTCCACTATTACTACTTCTAAATAATGACGTTTAGAAACAAGAATTTTGAATAGGTGAATGAAGGAAATGGTATGTATGACATTCAGGATGAAGTCTGGAGTTTCTCTAAGTCAACCTTCAAAAATGCAGATACAAATATGGTTTAAATTAGAAAATATTATTAAAGATGGAGCATAATATGGATGTACTGGATAGTTTAGCTAATAAACTACAGATGTTACTGATATTGTACAATTTGAACACCTTCTTTTGCAATCAAATGGGAGAAACAATTAGAATTCTACCAAAAAATTACAATAAGAATTATATATATATATATATATATATATATATATGATCTCCCAGTCAGTTACCTAATATATATTTATAATATAATGTCTGGGAATTCTTTACCTGATTTTCACAAAAGGGTCACTCAACCCAGCCTTAGATCAATGCATGCACCAATTTCATGTGATCCAGGCAGCTGCCTGTGGCGCCTTAATCAGACGGGAGATGCAGCATCCAGTCATAATCTCTCTCTAACTGGCCCAAGATGAAGGTAACACGAGGGCTATTTCTACATGCCGGTGATTGTGGCAAAGTGCTACGATGCAATATCATGTCCTGGTGCTCAGTACTGAAGCAGCAAGCCCACAAAGGAGCACTGTATTGGAAGTGAGGGGTGTCAGTGTATGGGGTACCGTTCTTGAGTGTGTGTTTTTGGGAGTGTCAATGTGCTGTGTTGGATGTTAGACTATGGTGTTAGAGTTAGTGTGCATGGTGTACTATGCAAATATTTCCTGTGCCTGGTTGTGATATACCCATTCTATCTTATTCAGCTGCCCCTGTCTAAGAAAGAATTGCTCTGCACCCTACTTGTACAGTTTCTTCACTACTCAATCATGCTAGGCCTTAGAAATCTTGCTATCTATGTAAAAGAATGGTTAGCCCTTGAGGGAATATTCTTCTTACCTCAGATGTTACTTGGCTTAGGACCAGCCCAGCATTGAAGTCCATACAGAATTGACTCCAATATGCGTTAAAAAATAATAAAACTATTTTGTGAACTAGACTGGAAATATTCCTCAGAGATTTTGGTCCACATGGCCATAATGACATCACACAGTTGCTGTAGATTTGTCGGCTGCATAATCAGTCATGGAATCTCCTTTCTACCACATCCCAAATGTGCTCTATTTGATTGAGATGTGGTGACTGTGGAGGCCATTGGAGTACAGTGTTGAAGAAACCAGTTTGAGATGATGTGAGCTTTGTGACATGGTGCATCATCCTGGTGGAAGTAGCCATCAAAAGATGGGTACACTGTGGTCATAAAGGTATGGACATGGTCAGCAACAATACTCAGCTTGGCTGTTGCGTTTAAACGATGCTCAATTAGTTTTAAGGGGCCCAAGGATGGATCCATACTTTCATGTTGTTTATGCCAAAGTCTGAGCTTGGCATGTAAATGTCACAACTGGAATGGAGAATGATCAGACCAGGCACTTTCTTCCAGTTTTCCATTGTCCAATTGTAGCCTCAGTTTCCTGTTCTCAGCTGACAGGAGTAGCATCTGGTGTGGTCTTCTGCTGCTGCTGTCGCCCATCTGCTTCAAGTTTTAACGTGTTGTGCATTCAGAGATGGTATTCTGCATACCTTGGTTGAAACAAGTGGTTATTTGAGTTACTGTTGCCTTTCTGTCATCTTGAAACAGTCTGCCCATTGTCCTCAACCCCTGATGTCAAAAAGGCATTTTTGTCCACACAGCTGCTGCTCACAGGATATTTTCTCTTTTTTGGACCATTCTCCGTAAACCCTACAGATGGTTGTGAGTGAAAATCCCAGTAGATCAGCAGTTTCTGAAAGTCACTTAAATCCCCTTTCTTCCCCATTCTGATGCTCGGTTTGAACTTCAGCAACTTGTCTTGACCACATCTGTCTAAATGCATTGAGTTGCTGCCATGTGATTGACTGATTAGCTAGTTGTGTTAACAAGCAATTAAACAGGTGTACCTAATAAAGTGACCAGTGACTGTGTGTATATATATATATATATATATATATATATATATACACGATCACTTTGAAATATAATCTTCCATGGTTGATTTTTACAAGGTAGGTAGGCATATGTATAAAAAAAAAACTAAAATATGATCATACAATAATTACACTTTTACATTTACCATCTGTCAGATTGGTCAAGTTAGACACGCATATCCTAATGTAGTACACCTATATCTTAAAAACAGATTATTTATGTGGTTTCCAGAATAAGAAATTATTTCCACATACATCATATTCTGCATTCCATTCCTAGATGAAAGTGGATTATGACATATAAGCTTTTATGTCATTCATGTAATAAATCTAGACCTGTTAATGCATGTTAAGAGGTACTTTCCAGAAGCAGAGTTTGATATTTGTATTATCTGAAAAATGTAAGCAATGAAATGCATAAATAACAGTAGACTGCACACTGAAAATTTAACGTGTACATGTACACCTTCTTATGTCATTGAGCATTGATGCACACAGGTCAATGATAACGTGAAGCATATTGAAACTAGTATTGTTGTCTTCTTTTTGTTTCCTTCTTTGATTTTGTTTTAATATAATTATATATATGACTTTTGCATGGATGGGGATGAAACCTTTTTATAGAGACTCACATGACAGTAACAAAATATCCTTTTATTTACAAGACATATTTGTATCACCAACATTTCAACCTATAATAGACTTTATGAGGGGTCCAAGTCAAACATGGTGATTAACTTATCTCTTGCAAATAAAAGGGCATTTTTATACTTCTTCTGGATGTATATGATATGTCTCTTATTTTGTCTTCATATTTGAGGGGTACCATTTCTATTTTTTGTGTTTGTTATTGGTGAATGCGTCTCCTTCCATAGACCACACTTTGAGGTGCATGCGACCTCGTAAACAATATTCTTCTTGTGGCATTGTCATCCAGTGGCTCAACATTGCGGAGGTAACATTATCATGGTTGGTTACCCTTTCATTGTATCTTCTGAGATTCTCTCAAGGAGTACTTTTATTTCTTGGTGTTTTAACTCAGCCTGACTTGACCTTGCCGATACTCTGTTGTCCTGATACGTATTACCTTGACTATATTGCTTCTCTGTTGCGCTGACCTGGCTTGCTTTGGCAATGCTTCTTCTCTGGTCCCGGACCCTGCTTGCCCGCACTATGTTCCTTCTCTGGTTCCTGATATCACTTGCCCTGACAATGCTGCTTCTCTGGTTCCTAACCTGGCTTGCCTTGACCACACTACTTCTCTGGTTGCTGAGTACTCTCTCTATGTGCTTTTCAACTCAATTTTCCATAAAGAAAATCACAAAGCAAATAACAAAATATAGCCAAACAAGCTTGTTATGCCTTTGGGTTTATTTAGCATATTTCCTTTTTATAGGAAGTTTTCCAGCAAAGTTTCTAAAAAGAAATTCTAATACATTTTAAGGTTTGTTACTTGCCAAACAAATCAGTCTCTAAAACATTGAATTAGCCATTATTTACAGAAGAAACAGCACCAAGACTTATAACATAATTGCTTCTTATAATACTAGTATTTGAGTTACATTTTACCACTTTGATTGTTTTGTTTATGTTGACTGAATTTTGGATTCAAATCCATAAAAGACCAAAACTAGGAAGAGTACAAAAAGTCATACTAATGATAGTGATAACAATATTCCTTGTTAACATTTTCAAATGAATTAGGCCAATTTAACACATACTGTATATTAAGAATATAGTGTGTTTGCAGTCAGTAATCTCAATTAATTAACATTATATATATATATATATATATATATATACACACATGAGAGAGAGAGAGAGAGAGAGAGAGAGAGAGGGACATAATGGACTAATAGCAGCAATCTATAGAATGTTCTAGCATTATGAATATAACTGAACAGCATTCCATAAAACAAATCTAAAACAATATATTTGAACAACCATTGCTAGGACAGCAGAATCTGGAAGAGAGACCCAAACGTGGGTACTGGCCCCTTAAAAGTATGGGAACCACCAAAAATTGTGTTAACACGATAAGTGATGAAAGCTGTATTCAATACTATCCTTATCTATTGATATATGTGGGCAGAGGAATGGAGAGAGAAACTCTATGATAGATAGATCGATAGATAGATACCAGAGACCTATACATACTGCACATATGTCTACTCTGCAGTTCTCTTTCTACAGCTGTTTGCTGTCAAGACTGATATTCAGAGCCAAGTATTACAGTTCAGAACTTGGCTTTTGCTTATGAAAGCTATGTTCCACAAAACATGTTAGCTTAATATTAAAAAAAATAAAGAGCCCAGACAATGATCTAACTAAACTTAACAAGGAAAACAAAACAAACAGAGAGCATCCTTAGCGGATATTTTGTAAATGTATAATGTTAACATGTAACATAGTGCACATTTTAGTAAATGGTCATTTGTTACAGAAGAGACTGTAGAGTATTGGATTATATAATCCATCTATCTTTTGTGAGTGCCAAAGTGCTTTACATTCCTTTTGCCTTGAATTTTGTATCCACACCCATGAATCAGATGATGTTGATGTGTTGGAATCATTTCCACTGGATGCCTGGGATATAAAGGAGAGAATTAAGGAGAGAATAGAAAAACATGTCTAATGGTTCTGTGTCATTTTATTTATTGGAATTAGACTGTTACCATGGTAATCAATCTGAATTAAAGGAATATTTTACATGCTACATAATGGTTGGTATATTGCAAATAACTATATGCTTGACAGACAATATGCACATGGAACATAATACCATTATCTTATTTGCATTTTTTAACATAGAAATGATGTGTCATGTGATTTATAGCTGTAAAATATTTTTAAAAACTGAGATCCAGTTGTTTGCACTACATTTATAAATAAATGTGTTTAAAAGGATCCATACCGTTGATACAAACAATTTTGCAAACTCCCTTTAACTGAATTTGTATTTTTCCCATACCATTGATCCTGTCTTGCGCTGCAAATGTTGATGTTCTCCTAACTGGCAGTCATGTCAAGTTTGCAATAGAAGAATCCCAATATTGAACAAAATGTTTTACTAAATAGAGTATATGAAAAAACAAGGATTTTTGATCACTGTAAGTTCCTGTGTGTCTATATAGTGCATTACGTCTGCATAAGAGTCTGATGATTTATTGTGTGTGTTTAGAAAATTAACATTTTCAGAATTCTCCACTTTCAAGTTTTTTATTGTAAATGGGGAAATATTACCATCATAAAAAAAACACTTCAGAGTAATTAGGGTAAACTAAGATCTGCAAAAGTTAGCAAAGTGCACAAAGGTGGCTGGGAAAATATGGCACAAACAGGCTGTTTAGGGGTTAGAATGGCACTGATAAGCTGCTTGGGGCAAAGGCACTCACAAGCTATTTGGGGCAAAACTGGGTCTCACAAGCTATTTAGGACAAAGGTGGCACTGTGGGTCATGTTGCTTGGTGAAGTTGGGGGGGCAGAGCAATTTTCGCACCAGGGCACTGTGTTTTCAAGGTATGCCCGTGACAAGCAGAGTTCTAATGGATAGATATTCTTTATTTTAATTTATTTAGCATATGGAAAAAATGACAGTGATCTCCTTTCACTGCTTAATTTTCACGTTTCACTGCTTAATTTACAAATGTTTCCCCTGACAAAACATTAGCACATACTTTATTGTATAGAGAAATGTTACTAAAACCGAGTAGGCAAATTTTGCAGACTTTAAACTAATTTTAGGCAATAGTAACTTAGTATTTCCTCCAATACAGCAGATTTCTAAAGATTATATATAGATATATATATCTATATATATATTTCTGATTGACCTCTTAATGAAATATTACAGCTTCATGAAACACATTACAAGAAGGAATTTCTTTGAGATGACAGGGAGAAAAAACAACAACACTGACTTAACATATCTGCTATTTCAGCTAATGTTATTAAAAACAGGGACAATCCCACATTTGCAAATGGAAAGCGTATTTCATACTGGAAACACTAACAAGTGTGTATTGTGCTGTTTATACGATATTATTCTTATTTGTTATTAATTTATAATGTATTGGTTAATGGATACCTTATGTTGGTGAATTATAATCAGGCTAGTCTGTTAAACATATTAATGTTTTATTTTAAAAAGAGACCCTTGCCTAAGTACTTCACCCAGGATGTGTATATTGCTCAACCAATATTATTAAAAGAAGCATCTGTTTCATGATTATTGTAATAAAATAACCCCTTATTTTTTCTGGCACTACTAGTTTCCTTTTTTGTCAGTTGAGTATTCGAGGATCACCATAGCTGATTCAGTCAGTCCATATTTTGTTACAAAAGTTTTACAGAAATTCAAGGTCAGAAGTGCACAAGTCCCGTGACTTAAAAGCGGTATCTATGATTCCCACAAATGGTACATATTCCTTATGTTCCCTATATTCCAGGCCCAAAACATGAGTGTAAACATAATACAGTTCTGCATCGTGTTTCTAGGATCAACAATTTACTGGATCTAGTTTCAATAGAGAACAGCTGCTTGGGAAGTATGTAAACCATGCCAACCTTTTCTTCATTGCAAACAAATGTTAACATTGATATTAAGCTATTAATGGATATTTTTACAGGGACAAATTAATATTAGTCCTGAGTGTATTATCGAATGCAAATTTCAGTGTAAAATTTACTATACAAAATTATCAGTGTATATTATGAAACACCTATAACAACACGTTTAATCACCTGCTAGCATAAAGGTATTTATTTCAGAACTTGTAATATGAAAGGTTAGGTATAGTTCAGAAGTTTAGGATTTTGGACTAATAACGTTAGTTATTAGTGCATTTTCTAAGCAAGCTTAACGCCATGATTTAATTTTCCTGGCACTCCACAATATCATGAAAACCTTTAATACTGAAATGAAAAGAAGTTTACGTACCTAGTCCAAATGAGGAATAAAAGTCTCAGGCCCTTACTTATCACTGACCTCATCTTATCCAACAACACTATGCATAATTTCTCTTTGTTTTTAATGTTGGTTTTGAATCAAAGTCAAGAACATCAAATAGGTGTTATATACATATGGAGTTAAAACATACTGAAATTGGATTCTATATTCACAATTTTCAACCATCGGTGAACAAACAATGTTAACATTTATCACAAAACCTGATTGCTTGTCATTTTTGCAACATATGGGCCAAAATTTTAGGAATATCTGACAATAAAAAAGTAGTTTGTGCTGATTTATATAGAGTGATGGAAATTACACTGTTAGGTTAATGTGCTGAAATGGGGCACCATTTTTCATAATTAGTTACAAATACACATTGGGAATCATATAGTCATAACAATGAAATCTGTAGGCACTGTACCCTAGTACTGTATTATTATGCCTGGAGTACATTTCTTTCCCCAGCATGTCCTAGGTGTTTCAGAGGTATGCCTAGGGTTAGTGGCTCCTGGGTGCTGTATATCCCTTGAGCACCCACCATAACACACCCATAGTAAAACAATTCATTTCTGCATACATACACAGACTCTTTTTCTCCCAAGGGAACTTATCCTAGTGTTAACCTAACACCATCCACTTACAAACACACACTCACACTTTCTCTTATCCTCTCCACCTCTTCCTTTCCCCTATCTCACCCCTCTCCCTCTTTTTGTCTCTCACTTTGTCTTCCTCTCTCTCTTTCTCTCTCTGTCTCTCTCTCTCTCTCACCTTCTCCTCTTCCTCTTTTTCGCATATCATCTTGTTCTCCTCTTCTCTCACACCTTCTCTTATTGTTTCACAAAATTGCAACCATTTCAACGACAAAAGGGTCCCCATCTAGTAATCAACAAAATATTTCTTCTCAAAGGCAAAAAAAAATTTCTAAAACTCTGCTTTAGAAATGAAGAAATATAGTCACTGCAACGTTGTCACTGATGATTTTTCTTCAAAGTTGTTCATGTAGCCCATGTAGGGGGGAGTAAGCAACATATTACTGGGTAGGTATACAAAACATTGGGCTAAATGCCATGATTATACTAATTATACTTATACTGAGGCTGTTGTCCACAAAAGTTAAGAAAATATACATTTAGAAATGTGTGTTTGTGTTTTTATTTATGGGGTGCATTAACAGGTAGGTGGTCCCTGTTACACCTGGAAGCCTAGAGTTGATTTAACAACACAGCCCCTGCCAGTATGTACACACTACAATTTTTTTATAATATCTATGGAAACCAGGTGCTATGCTAAGTACTCTGCACAGACAGGGACTGGATCATTTTCAGAAGTGTTCTTTCTTTTTCTGATGGTCTCTCAGTGCCTGATCTGAAATGCAAAGCTTCCATCTATAACAGCAACCTCAAGACCACCAAGGGGCTTGGAGGAAGCTTCTCTCTTGGGAGATACCTACACTGACCTATGAGGAATGACCCCTGACCAAACTGTGTGAGGGTGTCTACATATAAAAGGTATGATCCCACCACCATTGTAGTTTAGAAGATGTTGTGGTAGAGCATCAGCTAGCTGGAGGACAGCCAGGAAGGATTTGACAATCCCTTCACCCTAGTTATACATCAGAGTGCACAGTCATTTTGACAAGACAAAACAAATGCCTACTGCTCTTTAAAAGACTTACTTGTGTTAGTACTAACCATAGACTACCCAGTTAATCTAGGAAAACAAGAGTAAATAAGCAAACAATTGTGAAAGGAAATAAATTACCAGAACTTAGTAAGACACAACAACCAGTTTATTGTTTGCAGTGTTTCCTCATGATAGGTAAGAGTAAGTGTAAGGATTGTGGATTATAAGCTCGCAAGAGCAGGGCCCTCCTTTGCACCAGTTTGTTATTGTATGTGTTTTTGTATGTGAAATTATTCTACTGACGGTAACAGCATTTGCCGGTGCTTTATAAATAAATGTAATGTAAGGATAAGAGTGCCCCTCTCGGAATAGCATACCTCTCAGCTGCGGTCACAGGGCTAAGAGCAGCTGTGTTGAACTCATTAATCATAGAAAAACTAAAAGTTCTAAGCTTCTTCTTGGATACCATGCAACATTTCAGGAATCCAAATTGTGACACCTGTGTGGGGCGTATGACAAAAGATGTCCTCTACAACAGAGGATGTCCCTAACCAGCCCTCGATTCCCATTGCTTGCAAAATTAGGACAATGCCCAAAAACTGGTACTGTTGAGAGTTATGTACTTATATAGCTCATCTCATTCACCCTATCATGGTGTATTTACTAAAGGAACATTACATCTCTTGAATTTACGATGCATTATGAAGGCTCAAGGGACTTCTAGAGGAGAATTCTCTCAGGTTGGTCGTTTGTAATACATATTGAATTAGGTGACGTGAAATGTTCCCTGCATCTCCCTGCATATGCATAGGTGTATTATGATAAAATAATAATGCACCGTATATATTAATAAAACTGTCAGACAAATCTATGAAACATCAGGCTAGCAGCAACAATATGTTTGTGTCTAAGAACCATATAATTCAAATTTAGAACAAATGCCAGTTTGGATGGCTGTAAAAGTCTAAAAAAACATGCATTACCAGCAATAGAATTTAATTGGACAAGGACAAAATAAAAACCATAGCTTCCAAATTATGAAGGAACATAAAACACAGTTAAACAAATGTTAAATATGTGTGTTCTAGAAAATGTTTGAAGTTGATTTAATGAAACTTATTCTAATAAAAAGACACAATTAATTATACTGTTAGTAACACTTATAAGTACATAAGCATGTGAGTCAAATCCTTAGCTGTCCTGTGCTTCCACCATTTACTGTACGTATATCCAGTACCTCTGGTACTGGTAATGGGGCCCAGCTATATTGGAACATCAATGTTACACCACCTTAATGGTAGGACCCTTGGCCTGAAACTATTTAATAGCCAATATTACCATGGTGGTAACAGAAGAGACTGGCAGATCTTTGGGTAAAGTTATAAAGTAAGCCTGCTTGGAGAGCCTGCAACAATAATATAAACAGTGTGGTGGGATGACTGAGGTAGGTCAACTATAAACTTTATGGAGATGTGTGTCTAAAGCGAATTGGCACGTGCAAGGGACAGAGCATGAGGGTTGTTTTGAGGCACTATAAGGAAAGGTAGCCCTTGCTTGGGCAGAGGTGCAAAATGTATGTGTCGATGATATTGCAACACCAAATTTAGCATATATCAATGAATGGAGAAACCATAAGACACCAGGCACACACAGGCAGAAGATGTGGTTACACAAGTTGTGACAAGGCATGAGAGAGTACCCATCAACCTCTTCTTGAAGAACCTTGCCAGGATTCACCCTTCATAATAAATAGAGTAGTCAGTCAGTTGAATCCTGCAGGCACACCCGCACATTCTAATTTTAGTGGAAAAAACATAGACATAGCTGCTTACAGCATCAATCCGCAAAACCGTCAGTATGGAACATGTCAATAAACGTGATCCTTTGCTCATCAGTACTGTATAGAATAAATGAAGGAAATGTCTCAGGAGTGCATGGTGGACCATCACCAGTGGAATTCAATTTACCACAGATGGAGTGCATTGTAATGTATTTTATTACAAATGAAATATAAACAGCTTATTGAACCTTTTAAGATTCCAGTTAAGGAATTCACAAAGTTTCCAAGCAGAGCAAATAAATGCAGTTCTACAGTTTATAAAATGTTGCAAAGGGCTAAAACAAAATAAAATAAAAAGCACGTAATGGGCAAACATACAAAAAGTGCCTTTATTTTCCTTTGCCAGAGCTCAGCTCTTCATGGAGATTATGGAATACATGAAACAAATGACTTCTACGTATACCCAAATGATTTGTGGTTCAACTAGTTGTAGTTGTATGTATAATACATATGTTGGTAGCTTAAGCGGAAGGTTTGTTAAATGACTGCAGTAATCAATGGCTAACATGAATCCACCCCGTAATGGTCTAATTACTCCACATTACCAATGGCAAATAACTTGTGTGTGAAATATAAAAGAAAAATCCAGAATTAAATAGTTGCTCAACCTGGAACTCAATTTAATGTAGATGAAGTAACTGGTTTTGAATTAACAAACTGTCAACCGCTTTTAAAGTTCGCCAAATGTTTCCTTTTGGTGCACTGACACTTAGGATGTAGAAGAACCCCCCTCTTTTTGTTTAAGCTCCATATTAAGAGTGAACTGTATATACGCTCTGCCCTCTTTCATATCACAGATACTTGATTTGGAAGCCCAACCATTTTGTCTTTGCTTAATGATGCTGTATTACAGTTAGAATTCACCTCTAGAGGATTCTACAGATCCTTCCTCTGTTTTTGTCAGAAAGTGATCAATAATTGCTAAAACACAACATTATTATTCTGGTAGCTATTAATATACACTCAAGCTTCTAGCATCCACTGATTTCTGCAAATAACCTGTTTACCTCAACCGAAGTCCAATTCTTACTACTTTAACGTGTATGATAGCTGAGAGGTCCCTTTAAATTTTCGTGTGGTCCTCCTTGCGAATGCATAGAAGGATTCTGCAGAATCCCCCTAACTCGCATTTTTCTCGTACACTAATCAGTAATCCCAACTCTTAGGCTTTTAGGAAATGTTCAACTGGACACATCTTCTGCTACCTACTCACACTTGGTATATCTGCAGTCAACACTGGTTTAGAAAGCTCCAGGCGAGAGCATGGAGCAAGAGCGGCACATGACTGAGTGGACGTCAGGCAGCCCTCTCCCCCTCCCTTTTTCCTGTTTTGCAGAAAATCTGCTGAGTCATGCTCGGGGGCTGTCAGTCAATGTTGATTGACGGCCCTGATCTGACAATTCTAGGTGGGTAGCATCCTACGGTGCTTAGGGGTGGAGGTCACTATATATATGGGAGCCCACCCCGTTTAGGTCACTTTTTCAATTGACCTGGAAAGCTTTCCCCCCCACCCCTCTTTTTGTTCCTTGGCGATTGGTTATCAAGCTGGCATAGAGCAAGGGTTAACCACCTTAAGCAGGGGCGTATCTAGAGTATTTGGCACCCGGGGCGGATCCTGTATGTGGCACCCCCCCACACACACTTTAAAACTGGATAGCTTCTACCGTTATATACCGGCGCAGACACTGAAGGTGGTACAGCATTACTGTTATCATTATATACTGAGGCAGACATTGACGGTGGTACAGCATAACACTTATCACTATATACTGAGGCAGAAATTGACGGTGGTACAGCATAACACCTACCACTATATACTGAGGCAGACAATAACGGTGGTACAGCATTACACCTATCACTATATACTGAGGCACACATTGACGGTGGTACAGCGTAATCCCTATCACTATACATTGAGCCAGACATTGACAATAGTGCAGCATAACCCCAATCACTATATACTAAGCCAAACATTGATGTGGTGCAGTCCTACCACTTCATTAGTAGTAGGGATGCACCAAAACGAATTCTGGACTTAAAGTAAGTAACACCAAAATAGAACAAAACAATTAAATAACAATATTAATATATATATATATATATATATATATATATAATTGTTAACAGCAATCACATTCCTATCATGCCCAGGTATACCCAGATTCCAGGAGGCACTCGCAGACTTGGCATGATAGGAGTATGATTGCCCTATCTACCCCTTCTCACTTCCTTCTGCCCTATCTACCCCTTCTCACTCCCTATCTACCCCCTATCCCCCATCTCACTCCCTTCTCCCTATCTACCCCCTCCTAACTATCTACCCTCTCCCTCTTTGAAGTTCACTTACCTTTCAGGAGTCCTGCGGTGGGGGTGCAAGGCCTGTCTCCCAGCTCTGCCACTGTATGGAACAGTATAGAGTTATGGGACTTATGATGTACTTTAGAGCATAATTATATAATGAAAAATACATTGGAAATGGTACAGCATAACACCCATCGCTCTCACACACTTACCAATCCACACTTACCAATCCACACTTACCAATCCACATTTACCAATCCACACACTTACCAATCCACACATTTACCAATCCACACATATACCAATCCACACATATACCAATCCACGCACATACCAAACCACACACATACCAATCCACACATATACCAATCCACACATACCAATCCACTCTCACTGAATGCTTTCCTACCTTTCCTCTTTTCTCCTTACAGCTCCTTTTCCTGCTCTTCGCTCCTCTTCTTCAGTTATTCTGTCTTCTTCCGGTTCAGAGGGCACGGACAGCGGTGGGCGCGGCTTCAGTGTTGTGCGCCGGCATCTGACAACAAACCCCGACGCACAGCAGCTGTTGCCGCGCGGATCGCAAGGGAGCGGTATTGGAGGTCTTTAACAGACCTCCGGCTCCCTTGAGTGATTTTAAGCCGGGTTCAAGGGAGATCCTGTTGAAGACCTCCGATACCGCTCCCTTGCGAGCCTGCTCCTCCATTACTGTCCGTCTCTGGAGGGGTGCCGGGTGCCGGCAAGTTGGCACCCCCCTGATGAGCGACACTCGGTGCGGAGCCCCCCCCTCCCCCCGCTAGGTACGCTACTGACCTTAGGTATGGTTTGACCCGTGGTGCACAGGCCCTCGGCCTAAGTGCAGGACACTCCTTGGGCTTGTGCCTTGGTGAATCCTAGCCGTGACAATGGCTGCCGTGCAGGGGACGCCGGTGGTCTCTACGGTTTTTACGGTTTTACGCCTGTGCCAGCCGGGTCGGTAGTTTACAGTTATGTAAGTCGTTGTTTACAATTTAGGGTTACAATTTGTAGCCTTTAGATTTTGTTTACAATTGTTATATTTAAGGCTTGCACGTAAGTCGGGTGGTGCGCCACGTGCATCACCATATTATATATTATGTTTATATCGTGTTTTCAAATAAAGTTCATTTTACTATGAATAAAGTTATTTATACCTGTGTCACGGTGTGGCCATAAGTTGACTTATAATAAAACATTATATTATTTACTTTGTATGTGTGTATTCATTTGAATACTGAGTGCTGGAATACGACGTCATGTTTCGGTGCTCAGCAGTGAAGCAGCGCGCCACGGCAGAGCAGCGAGAAAAAGGCCTTGCACTTCCACCACACGTCTTAAGCAGGATAAGTGAACTAGATACTGAGAAGGGGTAGAGAGGAAAGATAGTGAGAAGGGGGAGAGGGGAGAGATAGTGAAAAGGGGGAAAAGGTAGCTAGTGAGAAAAGGGGTTAGTAAGAATATTGAAATAAACAGTGAGAATGAGTAATTAATGTGATGAATGAGTGAGAGAATAAATTAATTAATGTGTGGATGAATTGTGTGAATGAATGAGAGAATTAATTAATTCATTCAATGAATTCAATCCAGCTAAATACTGTGCTGGAGATGTGTTCTGCCGAATACATCCAAATTTCTGTTCTAGTCTCTCTGTTTCTGCAAATACTCCCTGCTGCTGTAGAGGGACCCCACAACATGGTGTATTTCTGCTGCGCAGTGCCTTTTCTTCTAGAGTCTCATTTCATGGTAAATATCCGCAAACCTGTTAAAACACACAGGTTAATGTGATTAGAAATTGGCACAATGTAATTGTATTGCCATGGAACGACTCAAGTTTGTGGTTCTGTAAGATGTTTGTGCAAGACCAATTTAGAATATGTTTTTTTTGTTAATGAGGCTTAAGCCAATGATTTACAACATACTATAAAACAATGTGTTATAACAGTGCCACATTCACTAAAACAAGAACAGAGTTAGAATTTAATAAACACATAAAAACAAAGAACTTCTGTTACTTGGAATGTAACAAACACTGGTATTAAATATTTTATGGTGATCTTTATACACTGTAGTTATGCCATATTTGTATAAAAACACATAATAATTTGAAAATATGTAGTATAAGTCTTACAAGGTTTTTTCATTATATTAAACCATACAATATTTTAGGGGAACATGACATTTAAACTAGATACAAATTATAACAAATGTATTTGTTATGCTTATATTTTGTATGGAATTGCTAAATATTTCACTATTTCACTAGACCATAAATCTCACTAGATTTTTGCATTGTTGATATAACAAGTACAATTAATCATTCAAACTTTTGAAAAATATTGACTTAAAGGGACAGTCTAATGTCTCATGCAACCTCACTATCATATAATACCTATTAAAGCAGGGGCATAACTAGAAACCACAGGGCCCTGGTGTGAAAATTGCCACTTCCCCAAGCAACATGTCTGACAGTGCCACCTGTGCCCTATACAGCTTGTGAGTATCACCTTTACCCCAAACAGCTTGTGAGCGCCTTTGCTCCCAAGCATATTATCAGTGCCATCCCAACCCCCAAACAGCCTGTCTGTGCCATATTTCCATATTTGAAAATAGAAAAAGGCTCCAGGCACTCATGGGTTCCATCAGGCAGATTTATTGGAAGAGATGAACAACAACGTTTCGACCTCACGATGAGGTCTTTATCAAGTTGACCACACAAGTAAAAAGTAAAAGTTTAAATAGCACATATCAATAAATGGATAGCCAATCAAAAGACCGATCTAATCTAACACCATGTGTAATATAATTGATAATCAAGTATTAACATAAGTAAATATTCAAAAGTATACATCACATAATAAATAAATGATACTTGCAGATATTAATAGAAACCAGTGACAAATAAAGAAGTATATTAAGATCCATATGTATTAAATAACCAAAGGGAATACATTAAGAAGATACCCATAAAATATGTGCAATCAGTGTCTGTGATAGACACTTACAGAGATTTAACTAGTGCAGTTCCATGTAAACACAATCAGTGTTAATACTCCAAAAAAAGTGTGAATTAAATCAAACCAAACAACCAAATCGGCAAAAGCAAATATGCTGATTAAAGTAGGAAAAAGAAGGCAAACATTTGTCAGCACTAAAGCGTGGTGACGTTCTGCGCATGCGCAAGCTCATTCCATGCATGCGCAAGAGCATTATCTCTGATAAAATAGTGCAGGTGTATTTCTAAAGTGCAATAGCATTACCAAGTGCATATATCAGATCACCATCTGTTATCATCAAGACCAAACAAATAGTAAAAACGATCTATTGTGAAGGAATAAATAGTTATATGACACATATTGTGAATAAAACAAATAAAAGTCACTGGTTCTTATAATATAGATAAAAAAACTTGAATATTTACAAAAACCAAAAATGACAAAGTCATCATAAATTATATTAATAGACAATGGTATGTTATAATGTGACACAATCAAGTAAAGTACAAAGTAGGTATAAAATGTAACCAATTCTAAGAAAGTTAATAAAGTGCATTGATAGTAGAGATCAGCGAAAAAGTGTAACACATTCAGTGATGTATTTTAGAGAGGAGAAAGTTTTATTTTGCACAGAATCCCTTAAAGTGACACAGTGCTATTAAATTATCAATGAAATCATGTGAATTATGAGGGTCTGAAACTAATATAAGACGACATCAGCACATATAGAACAGAGAGTAAAGAAGTTGAATCTAAAAAAGAAAAAGAGAATAAAAACTGATCGTAAAAAATGAAAAATAAAGAAAAAACATAAATTTTAAATAAAATCAAATAAGAGGCATCAAGTCAAATTCATAATGAAGACCCCTAGGAAAGATGGTATCCAATTCTTTAATCCAAAACGCCTCCCTATAAAATAAGCATAGACCAGGGGCGTCCAACCTGCGGCCCTCCAGCCGCTGCAGGACCACATCTCCCATCCTCCTCAGCCAGCCCCTTAGCTGAAAGAGCATTATGGGAGATGCAGTTCCGCAGCAGCCGGAGGGCCGCAGGCCGGACGCCCCTGGCATAGACCCTGTAACAGATGACTTTTCAGTGCATGGAATTTTTACAAAAAATACTTTTAGTTTTAAATTACGCAAGAACCTTAATAAATCAATGTCCAAATCTAGACGATTGGAAGTATGTGAAGGAGAAAAGGACAGACCTTTACCCAAAAGTGATAGTTCATCAAAAGAGAGTTCAATGTCAAATAAATATATTATTGGAATTTCTTCCTTTTCGATACTCCTTTCTTCTGTGTCCATAATGGGGGTAATTTCATGTTTTATCTTATGTCTTCTGCCCCTTCTGATTCTTCGCTTGATTCCCCCCTAAACTGGGGGGTAGTGGCTAAAGAAGAAGAGGAGGTGCTGGGCTGTTCTGAAGTCCTGTTCATCCGTGATCCATCCATTCTTTTCATACTGGGTTTCTCTTTAAGAGGATCTCTTCTGAAATGACGTTTATTGCGGAGATTATCCTGTATTCCAGTCTGTCTTTGCCATCTATAGACATGCCCATTTTTGTAATCCTCAAGGTCTCTCTGGAATTTGTCACGTTTCTTATTTTCAGTCTCCCTTCTCAACATTTGTATATTCCTCTCCAGTTTATTTTTAGCATTATCATCACCTTTTAGGATGGTTGATAATTCCGATTCCAATCTAGCACATTCTTTTTTAGTTTCTGTTATAGTCTCCCTCAGAAATTCAAGATTCAGGAGTATCCAATCAGTTGAGCATTTATTCAGAATACTTTCAAGTCTCTTACAATAGTCCTTGTTGTCTCTAAACAATGTTGGCTGGACATTCATCCTCATACCACGAGGAATACGTTATGCTTTAACATATTCAGCTAGGGTGACACTGTGCAAATTATAACTGAGAAGTTTATTTTGGCATTTCTCCAACATCTTAAAGGTAGTATCAGAACAAGGGGTTTGCAAGAAGGAGAAATTACCTTCAATAGATGACAGAATTCTCGATGCCTCTTCATCAGAATATGAAAAAGTGCTAAACGTCGTTTCTCCTTCCATACTGCTAATATATGTTCAAGATCCCACACAGGGATAACTAGAAGTACAGATGGGGGGTGCAATAAATTCCACGATAGGCCCAAATTAGCAAGTCACCAGAATCAGGAATCTGCACTCACTCCCCACAGGAACTCAGGTGCTTAGCTGTGCCAGGAAGGGCCAGCTCCCCAGTAAATCAAAATAGAAAAAGGCTCCAGGCACTCATGGGTTCCATCAGGCAGATTTATTGGAAGAGATGAACAACAACGTTTCGACCTCACGATGAGGTCTTTATCAAGTTGACCACACAAGTAAAAAGTAAAAGTTTAAATAGCACATATCAATAAATGGATAGCCAATCAAAAGACCGATCTAATCTAACACCATGTGTAATATAATTGATAATCAAGTATTAACATAAGTAAATATTCAAAAGTATACATCACATAATAAATAAATGATACTTGCAGATATTAATAGAAACCAGTGACAAATAAAGAAGTATATTAAGATCCATATGTATTAAATAACCAAAGGGAATACATTAAGAAGATACCCATAAAATATGTGCAATCAGTGTCTGTGATAGATTTCCATATTTGGACTTGCTTGGCGATCAGAGTGTGATCGGTACAGAGTGGTCGCAGGGATGAGAGTGAGAAAAAGTTTTAAAAAAGTAGAAAAAAAAAAGTTTTTTTCATGTATTTAAAAAAATACCCCCAAAACCGTAACTATTAAAAATACTACCCTATAAGGTAGTATGTAAGGGATGGATGTGGCCCTCTAGAATTTAAAAAAATATGCATGTGTGGTATGTTGCCAAACATAAATTTGGTCATTGTTTGAAAATTGTAAACACTTTTTTTTCATTGGACAGCATCCTCGTGTGTTTATTGGTTTGCTCCAAGACCACAGGTTGCGGTTGCGGAATGTCCGCTGGCTGTAGATCTTGGAGGGGTGGAGATACGAGCCAATAGGGAGAGAATTCCCCCCGGTCCTAACGGTCCAATCTGCGGTCTTGGAGTGAACCAATTTTGTGCAGGTTTTTTAAAGCTGCATTGAGCTACCCACGCATACAATCCCCTTACTAAAAATGTAAGGAACGCTACTTTGAAAAGCGTGTCAGACTTTATGATATTTTTTCTTGGATAGGGCAATCTTAGAAATCTTTTTCAGGCAAGGCAGACCAATAGATTTGAGTCCCTTTATACCTTCTGCCATGTATTATGTCTTAACAGAAAAAAATCTTCACTGGATTGATGCAGTGTAAGATTTAGGGAACAGTGACTGGACAAAAAGATACATAAACTGTTTGCCGCTGGCAACCTGTATGCAGAACAAAGACTGCTACCACTTAGATACATTGTATTGCTTTTGAATTTTATAGATAGGATTAAAAGTTAAGTTTTAATGGCAGGATTCTAGTCACTTAGGCCAGTATTAGGGTTTCATAGCCATGCAGCTATTTGGTTTAGTTTTGAGCCTTTTTCTTTTTTGTATTATATCTTTAAGCTACACGAATTGATGTCAATGGATGCCCTGTGAGTACTCCTTTTTAACCTATGGAAAGTCATCATCCAAAATAATAAAGAAATAAGTAAACAGTGAAATACTGCTTTTTCATTAAGGTTTTAGGACATATCAGCTATAAACCACTTAAAATCATAGTCTTTACAAAATGCAAAATATAACCTGTGCTCACTGTACAAATATTGGTCCACGACATTTCTTATTCCTTCTTATAAGATCGGCAAACACCGTGTTACACATATGTTCTGACAAGTGGTGATTACAAGATTTATTGACTTTTGGTACCTGTAAAGAAATTAGAAAACTTAGATCTTTTAAGAGAGTGTTCTTAGCTACATATGTTTAGTAAGTGTCTCTTTAAGATGGAACTATATAACTACTAAGTATGTGGTGGCTTTTAGTTTAAACTTGACATTTTATCAAGCTATTGCATTATCCAAATCTGTCCTGTCTAAACTGACTTAGTGTTAATCATTTGTCTTCTGCTCAAAATAAGATCCAACAATAAGTCAGTAGTTCTTGGGCTGAAATCACGCGTATGTGAAGTTGATAATGGAGAAAATCCAGAATATATTTCCTTTAAGTAATAGCCAAAAATTAAACAATACCAATCAGCAAGTGGTATTCAATTGAAGTTTATTCAACAGGCAACCCGTCAAGCCAATTTTGTAAGGTTAAATAAGGGGAAAATCCTCTTGGAAACAAATTGCAATTATACACTTCACAAACAATGTTACACACGTTCTACTTCTTGGATCAAGACTTTTTCAGGAAGTTGTAGTGACAACCTATTTGTTATGAGTCACTGTTTTATTAGATGGTATTGTACAACACCAAATTTTCCTTTAGGAACATACAGGTCTTTTCTTTTCATAAAATAAGTAATTTACTTTATGGCCTTTGGTAACTGAGATTTGAGGGCATTGCATAGCATGAAGCAGCTTTAATTTTCTATCGACATCTATCATTGTCAGGAAGTAAACAGAACTGCTATGCTTGATCCCTCTAGCCTTATTTTAAAAGTCAACTTCCCAATCGAACTATAATTTATGTAGGCCCACCTTAGTCCAATTGGCAGGAGAACCTGTCGTAACTGTTTTTTCATAATGCAAACATGAAGAAGGTAAGTGAAATTTGAAATTCCTGTACACTCTCCTTTTAATGAGGTTGCTTGTCGATTACATATGATACCGCTACCATTTTTTTGCCTCTGGATAACAGCAGCCTTATTTATAAAAACGGAGAAATTGAATTTAGCAAGTGTTCACACTAATTTATCTAATGTGAGTTCATATTGACACGAACTCTCTTTTGGTCAGGATTAACAGTAAAAGTGCACACAGAGATCAGTGAGGTACATGAGATGCATAGGTACATCGGGGTACATGACAGGCCATGATGTTATACCTAGAAACAGTTTTAGAATTTGTGCCACCAAGTATAAAATAAGATATTGAGTGGTTTGTGGCAATTCACTGCTGGTCGCTCTGAAGCATAAATCGTTCTACACCCTTAACAAATTATTTAGATTTTCTCTTTTATCATTTTTCTATCTATCCCTATTATTTATATCTGTATTATTTAACATACAACATTTCCCAGTTGCATTACAAAACCCCTTTCCCCGTGCATCCTTCTCTGTCCCCTACATCCCACCACATTTCCCTCTACCAAATTGACCCTCTACAAGACCAGATACCTATGATGACCTTTGATCTTTCTCATAGTTTTTGTTATTTAGCCCCTCTTATTTTTCCCTCCTCTAGTTAAGACTGCCTTCCCACTCCATTTCCTTCAGCTCCCTTTCGTTTAAAATACTTAATGTAGAACCATGTCACTACCAAAAATATAACTTGATGCTCATCTTCGCCTTGCTGTGCTGCAAAGGAGGAGGAAATAAAATGCACCAGGAAATCTGTCATCCATTAGAAACATGAGTCACTCAAACTAATAGTGTGCTATACTTGTAAGGGAACAGGTAAGTCAATAAATTGGCACCTCGTTGCAAATTATCTGTTCAGCACACAAACTATCAATTTGATGATGTAAGCATTTTTAATAAAACTTTACTTATGCTAAACATAATAAAAAAGAGACCATTATGAAGTTTGTCTCACATGCAGTAGGCAGCTTGGATCTCCATGATTATTTAGCTTTCCATTCTCAAGTTCGTTTTATTGAAAACAGGATGACATAAGAGGAGGTCAACAAATGGATGGAAATATCTGAAATCAGCTAGCAACCACACTGAACAACACCAGAAACATAAAAGCAGTAATTGATTGCATGACCTACTGCAGGCTGACAGATGGCATGTACTTAAATTACTACAGACTTTCCCCTACCCGTTTGACATTTAAAATTGGCCTAGTATTGCCATATACCAAGATGGAAATTTATACCTGAGGGCAATTCTCAGGCCAGCTGTTTAATGTAGAGACCCCAGTGAGGTGTATTCAAAAATATATGCACATTCGTTAATGTGTTAAATAAACTACTTTAATAAATATCTTTTAGGTTTAGATTTTGAAATGTCAGCTGTAATTATGATGGGTTCCATGCCTACAGTATTTCTGAATTCCTGAGAATTTTCTAGCTAATTATTTTCCCGGTACAATTATAGTGTGGAATATGGATTATATGGAATCGTTCAGTACGTACCAAGATCCCACATCTTCTTTGAATTGCTTTGCTGATTAGATCCATTTCTGACTTTCATAATGATATAGGTTTCTCTTTTGCTTCCACACAACTATCTGTCCTAGAAATTGTCTAGCACAAAGTCTCTCACCCATAAACATTTAAACGTTTCCAGTGTTTGCAACATCTGTCCAGCAGTGTATATGTACACTCACTTTATTGTAAACTATCACAGAAATGAGAGAGAATGAGTAACATGACCAGTGATCTCCCTTTTGACTGGCCCATTGAGCAGCAGTGCACGGGGAGGGCGATCAAGGAATATGAGTAATGGAATATATTGGGTTCTGTGCATGTAAGAAAAAAAATCTCACTGAATTCACATGAGACCAAAGCTCAGCTGAGGAAGATGATTCAACTTAAATCAACCAGAGAATGCAGATAAAGTTATAAAAGCTTAGCCCTACGTGTTTTGTCTAAATCATAGACTTCATTAGGGGCTTAAAATTAAAAAAAAAATGTATAGTGACATAATAACATTCTCTGTTTCTTTCAAAATTTCCATTCATACTCAAGGGGGGTCTGATAATCTCCACCAGCCTTTCTGCTGCGAAACTGAGAGCAAATGTCTCTACTGCCCCAGTGATCTATTGATAGGTTACAATGGAGATCTATGATCCATTAACACAGCCTCCATAGTGCAAAGTATATCCATTGTCACGTGTCCTTAAGAGGTATAGCATCAGCATATGATGTCAGTAAGGATGGGGACAGGGAAGGAGGAAACAGGGGAGGGCAACCTGGGTCTGGCCTAGGACAGTACCCAAGGTAAATTCATTGCTGGGCAGGGGCAATTAAATATTAACCTTTGAGTTACTAGTAATCTATTTAAGGTTAATCTGCAGATTAAGGTGCATGAAAAATGACCATATTTCAAAAGAACATTTTCATCTTTTTTTGAGAAATTACAAGTAAAGCAATGAATATAAAATATAAAATGCTGTAAGCAGGTTGAAGGTTAAAGGCTATACCTTGTCGTTATAATATGATAACTACCCTCTTCTGCAGATTCATATTATTCAAGCATTCTGTTCATTATACCTCTCAAGTATGAACATGAACACAAGGAAAACTTCTGTCTGTCTAATCACCTTTCTAATAAATATTGCACATGGTGACAGATTTATCACATGCACAATAAGGTAATACATAATTATATTCATGGAAAGAAAGAATTTGGCATCTTATGAGAACCTCTTGGCCCATCTAATCTGTAAAAATGTTCAGGTATAAAATGCTTGGTATGGTGCAACAGCTAGGGGCTGACCAAGAGGTTTAAGTTTTGTTCTGAATAGAAGCAAACCACGGAGATTAGGAATAAAGGCAAGGAAGAAAGATGACAATGTATATAAACTGCATAATGTGTGCATTGTGTATTACTGTATGTTTCTAGTATATATATATATATATATATATATATATATATACTGTGTATATATATATATAAATTGTTTCTGGCAGCTACAAATCAATGATGAAATAAAATATGTTGTGCCTGTAGCTCTATAAGAAATAACCCCAACATTGATGACATGTCTGTTTTGTAAGCCATAATTTCCTGCCTCTAAGCATTGTTCTTTTGTCAAAATGTTATTGCACTATTATTATATTAGAATTTCATTATTTTATTGTCATTCTTGCAGTTTTTCATGTATCATTTTCTCAGTTTTTTGGCAAACTGCCATCTTCTGAGCCATCCTGTATAAAACAAATGAAATGTATTATTTGAAATCATTTTAGAGATTAGGCCTGTGTTAGTTGTACTAAAGCATGAAATGAAACTTTCTGAAGGTCAACACATTTCTGACACTTAAGCAGTTTATGCTTAAATGTCTTAAGTGTTTAGGAGTTTCAACAGGTCGTAGGTTCTGTTTTGGATAATGAAGTGTAAATTTCTTGCACAAAGCGGGTCTCTAATCATACAAAGGAAGGGCTTCCTACTTAAATATCTACATGATTCAGATGGAGAATCAAACCCACACTTGAGACCAAATTATTAGAACCATGTATATAAAACCTAACTTTTATAAGTAACACTAAAATTCTGTTGTAATACTAAGTAACATACAAGATTTGTTATATATATGATATGTGCAGTCCCTATCCCCATGAGGTTCCAAGCAGCAGGAAACATAATCAAACCACTAAGATGGTCCTCGCTTCTCTGTAAACTATTTATTAGCATATGGTTTTCCCTCCCCTAGTGCCCTAACATATCCCCACAGAAGATAGAGAGGACCTACTGCAGCATATCCTGTCTAACCTACTGATATTGCTGGACTACCTATTTATGAGTCGAAAACAATATATAAATGATTTAACCCAACACACTTTCCTGCAGAGCGTTGGAAGACCCCAGAAAATAACAAAGCCTATGTAGAAACGCATGTTGGGATAATAACTTATTAAAGTAACTCATGTACCTTTTCGACATAAAACAAGCATGTTCCTGAAAGATGTTTTTTAGCGTTGCCAACGAATAACACAATATTAATATTTTTAAGGTATAACACACTGCTAAATTACATTATAATGATAAATCCCAGTTGGTGAAAATAGCTGTTTGGGAAATACCCAATATTGCACCAGGTACCTTTAAAAACATTTTTGCTGCTAGAAACATTTTACAGGAACAGAATGCAAAGAGAAGGCGGGTGGGTTAATGGAGGGGAGGGAGGGACTTTGTATGTATGCTAGAGTGGGTGTGTATGTGTAAGTGTGTGCGTTAGCATGAATGTATAGGAATAAGTGTGTGTATTTGCACAGATGTGTAAGTCTGTTAAGATGGATGTCTATGTGTAAGTGTCTTAGGATGAATGAGTGTGTTAGCATCAATGTGTGTAAATATGTGTGCCAGGGCATATGTTATTTACTAGGGGGGAATGGGGCAGATGGGGTCATTACCTGGGACAGAAGGTGCCAGCCCTCTCCTGACAGTAATAAACATCATGCAACACCCCCAAATACGCTGCTGGCTCTTTATTGCTTCTATGTAAATCATTTTAAGAATATCTTCAAGAGGGTTGCTGGAATCAACATTATATTCATAAACTACATATTTTATGTGCATGTATTAAAAGGTCATGGCAAAATGTTGATTGTATCCTAGATATGTTATTGAACATTTTTGTTATTGAGGTTCCTGCTTCTGAAATGCAGAATGTGTCTCTGTATTGAAGTGAAGAAGAATGTTTCAAAACTGAACCATAATCTAGTTTTGAGCATGTTTTCACACATATCCTGACTATATATATATATATGTATCAATTTTTGTATCAGTTGGATCACATTCATATATTTGGTCATTTTATTACAGAGACTGGGCTTGCACTGTACAAAGTGTTTAATTGAGGACTTGCAGACTTCCTTATTTTTCTGAATTATGTACAGAACTTGCTAATATTCAATACCCTTCAAGCAGGTTCTGGAACCCCAAATTTCAATTTCACTTCAGCTTTGTTTTTCACATGAAAACCTCTGGGAAACAGATTTTCCCAGAGGTTTTCATGGGATTGTGGGTCTTCCCATGCAACAATTGATGGAAACAGGTATGCTTCAAAATAAATTAATTTGTACTTTCTCTGACATTACTTCTGCCTTTTTGTCATTGTCAAACCTAAAGCTCAATTGCAATGCATTAGGGTCTTATTTAGACCCTTATATATTCTCCATAACAGTATTATTAGGGAAGGTTTGTGTTTAGTGAATTTAATAAGATCCAGCAGGGGTTTAGAGATCATGCCAAAGTCAGGCATAATTTGCACTTAGAAATCAAACCTCTTATTCTTATCGTTTTGGCTTCAACTTTTTCTAATTCAAGCACATATGGTTATATATTATAACATAATACAATGCAAAAATTCAGCGCAAACCCAATGAATACTGTTCAAAAAGCACCTAAGGCTTAAATATTGCATTCTGTCACACTACACGGCCATATATCGCTTAGCCGGCCACTATGGCAAAGTTTGGCGAGTCCTATCTATTTTTTCATGGATTGCTTATTGCTTATTAAGGACCTGAATGAGTGGGACTGATTAAACCCAAATGAGACTCTCAAGCAATTTCAAGCCTTCTCTGGACACCCTCAATGAGGCACCTGTGTGGGAAAAAAAGGCTACTCAACCCTAAGGTTTGGTCGGAACCTCCAAATATGCACAGAAATAAACAAAATTAAAGAAAGGGGAGTGCACAACCTAAAAGGCATACACACTCAACTTCCCGGGTTGCTGCTACAATAATAATGTCCAATAAGTACACAAAACAAAGCACACATTTGGCACATACAGAGGAAATACTATTCACCTATCTAACTCTTTTGAATAGTATTTGTTGTATATTTATTGGTCATTATTATTCTAGCAGCAACGTGGGAATCTGAATGTGTATGCCTTTTGTTCTGTTTGGGTAGTGCGCTCCCCTGTATGTATGTTTTATTTTGCTATTATGACATAATAACTTACTGCCGTGTTTTCTTTCCTTGTACGCAACTATTTTCCCACAGCAACACAAATAAAACATGATTAATGTGAAATAAAACAAAAAAGTTTATTTTCGATTCCCATAAATCACTTCAGGATGTCACACCCAGTTCACATTAATATAATATTATTAATATAATGTAAGGCACAACATAATATTACCACACAACATAGAGGTAGAAAAAACTATGCACTTCAGCCATCTAAATTGACCTAGAGTTGCTATCAATCATTAAAATGCAAGACACTTCCTTGTTTTCTGGTGGCTCTAATCCTCTCACCAGCAGCCTGTAACTGGGCACGCAAACCTATGTAACATGGAGGGAAGGGAAAGGTAGAACAGTGCAAGGGAAGAAGAGGCCAGTCATAGCGCACTCTATGACCTAAAGCCCCATGCTTCCTGTCTGGGTGCAGATGGACTCTGGGAGAGAGTTGCTGGCTTTGCACCAGATTAATCAAGTAATACAGACACCTGCTGTAGCTTTGACTCCTTTCTGCAAATGTCTGACAGTCCTTGCATAAATCCTGAGCTCACAGGCAGCACACGTTATGATAGCAGTGGAGCAGCTCAGGCTACTACAAATCAAGTAAGTCTACTAGGGGATGAAGCTCAGGGCTCCCTAGCCATTCTGGATGCCAGGAGCAATTGTTTCATGTGCTTCACGGTTAATCCAGCCCTGTTGATCCCACAGAGCTCTACTTACAAATTAGGTTTGATCACAATACCATGCTCAAACAGCTAATCACATACTCACCAACAATTTTTGAGAAACCAGCAAAAAATTGTCCTCGCATACAGTACAGCTTGTCAAAATGCCACTGCCACTGAGGAGATCGGTGGTAGCCTTCCAACAAGCTTTATCGAGTCTCCATGGCTCTAGGACTCTGTATCTGAAATGTACATGCATGCCTACTTTCTCCTGGCTAGGCCTTCTGGAGTGTTTTCTCAAAGGGGTGGAGCATGACAGTGTGAGTGAGAGAGTTAGAGACCATGAGTGAGAGTGTAAAAGCAGTGTGAGAGAGTGTGAGTAAGAGTATGAGAGAACATGAGAACTGTGAGAGTGAGATTGAGTGAGAGAATGAGAGAGAATGTGAGAGTTTAAATAAGAGTGAGTGAGAGTGTGACATACTGAGTGAGAGAGTGAGGGAGCCTTAGAGTGTGAGAAAGCATAAGTGAGAGTGTGAAAGAGCATGAGTGAGAGTGTGAGAGAGCATGAGTGAGAATGAGTGAGAGTGTTACAAAGTGTAAATAAGTGTGCGTGGGAATGTAAAAGAGAAGGACTAAAAGAGTGAGAAAAGCAAATGATAGGTGGGAGTTTTGCTGTACCACAGTCAATGTCTGGCTCGGTATATAGTGATGAGAGTTAAAGTTATAGTGTACCACCGTCTGTGTTTGGCTTTCGATATAATTATATCAGTTTTACCGTACCACCATATGTATCTGCCTCAGTATATTGAAAGGAGTTATACTGTACTACCTTTAGGCTCATTATGTAATGATGAGAGTTATGCTATACCACCCTTGGTGACTGGCTTACTATTTAATGGTGGTGCTATACTGTAACATCATCAATTTATGACTTGCTATATATTGAAGGGAGTTATGCTGTACCACTGTCATTGTCTGGCTCAATATATAATGATGGGAGTTATGTAGTACAGCCATCAGTGTCTGGATCACTAGGTATTTTTTCTGTGTAACATATTTCAGGCTCACTAGGTGCTTATGCTTAGTATGAGCTGCACTGGGCCATATTTATGTCTGGCTAACTGTATTCTGATTAGGGCTAGGCTGCATGTGCATAATGGGGATTATAGTACACAACCTCTAGAGTGCCAAAGGTTACTTCACTGTCCCATTGTACCTAATATCCCATTATGCTCATGTAAAACACTTACTCAAGCCCGACCAACACAAAATAAGAATAAATTACTGGGCTTGAGTGAAATTTGTTTTACTGTTATTTTTTAATTCTGTAATATTATTAATGATAAATAATTATTTATCTATTTTCCTCAATATAACACCTATGACGATGTTCCCGCACAGCTGAACGTAGTTGGCGAAAATCTCATTCTATGCCTGACTTTCTGCACTATAAATTAATGCTACTACTCTGCTCTCAACCTTGCTAAAGAAACCTACTTCACCTCCCTCATCTCCTCCCTGTCTCACAACCCTAAACGACTCTTTAATACTTTCAATTCCCTGCTTCGACCGATCCCGACTACCCCTTCCACTAACCTTAATGCATCTGACTTTGCCACATTTTTCAATAATAAAATTAAAACTATCAGAAATTACAAATCTGCACAGTCATCACCCTGCTCTCGCCCTCCCTCTGATTATGTGCCCCCCTACCCACTGACCTCTTCTCCCTTCACTAAATTAAATCATTTCTCTGCTGTCACTGAAGAGGATGTACATGCTCTTCTTCTTTCCTCTTGTCCAACCACATGTCCAACCACATGCCTCCTCCCTCACTACTGGATCTGTCCCATCCTCCTTCAAGCATGCTACCATTACGCCTATCTTGAAAAAGTCCTCCCTCAACCTGACTGATCTCTCCAATTACCGTCCCATCTCTCTGCTTCCTTTCACCTCCAAGCTTCTTGAAAGAATTGTTTATATCAAATTAACTAAGTTTCTAGATTCCAACTTCCTGCTTGACCCTCTTCAATCTGGTTTTTCGCCCTCGACACTGAGACCACCCTTACTAAAGTTACTAATGACTTACTCACTTCTAAATCCAAGGGCCACTACTCCATGCTAATCCTACTGGACCTTTCTGCTGCTTTTGACACTGTGGACCACCCTCTTCTAATGCTTCATGATCTCGGCCTCCGTGACACTGCTCTCTCCTGGCTCACTTTCTACATCTCTGATCGTAACTTCAGCATCTCTGTCTCCAGGAACACTTGCCCTCCCCTCCCTTTCTGTTCTCTCTTTACACTTCTTCCCTTGACAATCTGATCTCATCCTTTGGCTTTCAATACCACCTGTACGCTCATGACACCCAGATCTATCTATCCTCCCCTGATCTCTCTCCCTCTGTCTTAGATCATGTAACTAACTGCCTTGCATCTGTCTCTACCTGAATGTCTGCATGTTTCTTGAAACTTAACCTCTCCAAAACTGAACTCCTCATCTTCCCTCCCTCCAATGCTAAGATTCCCACATCTATCTCCCTCAATTTTAATGGTGCTTTAATCTCCCCGTCTACTCATGCACACTGTCTTGGTGTCACCCTTGACTCCGACCTTTTGTTCACACCCCATATTCAGTCTGTCTCTAAACACTTCTTCTCCATCTTAAAAACATGGCCTGCATCCGTCCCTTCCTAACACATCGTCTCACCCCTCTACAATCCACCATGAATGCTGCTGCCAGACTCATCTTCCTCTCACATGGATTCAATAATTCCTCTTCCCTCTGTCAGTCTCTTCACTGGCTGCCTGTACGCTTCAGGATTCATTTCAAAATCCTCACTCTTTCTTTAAAGCCCTTCACAGCGGATCCCCTCCCTACATCTCCTCACTCATCTCTTACAACATGCTAACCAGTCTCTCCGCTCATCCAATGATCTCCTTCTATCCTCTCCTCTGATTTCTAGCTCTTATGCACGCTTACAAGTTTTCTCCAGGGCTTCCCCATTCCTCTGGAATGCTCTCCCCCGGCCTATCCGTCTTTCTCCGTGCCCTTATTCCTTCAAAAAATCCCTCAAGACCCACTTCTTTACGAATGCTTACAACATAGCACATTAATGCCCTCCCATATTCCTTTAGCTCACCTTTTCTAGTCCCTCTCCTGCAATACTTTTACCAGTGTGGCTGGTCTATCCCTAACAACGGCACTTTTACCTATTGTGTAATACACCCGAAATCCCTCTAGACTGTAAGCTCGTTTGAGCAGGGCCCTCCTCACCTGTTGTCTCTGTTAGTCAATTTGTTATGTTCCATACTACTTGTTATGTCCTGTCTACCCATTGTCCAGCGCTATGGAATTTGATGGCGCTATATAAAGCAATAAATAATAATAATAATAATAATATAACCTCTGTAAAGGTAATACAATTCACCTGATATAGATGCAGTGCTGCAAATGCATCTACTGCATACCAAGGATGTATGGTAATGTTGGAAGGAACTTAGTAATATAATATGTGCCAAAATAACCAGGAGGAGCTAAATGATGCTAATTATGTGGGTTGTACATAGTGGTACATTTTCAAGCTTTGCTGCAAAGTTTCCATTTTTCAAATGTTGGCAACTATGCAATCAGTGGAAAAACTCATTGGCACACTGGTAAGTATCTTATTATTTTTTTAAAGAATGCATATTAGAGTTCTCAAAAAGTACTTCCGACATTCCCAATCGTGACTTTTTTGAATATCTCCAGATCCGTCACCTACTCGGCTCGCTGCCCTCTCCTGTGTGTCACTCTTCCCCGATCCTCCTCCAGTTGTCCTCTTTGCGCGACTCAGCCCCTAGGTTCCCAAAGGCCATTTCTATGTGGTACTCCCTTTTAATAGCCCGTTTCTCCGCCTGTAAATTACCGCATATGCTCGCCTGGGAAAGGGATCTGCGCGCAGAGATTCCCCTAGAATCATGGCTGGAGGCGGAGGAGGTGATGCGGGGGGTCACCCACTGCACCAACCACATAGAGCTCCAGACAAAACTCAGCTGCCGTTGGTACCTCACCCCAGTCCATCTCGCACACATGTGGGCTACCCAATCCAGGCTCTGCTGGAGGGGATGCGGTCAAATGGGCACTATGCTTCATATTTGGTGGGGCTGTCCGGTGCTGCAGCCACTCTGGAGGGTTGTGTTTGATATGTTGCGCCAACTTTTTCGCTGTCCCTTCGATTTTCTTCCGGCACTGGCGCTGCTCCATATGTTTCCTGACCCCATTCCACCTCCATCTCGTAAACTGCTCATTCACGTTCTCTTGGCTACTAAATTGTGTATAGCCAGACAGTGGAAATCGTCTTCTCCCCCCTCCCCCACCGATATTGTTTCCACTATTGAACGACATAGAATCCTTGAAAAAATTTCCCACGACGCTTCCTGCACCACACACACATATACATGAAAACTTGGACCCCTTGGCTCACGAGCCGGCTCCTTTCTGAATACTGTTGACTTAGAGACCCGTGCCTTTCCTCTATGGAGCTGGCGTGGGCTTGACCTCACCTGACCAGTGTTCCTTTCTTGGCGGCCTTGATCTGTGCGTGCGGTGGTTTTATTGTGTCTGTGGAGGTCGTACACTCTCTCGTGGTCCTTTCGGACCGCTAATTGTGCAGGCGTGGTTTCTAGTGCATCGCCTCTTTTTTTTTTTTTTACTTTGTTTTTTGTTTGGCTCTGGTAGCCACTGGTTCTGTATGTTTGTAATTTGCAATCCCGTTTTTGTGACATTTGCTTTCATTGTACTCAAATGGAAAAATATCACCGGATACGACTAGATCGGCAAGTTCTCCGCTTCAGGCTGATTTCGACCCTCCATCTTCTTCATACGCTCGTGCCTCTCCGGCCTCCGTTGTGAATCTTGCCTATTATCATCTCCCTGTATCTCTGTCTCATGTTTCCAAACCGTGTCTGTGATACTACTGTACCGTCCTGCGAGGCGGGTGCCTTTATATTTTCTTTTTACTATGTGCACGGATGATACTTTTTCTGTATTGTACTATGATTCTGGTGAATAAAAGTTTTAAATCTTAAAAAAAAAAAAAAGTACTTGTTTACTGGGGTTGTCAGGGAGTGTAAACTGCCTCTTTGAAGCATGATATTTTTAAAAGAAATGATAAACCCCATTGGGTTTTTTTTAGGCTAAAATTATAAAATATATATAATATTGTAGATTTCCAAAATAAAACGATACAAAAAAATAGCACAACATTTCCAATAAAAACAACTTGTCAAGGGTAATCAACTTTTTCTAAATGTAGAATTTATTTTTATGATAACCTCTATACCCGATCTTTACTGAACACTAAACAATAGCATTGTCTATGAAAACTTGCTCATAATTTTACAAATGCCACAGGCTGTGTAAACAATCATAGCTAAGACAGGATGTGGTTGTTTTGGATTTTTTTTAGGGAAAAAAATGTAGTCATTGTATAACAAGTGCCATTCATCTGAGTTGCTATTATTTTCTTATACATGTGGGGGCGAGAATAGGCTACATACCATTCGCTCTGCCTAGAGCCATGCTCTTTAATGGAAAGCAGCCCTATATACATGAATGATAAGATGTTTTCACAAATAGCTGCAATATGCTTTAAAAGGCTTACCAACAATCTTAATTGAGTTCAAGTATATATTTCCATAAATATTTCCAAGTCTGGTATTGTACAATAGAGAATGGCCACCACGTAGCAAAACAGCTGTATGGTTTTTAAGCAAAGGAAATATTTGCTTTTAGAAATTAGACCACTTTTGTAATCTGTGCAAAATTATGAAAGAGTATGATGAAAAAGAGGCACAAAAGGATGGTAACGTTTGTGCCCATAGAATATGCCTTGTTTTATGTCTATATTTTGGCTACTTTTTTTTTGCGCATGCTAGAATCAAGAGTTTGAGTCAAGAGTCTTATTTGTAGCCACTGGATTTATAATACCTGCATGGATTTTAATGCAGATATGCATTATATCAATTGTGGTATTATATAGACTTGTGCATTCGTCTTCAGACAAACATGAAAACGAACACGAAGAGTGCGTTTTCGTGTTCATTCCGAAGACACGAAGAAGAGAAGACAGCGGCGGTAAAACGTAGACGAAGACACACACATGAAGAATCTTTGTGATCGTCCTCGTCTACTAATCTCCCCGGTCCCTTCCCTATCTAGCCTACCTTATCTTTGCGGCATCGCGGGAGTTGACGGAAGTGGAAATCTGTAGGTTCGCCGTCAGAGGTTACAGGGCAGTGCGAGTGAGCCTATTGGTCGCCTTGCAGGGACCTCCTCTGGCATCAACCAATTGGTTGATGCCAGAGGAAGACCCTGCAGGTGACCAATAGGCTCACTCGCACGGCCTTTTTAACTTCTGACAGCGAACCTACGTAGGTTAAAGGGCCGTGTAAGCGACCAATAGGCTCACTCGCACGGCCCCTTAACTCCTTGGCTGATGGCAGACAAGCCCCCTGCCGGCGACCAATAGAGTTGCTCATACGAACATTTAAACTCCTGGCGCCAGAGCTGCTGTGGTGCGCATTAACCCCGTATTAACCCCTTATAAAAAAAAACAAGAAAAAACGAGCACGAAGAATGTCCACGAATATTCGCCCAAAGAGAACACAGGAATCGGCGAATATTCGCGGAATACGAACATTTTTTTTTGCCGAAGACGAGCACAAAGACGAACATGAAGAGCCCCCTGGTGCCTAAGTCTAGTATTATATAAAGATAATACAACACACTGATCATATCACCATAGCAATTTCATTGATTCCTATGGTGAAAAGGCTACTTTTCATAATCCCAATGTTGTGCAACAGGACACATGTTATATGCAAAACTATTTTGCTAAAAGCACTTGCTAACAGCACTGAATTATGAGGGACGTCGGAAACACTCCTAACTTACTTCAGGCTATTTGTGTGGTTTAGCTCATTGGTTCCTTACATTGGCCCTCAACATCAGAGAAGGTTCTTAGAAACTTGGTACAAAGCAAAAATTTTGGAAGACATCCACCTGGAATAACTAAAGGAGCTCATCTGAAGAGATCTGAGTCTAAGGGCTGGTCTAAGTGGCAGGCAACTCATGTAGCCTCATGGGACACCTAGACCAAGGAGACATTTGTTGTCACAAATCAAATTCCCAGATGTGTTGAAGTAGGTTTGTTTCATGACAGTGGCACAGTGGATGCCTCTGCAAAGCCTAGGGGTTTAACCAAAGTCTGTATCAGTATTCTAAATGTGAAAAATAGAAGTGGCATGTTCTTGGGAGCAAAAGAGAGGCTCCTTGCCTGGGGTGCTGTGGTGGAGGACTGGCCCTGAGTACAATATCTTAGCATATCACATGATGTGGTTAGCATATCACATGATGCGAGCTAGCAAATATAAAAAATAAACGTATTAAAAATATATTTTTTTCTAAATAGTCCGAGACATACATAGTCATATAGTGAATTTTTACAGACGAGAAAGGAAGCCACTTGGCTCTAGTACTATGCTGACTTTGAGCATTCTCTTCTCTGTCTACATAACCTTCATTCTTTTTTCTGGTGCTTAAGGCTTGCATAGTATTCCATTCTAGCTTTGGATACAATACCTCCAAGAATCTTGAAAAGTACAAGCTATGCTTCTGCCAAAAACAAACAAACAAAAAAAATATAGACTTCTGGTAAATTTGTGAAGATTTCCAAAGGCTTTCTTTTAATAATAACTAATGATTCAAGTTCTTTCTTGAAAGCATTTTACTTCTACATATAGTTAAATATAAATGTTAACAAATGGAGTTTATTCTTGAGAAACAAATGTAGTTTATGCTTGGGAACCTAACATAGTTTCATCAACCAAAGTCTGAAAAAGCTTTCCATCTCTGAATGCCAGAGAAACATGCTAATGGGAGGATAAAGATTCAGATGTTCTTAATTCAATTTTAACTGTGAGTACATGGTGATATTTAATTGTAGAACATTGTTTTGCAAGAAGGTGGCAGATTTTTTCTAATGAGAAGAGGCCTGCGGTGTAACCACAACAATTGTTTTGAGCACGGCAAATATCTTTTTTCAGATGTGTTTTTATTTGGTAGTCCCTCCCTTCCTGGGGAACTCTGAGGCAAATGGGCTTTTTTATACCCCTCTCTGCCCCACAGGGCAGGGATGGAGGGAGGTGGAGAAACAAAGGGACATCCCTCTAAAAGTTTATTAATAGTTTTAAGTACTTAACCCCAGTAGACCGGGGACATGAGGGGGCAAAGATTCCCCCAAAGAGGAGAACACAGGAATGGGCAAATATTTGTGGAATACGAAGATTTTTCCCCCCCAGAAGACGAACACCAAGAGTTGGCCGGCGCCAAAGTCTAGTAAATATAGACTTAACTTGACTGTTTATATTCCTACTTAGGAAGTATAAGTGCTTCTCAGGCATTTTACCACAATCTTGGGTGAATGGGCAGATCCGGTCACATAATGTTTAACTGACTATATACTCTATTCTGATTTAATGATACTGGAGCATCTTAATTGATGCTTTCTAACTGGTTTAACCTAATCATAGGTGATATACACTTGCTTAAAAACAGGTGATTTAAGTCAGAATATACTAAGCTCCTGGTTGTGGTTTTCGTAAGGATGATTCAAGTTGCTTGGCCACTTTTAGTCACTATTTGTCATGACCGGGGTACAGGTTCTGGATCCGCGCTGCAGAATCAGCGCCCTCTGGAGGAGAGAGGGTGTACTGCCACCAGGCACAGGAGACACAGATCGTACACCACCAAGAATAATGTAAAGGTGGAACTCAGGAACAAAAATAAATAAATAATAATAACGGTATCCGAGGGGTCAGGCAAAAGAGTAGTCGGGGTCACAAGCAAAGGTCAGGGCAGGCAGCGAAACAACGGAGGTTAGGTTCAAGCAGGAGTCAAAACCAGAAAGCTTAATCAGGATACAAACGCTAGTGAAAGGCAAAAAGGCACTAACACAGGCAATGGTGTAGTGCCAAATGAGGGTTTAAATATCCCTCCAACAATATGGATCCTCCTACCCTCCTAATTAGGGGGAGGAGGAAAAGGAATAAATGTCGCTTTAAGAGCGACATGAATATTCATTAGATGAGCGCGACGGCACGAGCAGGGAGCCGGCTGTGCAGGCTGCGTCTCGGCGTCCCTGCCGGCAGCCCGACGGAGGAGGTAACACTATTAGTGCATCACTACATTAGAACAATTGTGACAGGCTATTATTTTAGTAAATTTTTAGTGTCTAAAGGTCTGAGAATGTACAAATGTTTCCGGTGTGTTTATTGATATTATGTATAAATCTGGTTCAGATATCTTATACACCTCTACACAATCACGTTCAGTGATGTATCCTGGCCTAGGCCAACTGGGGGGTTGCAGTCCCTGTGGTACAAAAGCAGATGTCAAGATCCCTGGTGTCTCGCCGGAGAGTGGGCCAGTTACAAGGGAGATCTTTGATCTCCTCAACCAGCCTATTTACACTATGCCTCACCATAGGCTCCATAGACTTCATTAAAAGGTGCTGTCTGCACATGATATCATATCCTAGCGCTCAATATCTTAAAGGTACCGAAGATGCCTACATGAAGGTGTTAGGGACTGGGGTTTTGTATTTTGTCAGCCCCAAAGGTAAATACGCTACTGGATAAGTGGGATGTATTCTGCGCAATAAAATAAATAAGGAATCACAAAAAAGTAGTTTGTTTTCATTTTTGCTTAATACATTTCTCCAGCAATAAGCAGAAATCCAATAAAAATATCACTATTCTCAGATTATATTTAATTATATGTTGATCCAGAGGAAGATAACCGAAAACTCCAATGAATTTCAGGCCCACTGTTACTTACCTGCGCCGATGGAAAAGGCCCCCAGCCAGCTCCACACGACAGGTCTCTCTGCCATGCCGATGGGGAAGGCATCCAGTCCATGTGGCAGGCCCATCCGCTGCAGCAATGGGGGTGGCTTCCGGGCGTGTTTCTGTGGTGTCCATTGAATCCTCATCTGGTGCCCTAAGACTGCACGCACAAAAGATGGCCCCGATGGAAAATTTAAATGGAATTACATTTCATTTTTAATGTGGCACCAATTCCTTTAAAACCCATCAGAGAACCACTACACCTTGCTACACAGAGTCTTACCTATGTTCACCATAGTGGATCCTATCTTAGAGTGTTCTATCACTCTTGTGCTCCTGTGTTTGACTTGGCTTGACCCTGACTAACCTGAACTTCGGCTTTCTGATCATGGCTTGTTACGCAGCTTCCCTGATCACAGACCACAGGCTTAAGACCAGTTTGATCTACCTGTGTGTGCACCTTTGGAGTCAGTCCCCAGTCTTGGAAGATCTCACGGTCAAACCAAAAAGGCTTAACCCGAGGGTGAACCAGTTGGAGGGTGAAGAACTCGTTTGAGACTGATGGGCTTTCTGGGCCTTGGGGGTCACACTGTCCATTCTGTCCTACCCTGCGCTGTCCCACCTAGTATCTCCTCTGCTAAGCTGTGTGTGGCTTTGTAAGGAGAAAAGAAATTCCTTTCTGACCCTAGATATGGCAATCTTTTTTTTCTACCTACACCTGGCATGTTAAATTGCATGTTGCTGGATACAATGTAGGATGGTTAAAGCCTATTAACTAGAATCCAAACCAGGAAATATGGATCCCAGTCTAACAGGTAGGTTCCAGTAAAGAAAATGTAGACCCTTATCCTGCAGAGCTCACTGTCTAATAAATAACTCACAGTGAAGTAAATGGAGGTTGTTGTCCTTTAGAGCTTACAGTGTATAAAAAAGGCAAAAAACACCTTTGGTATATCATTATTTCATATATACTTATATTTTTACATGAACACTGCTGTCCTCCAGTTGAGTAAACCATCTCCAGATGAATTGGAATAATTGGATTTGTGAAATAGTCATCCTGTAAGCTCTCAAACCAAATACAAGTATTGGTAGACTGAATTCTTTGTTTTCAATAAAATTATTCAGTTGTAAGATTATAATTATAGTACACTTAAGTTTATTTTTTGAGAAGCTATCTCATGTGAAAGCAGTAATATGTTAATACAATTTAATATTTGTGTTTCATGAATAATACATTCAGCAAGTGGATCTCCAATCACAGTCATGGAGCTGACTATACAAATATTACATTTCCACCACCATTAACACCAATGAAAGTTTAGATGGGTCCTTGAATTGAGACCATTTTCTGCATATTCTTCCATGTAGCAGTATATACCGGTAATAGCCTGTGACAATTGTATCACAGCTTTTACCAAATTGTTTTTAATGTTCTCAAAAATGTAAGTTTCCAGTACTCTCATTCTTCCTAACGCTTATATATATATATATATATATATATATATATATATATATATATATATATATATATATATATAGTGAAGGAAAAAATTATTTGATCCCCTGCTGATTTTGTACGTTTGCCCACTGACAGACATGATCAGTCGTTAATTTTAATGGTAGGTATATTTGAAAAGTGAGAGACAGAATAACAACAAAAAAATCCAGAATAATGCATTTCAAATAAATTATAAATTGATTTGCATTTTATCCAGTTAAATAAGTATTTGACCCCTTTGCAAAACATGACTTAGTACTTGTTGGCAAAACTCTTGTTGGCAATCACAGAGTTCAGATGTTTCTTGTAGTTGGCCACCAAGTTTGCACAAACCTCAGAAGGGGTTTTGTCCCACTCCTCTTTGCAGATCCCAGAGCCGTAGCTAGCTCCTTTTGCGCCTAAGGCAAGGGTGGAAAATTGTGCCCCCCAGCTATTTTTTTAAAGAGGCTATTTTATTTACACTGCCCTTACACACAGCCTTTACACACACCTGTCCATAAACACACATACACGCTGCCTTTACACACACACCTGCCCATTAATACGCATACACTGCCCTTACACACAACTGCCCATAAACACACATGTACACATACACTGCCCTTACACACACATATACACATACACTGCCCTTACACACGACTTCCTTTACACGCACCTGCCCACTAATACGCATATACATATACACTGCCCTTACACAACCCTTTACACACATACACACACACACCAGCTTACAAATATACAAATACCTTCACTGCTCTTACACATACACAATGCCCATACACACACCAGCTCCAGTAAAACTGCAAATCAATTTATAACTTCTTTGAAATGAGTTATTCTGGAATTTGTTTTGTTTTTATTTGTTTTTTGTTTTCTGTAAACCTACCATTAAAATTATAGATTGATCATGTCTTTGTCAGTGGACAAACGTACAAAATTAGCAGGGGATAATTTTTCCCCTTTACTTTATATATATATATA